>NC_069114.1:6311659-6669993 GCF_025612915.1 Magallana angulata
TGCAATTTTAATGGATATGGACATTTAATATACGCTCTAGACGTATTAATTTGAATGAAACGACCATAAGTGTGTGCATTCAGTGTTGCTCATTACTTTTCCGAAGTGTCCATCAAACTGTAAGTACTGCATATACAACACACATAAACATACAGAGGGTAGCGTTGAACATAGAGACTATCACAATTTGTCACAGTAAGGGGTCATTTATATAGTTCTATGTGGTATTAAAATGCAATGTACCTGTAAATACACATATGGCAATAGATTATACCTATGTAACATTTGTATAATTTGCATACAATATATCATCAATCAATATATCCAAGTAATAGTACGATCGAATATACCTGGTTTAAGTCTCCGCGAAACTGATTGTGGTATGGGTTTAAGTTACAGAGATGTTCAATTAGCAAACAAACTTGTTACATTTTAAATTTATCATGAACTACAAATCAGAGTGCTTGAATTCTCTTTGCAGCATCCTTTGATTTTCAGAACATACACATTTACCTCTCTAATTACAAATGATGAAAACCGAGTTACTCCCTTGAACGCCACGAAAAGCTTTCATCGATAAAAATACGTCGGTTTTGTTCTTTTTTAACTTAACACTATATCATTCAACTGTTGAAGAACAAGGCGTTTTTTGGATTCCGTATATATTTGTATTCTGTGGAAAGGTTTCTGTCTCAAAGACATTTGATAAGAAAGCAATGCTCCGTGTAGTTCCCCTAAAACATGCTGACATATATATACCCAGTATATGCCATGCAATGTTTCTCTGAAATTCTTTCACATAAAGGCCTTTATCATGGTGCAGCAGTGTATGCAGATCTTTCAAGGACTGAAGACTCTTTAACATGTTTCCAACTCTGAAACTACATAAAACATTTAACATGTGAACCAACACAAACGAGGGAATCAGCAAATGAAGAACTTGTCCTTGACATGAAATCTGTTCTTTGAAAAAAACTTCATTCTTTTTTCTAATGATAATTTACCGATCAATCTGTCGTATTGAATTTTATTAACTGTAGAAGAGTATATGACGTATGCATCTGAGAGATATTTCTGGGAAAGATCTGTGATATGAAAAACGTTGCTGTAACGACGGGTGATGTAGTAATATACACCAATATATAACAGGTAAGACACAGGGCCTATATTCGCGGAAAACGTGAGTAAATTAAAAAAATTTTGGTCTAGAATATAATACACTTTATTAGATTTGAACAAACTTTGATTGGCCAAAATGAAGGCTGTTTGAACAAGTATTTTAGCTGTATTGTGCTGTAATCTTTAAGTCTGGAACTGTGAGAGTTGTAGCTGTAAACGGCAGTTGACTGACTTTAAGAAAAGTAAACATTCTCCAGCAGAATTGAGATAATGAGGTCGTTGAAAAAATTCACGCCTGATAATTTATCTATATCTACCAGTGTCATGCCATGTCTTTTTATAAAATGAGTTACAAAGGATGGGCTACTAAGAGGTTTTGATAAGATGGAACTTAGAGTGATACTTAGCTGAAGGCACACTAAGCCTTTTTTTTATTAGCCGTTCAGCTAAGATAGCAAGGCTTCACGTGAGGAACCTACTATTTTGTCTTTACACATATTGTTTTCTGGAATAAAAAATTGGACAATTTGAATCAAGAACACATCTACACAGACGTTTAAAGCATACCCCAAAACAAGGCAGTGAATTTTGGGGACACCAAAATGAGCTGTCCGGGTTATTTTGAATCTCCCAGAAAAGAATGTTTTTCAGATAGCAGGAGCAAATCAAAGAATCCTGGTTTACGGAGCATATAACTTCTTTTAAAAAGATTTTCAAAACACCGTAGCACATAAATCGGGAGTGGTTCATTGTATAAACAATTTTTTGTTCTGCTTGAGAAAAAGAGAGTCTCCATTCAAGTTCACTCTCATCTGATTCTCTTTTACTTCCAATCGGCATAACATGGCATCCGTTAGATACTATTTCATCGATTACACTTCGCTCTGGCCATCCCTTTTGTTGGCATCTGTCAATCCAGCTGCCGGTGGCCAATATTGACAAGCTACGCACCTACCTCTGTCGAATTCTTTATGTTCTATATTGTAACTGGAACAGGGCCCATGAAATCGCAGTGTTTTTGCATGAGTATGTGTTTTCCTTAAAAACTGATAATACTTTCTTCTAAATTTCTCGCTTGATATGTCTCAAAGGTGTATGATCTCTAATGGTAACAAATCTCTTCTTGGAAATAAGAGCCTCAATTTCACGAATTCTGAAGGTGTGTCCGAGTGGTCAATCAGAACGAAGTCGATGTTCAACGGGTAGGAGAACTTAAATTGTGATATACCGGTATCACAAATCACTTTATGTTTAGTATACCAGATCATTGCATCTAAGTCTGAAGATTTGAATCTTAAACCTTCTTTGTAACTACACTTTTCATGTAAATTAATCCTTAATAAGCAAAATTGGGTGTTCTTATTTTTCCATCTATATCTATCACCTCCCGCCTGATAGTTACTTCTAGATATGTCGGTGTCCCTATATAATGACAAAGACCCACGTACAGGGCCTCAGACACCCGAGGCAAATGATCCATTTTGTAATCTATAAATATACAACATATCTATGTTTATTAGATATATACATCTATTTTGTGCATCAGATCCTTTAAGTTGTGTAAGTCGCTAAATTTAACCAGTAGTTCCTAACAAATCATACACATCGTAATCAATTGCTTATTTTTATAAGTTTTGTTAATTAAATATTCTTTTGATTTAAATAATACGTTTTTCACACCAATAGTATGTGAAGCAAGGCAAAGGATATTTTTATCATAATATCAAATAGAACTCGTTTAGGAACTAATAGTTAAAAGATGAATGTGCTAATAATAATAAGACTCAAAAACTCACATGATGGAAACAGTCAAACTTTTCCCATTCCTTTCCCTTGATTTTTAAGTCATACAATCTAGAAATTATTACTTCTCGGCGTGTTTTATCACAACTTGATTTGCTAATCCAAATATATTGTCAAAACACATGTACACTGCAAAAGACGGTTCAGCTTCATAAAGTTGATATCTATGATTTATTTTCTCCAAATCAATCGCATTGTAAATTCATATGTATCGTTAAAATACTCAAGGTAAATGGGGTGCAACACAAATGACTGTTAGAATTTTTACTATTTTGTATGGATTTGATCATCAAAATTTATGTAGTTTCAACCCATAATCTATTAGATGTCCAAGTTTTGTTTTGTTTTTGTTCTTTTTGATAATTTTAGCCCTTTACGTTTTTTTTTTATAAATCAAAATTCAATATTATTATACAGTTAATTTTTAACAACATTAACACTTAATGATTAAACATTTATGAATATTGAATTGTAAAAATCAAATGTAAAGGACATTAAATCAATTGTTAATGTGATTAAAATTCAGTTGATTTTGTCGATTAAATTCGATATCAGTATTATGTTACTTCCTTGTATTAGCGAATTTATTAGTCTTAGAAAATTGTCGAAAAAATTTAGTATAATTTTTTTTCAAAACGGAATTATAGGAAAATTAATTACTAAACAAGAAAATGGTGCTTGTTTTGATTATGGGTCATACAAGTTTTGGGAAGAAAAAAAAAGCTACCAAATTCGTGTTTTCTTTAAAAACATGATTTTCTAGCATGAGTTCGATTTAAAGAAGATTGCCTCAAAATTATCAGGTGATTACTGCAGTAAATTTTATAACGTGCCTGATATATCCAAGGAACTCGAAGAGTATATTTAAATAACTTATCTATATTTGAAAGTTCTTTACAATTTCAATTGTAATTATTTACAGTTTTTTTCTTAACATATCCAGCGAACCTCCTTGTATATTTATTATTATAAATTTCACATTATAAAAGAAATCAGGGCGCTAAATAACATACACGTTCAAAGGAGGGTCTGTAAATTAACTCATACATGCAGTTATGAAGAAAAAATTCTGCTCTGTACCTTGTAATCTGAGAGAGTTAATGTCATACCGATATAACTTTATCTTGAAACGATGACAGCATAAAACACAGTAGCTTGGAACAGCCTCGTCAGTTACCCTTGTTTAATGATTTTATGCGTATATGTTTACTGAATTTTGCTAATAAAAGATTAATTGGTGCGGTGTCCAATGTGGGACAAGGGAATTTAAATTTCCCCTGCATTATTAGCATTGATAGCATGTTTTCCAATTATTAGAGCCACCTTTAATTATTAGGATACCGTAGTTCGTAGGCTAGCGAAAATAAGGATTTTTCACAAATAGAAAATCTTTGTTGGGGAAGGGATGACACTGTGCGTTGTACTTATTTTTATTGTCCCACAAAAGGGTTGTGAGATGGAAGAAGGAACGACGTTTTTGTATGTGAACAACTGCCTTGTAGTTCAGGGAATCCCATCCGTCATTTCAGAATCTTATCCAGTCAGGCAGGTTCATGAATCAGTCAGTTTAGAACCTTAACCTTACCCATTCAGGCAGGATAAAAAATCGTTAAGTCTATAACAAAAACCCAGTCGGGCAGGTTCATAAACCAATCAGTTTGGAACCAAATATAGTCAAGAAGGTTCATGATTCAGTTGGCCCTAAGCTGATGGGTCCTTCCTGACTGGTTGTGTTGGTTCTAAACTGATGGGTTTATGAACTGCCTGATTAGATAAGATTCTAAACTGAATGGATCAGTTAAATGCTGCTGAAAAACGACAAAGTCTTGGGATTAAGAACATGTGTTAAAATGTTTTTTTTTCACTTTGCGATAATATGCTTCTTTTGACGTCAATTTGAATTGCATTTAAAATAAAAAAAACATCAGTGTCATACAGTGATTACATGAACTTCTACAAATACAGGGTTACATAATTATATGCTGGCTTTATATCACAGGAGCATCGTATTTTAGACAAACTCATTAATTAAATATTGGCAATGCATTCTTATATAATATAGGGTAGAGTGTTGAAAAGTTAAAGACGAAAAACAAACGCTGTTAGCAACGCATTTGTGAATTAATTTTAACTCGGGCGAGCTAAAAAGTAATGAGGGTGGTACACTTGCTATAATTAATCTGTGTGATCTCCCACTGCATTTATTTTGTACCTTTGAGAAATATTGCATCGTAAAGAAATTTGGATCACAAAATGAAACAGGATCTTATTCCATAGGGACAGTCATCAATCCACACGGATGAAAATGACCAGAGGACATTGATTCTGCGAAGCCTTCAAAGTATTCAACAACAAAGTGGGACATTTTTCCCGGTCAAAATTCTATGGGGTCAGATTTTGTCGTCACATCGGTGGATCTGTTTAATTATGTACTATTTAAGAAAAAAAAATTATATTACCAAAGTAAATCATTTATTTGGATGTGTTTAATGTCATTATGTATGCCAATGTTTTAAAAATCAATTAAAATTGACTCAATAATGTTTCAAAAATTTCAGAACAGTACTCTTATATAATCCCCCGTAGATCTTTATCTACGACTGGTGGTACGATCACCTCAATCTCCGATCAAGAGTTGTCGTTACTCTCATGAATGATCTGTTTTGTATAACATTTCTAAAGGCTAACTAGTTGTACGAGTTATTCTACTTTCACTTTGCGATTGTAATGCACTAACATTTTGTAGCAGAGTGCACAGATGTGGTATTGTGAATGAGCAGGTGACCTGGGGGCCTAGTTGAGCGTACGTTTTATTATCTGATTTGCTTTTCCTTGAATTTATCAAAGCAAAAGTGAAAGTAGCTTACGTTACTTGTTGTGTATAATCTGACAAGTTTCAATCAAATTTCATAGTTCTAGAGCAAAAAGGACCCAATTTTGAGGATTCAAACTTATATATAGGTAAGTTCTTATTCTTAATCGTATCTATTGTACTGTGTTAAGGCACTGTTGCAGAAAATGAACTAATATATGCCAATGTATATGCATAGATAAATATTGTATAATATAGTCATATCATAGAATTAGATGTATACCCGAGCACCCAAACTCCGTCACCATAAGCAGAAAACATTCCGCGTTTCTCTGTAAATTATTTTTTGCGGTTTTAACATTTGCAGCCACTAACCTGAAGCGTTATAATTTATAAAATTATTAACAAAAATATTTTTATTATTATTCAAACAAGCCTTCTGAATACGACGTTTATCAAACGTGCCATGATAACTTATGAACCTAACTCCGTCACCCACATGATCTATGGTACACCAGGGATTGAAGACACATTAACAATTTAGTTTAAACTCAACTTGTATCTAGGCCAAGTTTTAATAAGTAAAATCTGTGAATACAATTTAAATTGAATTTAATATCATCAAAGTGAAATGATCGCCACAATAAAATGGGTCGTTGTAACAACAATCACAAAGACCTTTTCAGAATGTATGGGTGCCGTTTTCTGTCCTTACATATTTCAGATATATCATATCAATAATGAATATATTAATGATTATATTATTTATTACATTTTTAATAAATGTAGCATATTCTAAATACCGACATACCGGATATATCTGTAACCATGTATTAGGCAAATATTACGGCATGAGCGATTTGACGTTATCTTCAAGTGTAGTGCATGAACGCTATTGCGGACTGAAAAAAATGTATAGATAACCTCAATAAAAATAAATTACATGTGAAATGTTTCATCTTGACCTCCCTTAAAATGACTGACCACCGTAAATAATCAAATGGGCCCGCATGTCAGAAATATCGTTATTTTAGTGCACCCGTGAAAAAGTGTTAGCTGATTTCACGCAATTATTGTTGCAGAAAATGAACAAGATGTAATTTTGTTAAGTTTGAACACATTCTTAAATCTAACCGTTGTAAATTGTTGACATTTGATTGAAGATTTTTCACATGCAAAAAATGACGTCATAATCGCACTTGATTTCAAACGGCGAGGAGTTTCCCGAAAGTGACGGAGTTAGGGGGCTATGCCAGTCCTTGTTTTATTGCCAGTGGCGTAGCTGCCGTTAGGCACTTAAGGCACGTGCCTACACATCATTTTAAGACCAAAAATTAAAAATGTTAAAATATCACATTTAATTTAAAAAAAAAATTTAAAAAAAAAAGCACACAGCAAATATCTTTCTTTTCCCTATTTCAAAACTCTGATTGTTTGAGGTCACAAATATATGTGACGTCGATGATGTTAATTATTGCGCAGTCAATCAGTGAAAAACATGTCGGGCAATAAACCAAAAGTAAGAACACTGGATGAAATGTTAAAAATCATATTCATAGATCGAGGCACATTGCGATCTCAACTATCATTGCCAAATTTGCGCTAATAAATATGAAACGTAACATCATGTACGACTTAAAAAAAACAACAAAGCAGTATTTCTGTTTCTTATTACTATCAAAATTTAAGATAACCATTACAACTGTTTTTGAATCATGACATTTAATTACAAAGTCTTAATGTTTTCCCTTTTAAAATAGTAAACTAAACTATAGAGACAGATAATAGCTTTAGTGTAAGAAGATGGGTGGATAAGGCGTGTAAAACCTATGCACGGACGGAAAAGATACTGAAAAATTTAAATATCAATAAATCGGATATTTTTAAAAAATATATTCAAAACAATAAATATTTACATATCCTCAATTTTTAACCTTTTTAAAATATGTTCAATATTTGGAATATGTTGACTCAAACAGGGGTATGCGTATATCAAAACTTCCAATAGTGTCATTTTTTTTTACAACTTCAAGGTCTTTTCTTTTTTATAGTGAGTATCTGCTCCATATTTTTCTCATAGTCTAAATAAGGTTTATGGAAAACAAACTGATTTCAATTAACAAAAACGTGGAGAGATGACCCACCATACAATAAAAATTTCATTTTGTATCCCAACAATTGAACGTTTTGAAAAAATAATTCGTCCGTAAATTCGTGGCCAAAATTCAAGGCACTCATAATATTTAAACAACCTAATTTTGTTGTGTGTGAAATGGCTCAGATGTTAGAGCACCAGACATTAGCTAACCTTACATAAGTAAGGTTTAAAATTATGTTGTGGGTTCGATTCCACCAAAATTTAAGGTAATATATATATTTATTCTATCGTTTGTTAAACATAATAAAACTGAATTTATTTAGAAATTGTGCTTTTGCTTTTGTATTATAATAAATTTGAATTGATGTAATTGATAAAATAAATTCAAGATTGTATTTTACGATGAAACCGAATGGGCATTTGCCCTATCTTATTTACCCACCTTCCTCACGCCATTCACTTTGATAACGCTTAAAAAAAGACTGCTGGTGAAAACAGTGTTGGGTTGTATTAAAAAATGTTTTTTGCCATTTTACCACGAAAAAATCTTTTTAAAAACTCAAAATTTTATGTGCGAAAAGTGCCTAAATTTTTGTTCCTGTGTTATCTATAAATCATGAAATCCATTTTCCGTCGGGGGGCTTCGCCCCCCTGAACCCCCTACCAGGGCTCTGCCCTGGACCCACTGGGGGCCTTGAGCGGCCCCCAGACCCCTCGCCGTATTTGGTGCCTATACTTCATTCCAGCTCTAGCTACGCCACTGATTGCATTACTCTAAAATCAAAATCATGTATATGTAATGTTGAATCATTACTGCTTCCGAATTGCATTATACAATTGAAATCAGTTATCAATTTTTACTATCGATTTGATGAGTTAAAGGTATAGCATATAAAATATCTTGGAATCTTATCATTATTTTTTTTAAAACAATAGATCATCCCCTAGAATGCAGCACGATCGATTCACATTAAAAATGAGATCGTTAACATATATGTTACATTAAAAGTTTAAAATTGAAGATTTATATACTTATCTATTTGTTATAGATAAGTTTAGAAATCTTCAATTTTAAACTTTTAATGTAACATATATAATCGTGTCAAATGTTTATTAGCTGGGCATATCACGAACTAGATCCGCAAATAGATAAATATCACAAACTTCAAAGTATAATAATTGATGAAAATACATACTTTTGAGTTGAAAATATCCGTGATAAGTCTATAAATTGACAGTAAAGCTAACAAACCATATCAAAAGGGCGCACAATATTGCAATTACGTTTGCAGGAATCATCGACACGAATCAATTGGGATTTTATTGTCGATAACCTCAAAATGCTACAAGAAACCAATTAACGATTATTAAACGAAGAATGTGCAAAATTAACTGATGGAATTTTCACTCTTCCTGTGCGCCCAGATTCCTGCCTAATCTATACATCTTAAGCGCCCACTTTCTTTGCTTTGGTAGTTACAAGTACTTGAAGCTTTATATAGTCTTTAAAGGGGCATGGTCACGATTTTAGTCAAAAATTATTTTTCCGATTTTAATGCTTCAGTAAGGCATTTTTAAAAGGCAACCAAAATTTGAGTTTCATTCGTTGAGTTATAAGCAAGATACAGAGCTTGCAATTCTTTGCTAAGTAAACACAGCTTTTGTTTACATTTTGAATGTTGAAGTGAAAATTCCAATTTTAGACCTAATGAATGTGTGAAACGTAAGGAACTGTTTATTTATGCTTAAAATGAATAAGAAGATAGACAAATCAGTTTGAAAAAGATTTTTTACTGGTATATTGAACCTATGTTAACAACAACAGGGCACGAGCCTTGTTTACATGACAAAGAATTGTGAGCCCTGTATCTTGCTTATAACTTTACAACTGACCCTCAAATTCCATTTGATCAGTAGAAACGCTTTCCTAAAGCGTTAATAATGAAAACAGAAAAATAGAATTTGACCAAAATCGTGACCATGCCCCTTTAAATGGACTAATTTCATAACATTAGATCGATCGTGTGTTTTTATAGATTTCGAAATGGATCCTCTAGCTCGGGTTTCGGAGGCCCTGTACGTGGGTCTATGCCGTTATGAATGTATAGGGACACCGACAGAAGTTAACATCAGGAGAGTGTCATTCGACGTGGATGAGGGGATAAATAGACCCTTACAGATATGTAGTGGGACCATTTACATGAAAAGTGGTAGTTACAGAGAAGGTTTCAGGTTCAAGTCATCAGATGTGGATACCATGATCTGGCATACCAAAACTCACATGATTTTTAAATTATCGCAGGCTGTGTTTTGTAATTTTTCAAGAAAAGATATAATACTTATGGAACATTCTGAAACTCCGCCAGGATTCGTTAGATTAACAAAGCTCTTGCATAGTGAAAGACTCGTGAACGGTTGCCTTTAGTAGTCATACACGGTCAAAAGTTATCAAGTGAAGAGGCAAGAAAATATTATCATCAGTTTTTAAAAAGTACACATAATCGTACAGAAAGGCTGCGAGCTCACGGACCCTGCTCTAGCTACCACATTGGACACATGGAATTTGACAGAGCTTGGTGCGTAGCTTGTCACTATTGGCCACCGGCATCATCCTCCTGGAATGACAGATGCCAACAAAAGGGATGGCCAACCTCAAGTGTCCTTGTTGAAATAGTATCTAACGGATGCCATGTGATGTCGATTGGGAGTAAAATAGAATCAGATGAGAGTGAATATGAGTGGAGACTTTCGTTTTCTGTTGCTGAACTAAAAATTGTTTATTCTATGAACCACACCCAATTCCTGTGCTATGGAGCTTTAAAAATCTTTTTAAAAGAAGTGATATCTTCCGAAAACCAGGAATCCTTAATTTGTTCATATTATCTGAAAACCATTATCTTCTGGGAAATTCACAATAATCCAGGCAGTATATTTTGGTGTCCATCTAATTTACTGTCTTGCTTCTGGATGTGTTTTAAGCGCTTGTGTAAGTGTGTTCTGGATTCTAATTGTCCAAACTTCTTTATACCACAGAACAACATGTTCCAAAACAAAGTTGTCAGTGCTTACCTCGCGAAGCGCTGCTGTCCCAGCTTTATGACTATTATGAGAAAGGTTTGGCCTGCCTGCTGCTTAGTCCAACCCTCGGTTCCAGTATAGCACCGGTACTAAGTAATCCTTTGTATTTAATACCGTTATCAATGGGACATGTAATATCATTAGTGCAAGTAGATGAGTGCATCAGAAAAGAATTTTTTCAAATGCATTATATCATTGATTCTATAGAAAAAAGCTTTGTTTTGTTGAAATCAATATTCAAATTATCAGAGTTGCCACTTACTCAGTTTCAAAAAGTTAGATTGCAGTACTCTTTAGCTAAAGTACTAGTTCAGACGGCCTTTTTTCTGGTGAATCACGTTTCATGCAAAACAAACAAAATTTTGTACATTCTAGACCGAAAGATAATTAACATGCTTAATCTCTCCGCCAAAATCGGCCCACTGCCTCAATTGCTTTATCTTGGAGTCTATTATTACAGTACAGGTCGTTACAGCAAAGCTCTTAGAATTGCTAAAATTTGCAAAAATAGATTATCTGATCCATTTGCCATCTACAATGAAATTGTTGATAAACACCGATACGTCAAATATTTCGGTAATTTACCTATAGGAGAAAGAATGAAAAAAAGTTTTTTTTAGGACAGTGTACATGTCAAGGAAAAGGTATGGATTTCTTGTTGATTCCTCCATTTGTATTGGTTCACATGTTAAGTGTGTTATGTAACTACAGACTAGGTAACCGGTCCCAGTGTCTACAGTCACTGACAGACCTACAGTCACTGCTGTTCTATGATGACGGGAGTTATGTAGATTCAGATACCAGGGACATCTCGTGGCAGATACTGGGGATCTGTCAGCACGTTGTGGGGGATCTACACGGGGCGTTACAGTCTTATCAAATGTCACTGAGACAGGAACCATTCCATAAAATACAAAGAGCTACGATATATAGATTAACACTCGCTTTGTATCAACTAGTAAGAAATTAGCTGCATGGTTTAATGTGGGTTTTTTTGCAAGTATATTTTTGGTAAAACAGGCTGATAAGGATTTTTTTTTTCTTTTGCTTACTTTTGAACATATAATGAAGGTGGAACTAATTCATTTTTTGCATGTACAATACATAAATAAATTCAGTTTTTAATATGTTTAACAAACGATAAAAATAAAAATATTGCCTTAAATGTTGGTGGTATCGAATCATAAAAATATAAAAACCCTAGTTATATAAGGTAAGCTTACGTATGGTGCTCTAAACACTGAACCATTTCAGACACAACAAAATGACTGTTTTAGTATTATGTGTGTCTTTGGCCACATATTTTAAAATTATTGTTTTTTATCGTATCTTGCGAAATCATCGAATCTGTGTAAATGACTTCTGTATATTTTTATCCCATCTCTGTCTCAGTATGTGGTAGATTTGAACATAAAGAGTACAACAATGGCGTATCTTTTTATACAACATTGATGTTTCTACTGCTCTAGTGAAGGATACTACTTCCAGAATATTTTTTCAGTTTTATATTTACAAAATGAATATTATTTTATACGCATTTTACTGAATTATTGTAATCATCAAATCAACTGTTAACAAAGCTGAGCTAGATATTGTAAGGTCTTTCAAAATAAAAAGTGGTATAAGTCGTTATATTGTTATATAATCTGACATTGTAATTCTGTATCAATATTGTAAGAATCTTTAATGCACACACTTTTCCTTCAATTGATGCAAGTAAAATAGTAAAAAAATTCTTTGTATTTGTGCAAGATGAAATCAACTTGTTAAAGGTTTACATACAATCCTCGTAATGTAATTATTAAGCTTAATTTAAATTTTAGATTTCTCAAAATCAAAATTCAGTTATTCATAATCTCTCTCTCTCTCTCTCTCTCTCTCTCTCTCTCTCTTTCTCTCTCTCTCTCTCTCTCCTATTTCCCTTAGACCCATGGACGAGAACGCTACAACTGGTGGTAGTGGTAGGATACTTGTAAGTTTTGCGGATTTTTTTTCTGTGAACAATTCTGTTTGAAATTTAAATTGTGTGACCATGGAATTAAATTCAGGAGATTATGTGCAAAGACAAAGAGTTGTGAATGTGATTGATTTTGATGAAAATGGACATCGAGTGATTGTGGGAGGGATGCACCCATTTGTTCACAAAGAGTGCCAAAGTTGCTACTTGATGTTCAACCGCAGGAAAAAATTCAACTGCGTGTATTGTGCTGTTTTTCTTAAGATATTTCAAGGTGGTGACCACACTATATATTCGCCAGTTAAGATGGATTTCACGAATAGTACGCCTACTAATTTACCACAAACTACACCAAGACCAAGAACTTCTGTAAGACGGAATCTGATACAGGACTTTGAAAATGAATTACCGACACCTATTGTCACCAATACGCCCCGTGTTCAGGAGATATTTGCGAATAGAGAGAACTGCACTGAGGTGGAGCCTGAGAGTTCATGGTATTCAGGACTTATGTATTGGACATGTGGAATATCTGCATTAGTGTTGACTGTGTTAAGCGTGTTTCGTTATTCTCCGCAAAAACTGTTGTTACGTTTGACTCATGAAGCGCCGGGAAACATAACAATATTATTAGGCATTAGGCCCCTGCCAATGTGTTCGGAATGTTTTCTTTATCGTTGCTAAGTATATGATAAATCCAGAGGTGCTTGAATGAAAGTTCACGAGACTTCGCCGAGATTTGTTCAGTTCCTTTGAGATTTCAAGCGGAAGTATATTTGTTCTGAAAATATTCTTAAAATACGTAAGACCTGGTCGTTTGTTATATCATATCTTACTTTGATTTATGTTTAAACATGGAAATCTTTTAAGATGTATGTTTTATTTCAACATCTAGCGGTTATCGCTAACAGAGTTATCGCTCGTGTTCAACCACGTGTTGAGTGGTTGAAAATATAAGCATTGGGTTGCTTAATGAAATCATAGCCATGTTTGATGCTTGTTGTGTGCAATACCATGTTTTAAAAAAATAATGCGTGTCTGTTTTGCATAAAAACTAAGTATATCGAACCATTTTCAAGGAACATACTGCATAAAATAGTATAGTCACTATCACTTTCACTATTGATGCTATCACTATGTCAGGCGCAGATCTTGCAACAGCAGATAAAAACTATTTTTTGTATTGTCACATTTATTTCTAAAAGACATGTTATCAACCAATTAATGAAAATAAAGTTTACAATTAACAAACCTCTAGATTTTATATTTGACTACAAGTACCTAGATTATAGGAAATAGACTTTAACCACGAGGCACGATTTTAACTGCGAAACTGAAAGGGTCAAATAAAACCACGTGGTCTAACATTTAAATGACAATATCATTCGCGGGGGAATAGGAATCAATTGAGAATAGTCATGAGCATGAAACGTTCGAAGGAAATCTTGAAATTTATGCAAGTCCCAGCGCATCAAGAGTAAAGTTATTCTACATGTAAAGGGTTCAACGACACACTCAGATTGTCTAAACTGTTTAAAACTTTGAATTTGAATTTTGAAAAAGCTCAATCCTGTTAATTTTTAAAGTTGTATAATTGTTTATATTTGTATAGTTGGAGAATTACTTAAAAGATTAAATTTTAATCTACATATTGTGATGTCACCTGAGCTGAAAGCTCAAGTGAGCTATTCTGATCACATTTTGTCCGTCGTCCGTCTGTCCGTCCGTCCGTCCGTCTGTCCGTCTGTTCGTCTGTAAACTTTTTACATTTTGAACTTCTTCTCTAAAACCGCTTATCCAATTTCAACCAAATTTGGCACAAATCATCCTTATGGGAGGGCGAATATAAATTGCAGAAATAAAAGTTTAATCTGTATTCAAAGCGGAGAAAACCTTGAAACTGTAGAAAAAGGGGGGTGCATTTTTAAAAATCTTCTTCTCAAGAACTACCGAGGCAAATTCAACATAGTTTAGCATAAATTATCCATATGGGAAGGAAAATATAAATTGCAAAAATTAAGTGGAAATTTTGTTTCAAATCTGAGTTATTACGAAAATAATAATAAAGGAAATGCGTGTTTCAATCAGTTTAATAGCTTCGGGTTCGGCATCCGGTAAAATGATTCCATACTTCTAAAACGAGGTTCTTTGTTTAAAGCAGCCATGACATTATACGAAAAAGGGTCGATCTGACTATGATGAATTTGCTTGTTGTGCAACAGTTCGCGTATGAAGGGAAATTTTGAAACATACAAAATATATTGGTGCCGATTTTGTGAAGTAAATTGAGGCTAAATATTTCAATGCGTTGACAGTTTTCACACATGACGTTGGTGTTAGCTTGTTCTGATTTTCGTTTCGTTCTCATTATGCTTTGTAACCTGGAAACTATCGTCTGTATTTCGTGATTTTTACGTATCAAATCAAACAGAGACTTCGGTAAATCAAACAGTTAACTGTTTACCTGCGCAAATTAAGCAAAATCGGATGTAGGGGACGGGTACTGAAATACAATTCATTCTATCGGTAATTCGGCATTATCTTTTGCGTAATGGTACATGTAGATTAATGCAATAGGTTTTGTTGAGATGCTCGGCATTTTTTTCGAGTTTATTCAGTTTAAATAGAGTTTGATATCGCTGACGGAAATATGTAGGTATATACATGTATATATATATGATTCATTTCGAAAAAATAAATTGTGTTCTTTATTTGTTATACATGTAGTGCATGTTTCTTGTGTTTAATTGTTTACAATTTCTATTTACTAACCATATTTGAGTGTTAAGCTTCGAATTATAAGCAAGATACAGCGATTTGCTCACAATTCTATGTTTGTACACAGATCTTAAACACTAAAGCTTAAAAAAGTAAAATATTTGTCAATATTCATTAAGAAAATTTTCAAAGTCTGTTCTTCCAGAAACCAACTTTAACAACTTATTGTATTGTAAACTTAACCTTTTTAGCTCACCTGAGGGTGGGGCCACAATGGGGGGTCGAAGTTTAACAAATGAATATATAGAGTAAATCTTTAAAAATCTTCTCCTCAGAAACTAATCAGCCAGGAAAGCTGAAACTTGTGTGAAAGCATCATCAGGTAATGTAGATACAAATTTGTGAAAATCATGATCCCCGGAGGTAGGGTTGGGCCACAATGAAGGATCGAAGTTTTACATAGGAATATATAGAATAAATCTTTAAAAATCTTCTTCTCAGAAACTAATCGGCCAGGAAAGCTGACACTTGTGTGGAAGGATCCTCAGGTAGTGTAGATTCAAAGTTGTGAAAATCATGAACCCCGGGGTACGGTGAGGCCACAATGGGGGATCGAAGTTTAACATAGGAATATATAGAGTAAATCTTTAAAAATCTTCTTCTCAGAAACTAATCAGCCAGGAAAGCTGAAACTTGTGTGAAAGCATCCTCAGGTAGTGTAGATTCATAGTTGTGAAAATCATGGCCCCCGGGGGTAGGGTGGGGCCACAATGGGGGATCGAAGTTTAAAATAGGAATATATAGAGTAAATCTTTAAAAATCTTCTTCTTAGAAACTAATCAGCCAGGAAAGCTGACACTTTTGTGGATGCATCCTCAGGTAGTGTAAATTCATAGTTGTGAAAATCATGACCCCCGGGGGAAGGGTGGGGCCACAATGGGGGATCGAAGTTAAACATAGGAATATATAGAGTAAATCTTTAAAAATCTTCTTCTCAGAAACTAATCAGCCGGCAATGCTGAAACTTCTTTGGAAGCATCCTCAGGTAGTGTTGATTCAAAGTTGTGAAAATAATAACCCCTGGGGGTAGAATGGGGCCACAATGGGGGGTCGAAGTTTAACATATGATTAAATAGAGTAAATCTTTAAAAATCTTCTTCTCAGAAACTAATTAGCCAGGAAAGCTGAAACTTGTGTGGAAGCATCCTCAGGTAGTGCAGATTCAAATTTGTGAAAATCATAACCCTGGGGGTAGGTTTTGGCCACAATGGGAGGTCGATGTTTTAGATAGGAATAAACAGAGTAAATCTTTAAAAATCTTCTTCTCAGAAACTAATCAGCCAGGAAAGCTGAAACGTGTGTGAAAGCATCCTCAGGTAGTGTAGATTCATGGTTGTGAAAATCATGATCCCCAGGGGTAGGGTGGGGCCACAATGGGGGGGGGGGGTCAAAATTTAACAAAGGAATATATAGGGTAAATCTTTAAAAATCTTCTCAGAAACTAATCAGCCAGATGTTTCTTTATAATTGTTAAGACTTTGGCCCCAGGACAATTCTTTGGCCTCCCGAGAAGGTTCATAGTTTGATGTACGTTTATATCTAATATATAAACTATTGTTAAGGATCATTTTGAGAACTGCAATACTCAACATATGATAAGACTATAAAATCATCTTGTTAGAAAAGGGACTAATGATTATAAACATAAGAATATCCAGGGGAAAATGGATTTTATTTATACAGGATCTACATGTATTATTGTACATTGTCCAGATAGTTTGTATTATGACTCCATTAAGCTGATTTTATCATACCTATTGTTCCTCAGGTGAGCGATGTGGCCCATGGGCCTCTTGTTTAAGTTTTATGTTGGACCTCGCGAAACGATAAACAAATTAACAAAAAATCAACCTGTCGAATACACGTGCAACACTACGTGTTGATTATGAAAAAGCAGTTTCTTCCTAGCGTAAACAAATAACAAACAAAAAATTAAGAACTATTAAATATCATACTGAAGCTTTAGGATTATAAATTCCTAAGAACTCTCCAGCGGCCCACAAGCATTGACGGTCGCCTTAGTACCATAGCCCGTAGATGGACCATGCATGCATTTTAAACTTCACTGAAGCTTTATTCATAAAATCTAAACCGTAATCCGAGAAACTTCTGGCTGTTACAATGTACGTCCGCCTTTTTTATTTGATGTTTGCAATTTTTTATTGATAAAAGAGGAAGGGGCTTTAGTCCGAAGACTCTCGGATTATCTATCTGTAGCTCCAAGGGCCAAAAATTGTTTTAAAAAATGGAAAGACAATGATCTGCAATCTTTTAAAAGTCACTTGTCAATGAGTTACGGTCAGACGACACGTTCCTCCATTTTTTGTAACTTTTTCCAGGAGTTTGTAATTGATTTACCACTACTTTGACACGGTTTCTTGCAAAACATAAGGCTACCTTACCAGGCATTTGTGCAGGATACTAGAGTATGCAATTTCCTAATTTCCTAATAATCTTATTGAACAAAAAAACCCACTTGAATTACTGATATAAACAAATAACAATAATTTTTTTTAGTATATCATCAAGCCGTTTAAAATTGAGAATATAATTATCATTTTTAGTGGAACGTGTCGTATGACCTTAAATTTGAGTTTGTACCGGAGAATGAGGTGAGATTAAATAGCCTTCGCGCATTTTTGTGTACTCTTCTAAACGATGGTTTTGCTAAGAGTGTGTATAATGATAAACATTGCAGTAGTTTAGTTTTTCCGGTCAATTAAGCCATATTTCAATGGAAAAAAATGATGAACAAAATTGTTTAACAAAAAGGGTATCATGTTATTTCGCCTCATATTAAAATTCGCCCCTAACGTTGAGGCGGGAATAATTGTATTACGAATTTGACATCCCCATTAATAGAGTCTAAATATAGGTTGTGTGAATGGAAAAGCAAAAAATAAACCTGTGTACGTGTTGTTTACTATTACTTTTGTTTACAATCGACGCATAACATATATAATGCTGAATTAACCCAAACAACTAACGAAACCAAACGGTTCCCTTTTCTTAACAATCCCATGATGCATTATTAAATACTTGTTTACTGTAAGACCAATTTGTTCACCACCTTCCCCCAACCAAATAAAAAAAACGGAACCCCTGGCACTAGCTGCAAGTCTGTATCCTCGGTCTATAAAAACAGTGGAATGGGCGACCTTCGAGCTACAGTTCCTTATGTGTTATAAACTGCTATTTACGATACACAAAACTTGCTTTAGTTTTTAACGTAATAGTCTTATCAAATTTGTAAAAATATTCATTCTAAAAAAAATTTCTTATAGATATCGACAGTATACTTTCTTCTATCACCAGCCCTGTAAAGTCAAGTTGCATAGTTGACGTGAATCAGAACTTTACTTTATTTGAAACATGAAGCAAGTGAACTGACGATATCAGTAGAAAATTATCTGTAGTTATTGTAGACGTGCAGCGATCGACAGGTGTTCCAGCTTTTTATTGTAGGTGGGTGTTAGTGTTGGGTGGATTACAAATATGTCATATATATAGTGAACATGAAATTTCAGTTCAAATGAGTCAATCGGGTTACCTATTACCGTTAGTCGTGCGTCTTCCGTTAACGATTTCACATTTTGAACTTTACCTTTAAGCTAATTAGCACATTAGACATTAAATTTCATAATTTAAGAAAAGGACAGTCATATTATAGATATAATAACATTGTATTAAATTTTACTCAGTTAAAAAAAGGAATTCTTTAATATCATGATCATGCATTTAATATTTCTCCCTCTCTATAAAGGTAAAGAATAAGATTTTTAAAGATCATATACATTTTCACAATATGCGTTTCGCGCCGCCCAGTCGTTTGAATCCCTAACCCATATGCATGAAGTAAGGGGGGAGGGCAAACTGAAAGTAAGGATATGATGTTTTGAAGCCCTTTATTTAAATTCACAATTTAGATTTAAGGCTTCAGGAACATAATAATCATGTATTCAGTTTGTCTCCCACTATTTATATGGGAGCAAAGAAGAATATTTAAAAGAATTGAATACATGTTCACTATATGACCATATTTGTCCCGCTATGGAGTCTCAAAACCTGACGCGTGGCCATTAATTTCATAAATTTGGTAGCCAGATTCCTGTTCATTATAGACTTATGACTAGTTTCTCTGCTGAATGTCCATTTGTAGAGAATTTAGTTTTGTTTAAATTTGCATAATTTTCATACGGTTTTTACCAACTTTTTGTGCCTTGAATCGGTTGGGGTCAGAATTGTCACAATATATGTTTCCCTCTTTCTGTGGATCTATCGAATTTAATTTTAGTCAAGTTACTCCTACTTATTTTAGACAAGGAAAGGCTACCGTATGGCGCACGCGCCGCAAAAAAGGACAAATACGGAAAGAACTAGGTTACCTAAGTGACTTAGGTAGCCTAAGAATGCGCATTACTTAACCGATTTAAGGAAGCTAAAAGCTCAACAAATTGTCGATTGGATCTACGTTAAATTTTAGAAACGATTTGTTTAACTATGTACTGTGTAATCATTATTGTTCGTGAGGGACCGATGTTCGTGGCTTTCGTGGGTAACCCTTGCCCACAAATTTTCATTCCCACGAACGTATATACAAGCATTTATTTAATATTTATTCAAATTACTCACAACTTTCTACTAACGAAATAACGTCCCCATGAACCAGGAAAATTTGTTTGAAAATTGTGCTCGCGATTTAATATTATTGCAATTTGATTCAAAACAGTAAAAAGGTATTTAAAATAATTATAGGAAAATTATAGAGATGCTACGAATAGCAAATCTTAGAACGCACATTTTTAACATTATGTTAAAACCAAACTAAACTTTATACGCAGTTATAAAAATTAATGTTGCAAGTTATATGTTTTACTTATAATTTGGTAATTTGATACATTAATGGTATATTAGCATGATGACAGTGGTGTGTCAGGTGTTGCATTAAAACTTATATAAATAAAGTTAAGAGTGCTTGTACATTACCTGTTTTACGAAGAACCTCTTAAGATGTCGCTGACTTTGCTGTGTATGTTGTTATCTGGTTTTATATGTCTGACAAACGGAGGGAACCCTTTACAGACCGACGTACGGACAAAAGTTAATTTGTTAAAATCGTTAATCTACGACAACACTAAAGCCACGGTTACACTGAATTCATCAGCTTTCAAACAACTTGTTCATCTGTGTTCAGGTAATTGTAATATTCAGGTAATTGTTAATGATGGATTTAAATCTCTTCAAACTTTTTATTAATCCTCAGACGTATATGTATTTAATATTATATCGACTTGAAAATGTATACACATAATTCTAATTCAGCTACAGATTCATCCAGTTCTCCAAAACGAGTGAGCTTTTCGGCCAGTATAGGATCAAATTCTCTTACACTCGGAAATGGACAAACATTGAAGTTTGAGACAATCTTGACAAATGATGGGAACGCATATGATGACAGAACGGGGGTGTTTACGTGTCCTGCGGCGGGAACCTACATGTTTGTTGTCGATGCTTTATCTTACCCTGGACTCTGGTTATTTTTGAAAGTCAACGAGAAAACGGTTGCTAAAGTTCACGTGTCTTCTAATTATAAAGACAAACCTTTAGTCCAAATAAGTAGGACAGTCATTGTAAAATTGAAATCTGGGGATCATGTCAAAGTTGAAAATATCGGAAATAACGGATTCATATACTATAAACTTTACTCAGGATTTTCAGGATTTCTCTTGTACTGACTAAAGACAAAATTGTGATTCTTTCTAACCATAACGAAAGCAGTCTCTGACGAATATTAACCCGAACTGTGTATAAATAATGTGACATTGTTTGTGTTGAACCTTTCTAAAAAATATGGAGTGGTTAAAGTGATAGTTGAGACCTTGATTTTTTTAAATTATCTTATATTATGCAATAACTAACATTGAAAAAAAAAACCCCTCAGAATTACATTTGCCCACACTATAAATATATTTTAGAATCTGGTGGTTTTTTTCATTGATGTTTAAAAATTCCAGGAATAAATGTGTAATGTTTTGTACTTAGTACACATTATATCAATAATTCTGGAATGTTTTGTTTAAAGTGTAGATATTAACAATCAATGAAAATGCCAAATAATAAAGAAGTACCTTTTACTGCTATCAACAATGCAACCTCCTTCAACAAAGGGAACCTTTAACACAGGGGATATCAACATGTCCAAAACTCCTCGTCCATAAGTATATCAAACACCTCAACCTTTAACGTTAAGTCGATTGACCTTCATAATTTAAAACACGATTTACACATATAGATTTTTAAACTAAAACAATCTATATGAAATGCATCGTCCACAATGTTTTAGTTGAACAAGCAAAAAAATTATCGGCGGCAATAATAAATCATTGTGTCAAATAAAAGCTGAGGTACATGGGGTGGATTAATCTTAACACAAAATTAACACATGGTTAAATTCTAATGCAGTTTTGAAAAACTTTTACCCATGTGGTTAATTTTAATATCTAGCTTAACACACAGTTATCACGGTGTTAGAGTTAACCATTTTTCAAAGCACCGGGCCCAAGTCTATTATTGGCCAATCTTGGGATTACCGTATATCCGGGGTTTTTTTTCGCTTGTCACAAAATTTGTGAAAATGGTGAAAATCTGTATCATAAATTTGCGTCAGTCAATTTTTGCGATTAAAAAGTTTCTTATAAAAATTGATACAGGATATAATTTCTGCGTATTTACTTATTTGCGATTAAAAAGAAAACACGAAAAAGCAAAAATTACATCCTCGCGAAAATTAGCAGATATACTGTATTTTTGTGTTGAACCCTGAGTGAGTGAGACTCACAAACTATTTCTACGCAACCAACACGCGTTATATATATATTTGAATTTTGCAATAAACTTTTTCTTGTGTGTGAAACGTGTCCGCACCGAAAATGTGAATCCAATTACAGGAAACAATTCAAAATATAATGCATACCATAATGAAAAAATAATATTGAATGTAAAGAAATAACCATACAACTAGTCAGCTACTCACGACATTTAAACAGAATGTACATTCAATGAATAATAAGATAAAAGATAAAGTGTCAATAAATATAAAGAGAAGTCAATTTAAAAATTAGCTGTCAAACTCTGACTGTGCCTCGGATGGGATTAAGGCTATGGGATATTTTAAAGGTTACAGTTTTTAAAACACTGTCGAACATAAGAAAGTTTCTCTGACAGTAAGCCAAATTTCCGTAAGTGTGCGCAATATTTACTATCTGTCAAGTAGATTAAGTTCCATACTGTGTAAAATAGGCTGTACGTATGAATAGTGTCAAAGGTAAGGCAAGCTACTGACAAACACGTTGATAAAACAGGACTATTAAGAGTGTCGATTGAAGTCATCTTTTCGTTAGTTCTATGGTTGATACAGCGACCTTGTCAGCAAATGCAACTTCCACTGGGTCGCATGCTGACAGACGTTTTTCTCACTATTTGTTAGATCATACTTTATCACCTTATTGTCTACGGACCTTTCCATTTTTTCTCGATTTCTACAAAGAGCGGCGGATGTTACCGATCAGCAGAGAATGCTCATTCCTCAATGACATTTAATCCTGCCTCTGTTTTAGAGGTCCATGTTTGTTCTGCTCCTGTTTTGTATTTTTCCTCTTAACTTTTGATTTTGAACACTGTTATCATTACATCTCATAATAAATAGTACACCTAATTTTTAATTTAAGAACTATTTAAGAGGGTTTCACTAAAATTTCATTGAATCTTTTTAAAATTGATAGCTTATTTTTATATAATTATGGTTCAAGTAATATGAATAACATGTTTTGGTTGTTGCCTGTCAACAGTAAATCATTAAAAAGCAGGAAGATCGATAAAAAGTAGAAAAGCTGGTAATGCCAAATTCAGTGCTTGAATATCAGATGTACAGGTGTTAAGAAAAAATGTCATTGTATATTGATACTCTATTCAATGCTATTTTCTCCCCGTGTTTTTGTTTCGCCCTTCTTCTCTTGCAAACGGTTTCACCTATTCTTGAATTCTCCCGGAAGTAGTTGTGTTTTAAGAGAGATTATTTGAAACATTGGAGATCGCCTTGTCATGAAATTGCCCGCAGACAACGAGGACGAAAACAAACGGGGGCGAATGTTCCCCTTTAAACAGCTTTCAAATAACATGTTGATCACCCGTTTTGACGCAACGCATGATTTAACTTTACAATTTTTTATAACTCATAGTTTGTTGATAGAAAGATAGTGATTGATAGTCAGGCAGTAAAATATTCTGATATTTATAACAAACAGTACGAAGTGTACAAACAGATTGGGGAAAAAAGACAAAAGGCTTATACAAGTTTCTCTTCTTGGTTAAAAAAAAGATGTGCAAATTAAACTAAAAAACACACAGAAAGCTTGTATCAAGAAAAAATGCCGTTTAAAAATGGATTTGTATCAATCAAAAGATGAAAGAAAAAAAATTACAGTTTGACTTTTGCATTATAATTTAAAAGTAAGATTTATATATGCAATATTTATCATTTAGTTAATCCCACAAGACAAAGTTACATTTAGTGCACTATAAAGCTTTCTCTCGATAATGAATTTTTGAACTACATAAAAAATATATCAATTATCATTATTACTAAGATTAGAGGAACCAAATAGTAATGTGTTAAGGTTAGTTGAAACTTGAATTTCCTAACTGTATATAGAGAAAAATACATACCCTTTTCCTTTTAGCCAGTATCAGCCTGAGACTCCAATATCAGCCCGAGGGCCGAAGGCCCGAGGGATGATATTAGTTAAGGGGTGATACAGGCTGTGATATGGAAAAGAGTATCTATTATTATATTTATTACATACTTAGTAAAAAATTAAAAAAAAACATCAACTTAAACAAATTAATTTTAAGTATTATTTTAAAGTAGTCTGTACATGTTTTAAATAAAAATATGAGATCTTATTGTTTTACCAAACATGTAGCGACACAACCGGAATTTCCTCATGTTTAAAAATCAACTTCTCTAAATTATTTACTAGCATTTGAAGTTTTCAACTGCCCTTAAAATGTCGACTGTAACAAATGTTTATTTTTTTCGTCTGTAAACATGCACTAATGCCGAAACGAAAAAAAGGCAGAGGAGTTCCGCAAGTTCCGGATCCGTATCAGCCCTAGGGTTGAAAACCTGTATCAGCTCTGGAGGCCGATACGAGTTTTGTGATGTTATCTATATCACATATGCAAAACACCTGTATTTATTACTAAATATGTAATAAAACTACATATTTCATTATAATTTGGCAATGTACATAATAATGGTTTAAGTATTTTCTACTGAATCCCACTGAATACTGAATTTATTTCTATTCCAGATTCAAAATTAAAGTAATAAGAAGTTCAATAATGTTTTGATTTTGATATATTTATAAAAATTACATGAAGAAAATAAGGTAATGAATTCCAGAGCTTGAAAGATGTGAATCGTAATATAGTTTTATTCGTGCAAATATTTCGAGTATGAAATTAATACTTGTATTATGTGTTGCATTTATATAGTGGAGAGACATTACCATCAACAATTTGATTTCAATGTACTTCCTTATCTTACGACTAAACACTAGGTACAATTTCCGTTATATTTTGCTCTGTTTTAAGTGATTTTTAAAAATAAAAAAAAACCCATTAAAATGTAACATTTATTTACACAAGTGTAGCCGGTGTTTAAATAACGAAATACTAGTCCGGTTGTGGGGTAACACATTTATTTGCTAACCCCAGGACTTTGATATATATGGGATCAGCCCAACAATATTACTTATTAGGTTTGTTACTGACTATTAACAGAAATGTGTAAGGTCGGACTTTACCTACCTAATAAATTTATGCAAACAACAAAAGATTATATTATAAAACAATCAAATTCATAGGCCAATTCTCTATTTTTTTTTACCTTCCTTGTCCGTCGTCTGTGCAAAATGGATGCCATTGTGGGATCGTTTTATTGCGTCACGGGCAAAGGGGGGTTCACTCGAAATATGTTGGGGCTTAAAAATTAAAGGTATGGTTGAACGTTTGTGTAAAAGTCAGCTCAAATAACGTTTCGTCCACCATGTTGCCGTATAAATTTTGACACCCGCCTTGTAACACAATCTATAAGGCAATCACATGACTTGATTTATTCAATGACGTTTAAACATTCCAGTCCGAGGCAAAAAAATAATTGATATAAACATTGAATTACAATAAAATAAAAAACCAATTTTTTCGCACGCTTAGGTGTATTTGATATATAAGTAAAACACATAGTCACATAGCTTAAAATGTTTGCATTAAAATGTAATTGCACTTGATAATTTAAAATGATATCCACAACTGTTCATTTTAAGTTACTCGTGATAATTAGCTATAAAATAGTAATCTAGAATTTCATATGATATAAATGTAATAATGTGCATATCTAGCTATAAAATAGTAATCTAGAATTTCATATGATATAAATGTAATAATGAGCATATCTCAGAATATCGTACCTATTTATGGAATAAACTTTTAATGCATTAATGGGTCAAGGAAAGTACGCACGGCCCAACATAGATTTGTCCAACGTTTGTAACTTAATCTTTAGGTATGAATATTTACAGCTTTTAATAAACATTTCAAAACTTCATTATCTTCTATTGAGATGAAGCATGTATAGAGTACGTCATTTTTATACGTCGTTTGAAGTTATTTTCTCACTAGCAGAGGACTTTTAAAAGAGATTACGGCAAGAACGTGTTTTTTAAAAGCGACATCAGTGGTTTGCACGGAACAGCGCACCTTCATAAAATTGTGTCGAATGGGGAAAAGACCAAAAAAAAAAAAGACAATGAAGGAAACAGGGGAAATATCGAATTGGTGTGACTTTAATTATCCACAAATGGCACAAGAGATACTTTGATGGAGTATTCGATTGTACTCTCTGACCAAATGGTAAATGAGGCATGTTACTTTCAGGTTATAGGAACGTTGTCATAACGTCTGACTGTGCAGTCTGTATAGGCAATGTATATATAATGATAACTCCAATACAAAAATGTAAATTGGTGTAAAATGTTTACATATACATACACATATACTCTATAAAAAAACTGATACTTACATGTTATAATATGTTACCAATCTATCTTCCGTTTTCATAATCTCTTTGTGACTCAAATGAAAAATAATTAAATTAATTATGTCCACCCAATATTTAAAATGATTCAAGAAAATGTTAGTACACTGTAACTTTAATGGTGTTGCATTTAGTAACACTTCATAGAGCAACATTTTCTCGATACGTTGCCACTTTAGATACGAAACATTCATCTTGAACTATTTATTATTATTTCTTTTTAAATTATGGACATTTCTTTTGCTACAATAATACTTTGTATTTGGTCACTTATAATATATAAGATATAAAATTTTAGCAAAATAATCAGAATTGCTTAGTTAAATGTTGGATAACTTTTGACAAGCTCTTTTGTCTCAAATTGTGTGATTAATGATTAATATAGCCTGTTATTCATGGAAAGTTAATACACTATCAATGAAGAGTATTTTTTCAATTAAGGTTAAAATAAATCCACTTTTGTGAAATAAAAAAAGGTTATTGCCTGCCTGTTATAAAGTAAATGATGAAAAAATGAACTGTGTTTAGTCCAATATTGTGCATATTGTGTTCTGGTCCTTTGTATGAAACTTTCACGCATTTCTGATTATCATTCTCCTTCCTAAGAAAGCCGGTGTGTGGAAGAGTATATTCTTAGTTCGGCCGTGGGGATTCTAGCCCTTAATTTAAATGAAGTAAAAGTTTATTCACCGACAAAATATTTAATACCTTTAACTCTGGAGTTCCGAGGCATTTTTAAAAAATACACCCTTCTTTCAATTCTACATTTGTGTTAATTTTGATATAATTATACCATTATTGAGATTAAATTTATGATACAACCTTTCTATCAAATCAATGTTTGTTTTCATTTTGATATTATCATATCAATATTAGATGAAATTTAAATTACAACCCTTCTATCAACTATATATTTGTCTTCATTTTTATATTTTTAAATCACTTTTTGATATTTTTTAAAATACAACCCTTGTATCAATCTTAATTTGTCTCGTTTTGATATTTTTATATCATTATTGAGATTAAATTGAAATGCAACCATTCATCAGTTCTATATTTTTGTTCATTTTTATATCATTTAATCATTATTGTGATTACATTTAAAATTCAGCCATTCTATAACCTTAGTTGTGTTTAATTTGATATAAAAACATTATTGAGGTAAAATTCTTGTTGTGATGATTGTCGTGAACTTAACTTATTTTGATAAAATAAAATTCAGTAAATCATATATGTTATAATTAAGGAACACTATGACTGCTAAATAGGAGATATATTAACAGATTAACAGATCATATTAACTTTAATCATATAAATATAATCACTGTTTTAACAAATATTGTACAACTACCTTTAATTATGTATCCAAGTAGATACATATGGTTATAAACAGTTTTTATGGCCGTGATTTGATGTTATCGCACGTTTTCATTGCCGTTGTTTAATATATTGATTATATTTAACTCCAATATTCACAACTTATGTCATCTGTTTTGTCTTATCTTCTTATTATCTTCTCTCTCTCTCTCTCTCTCTCTCTCTCTCTCTCTCTCTCTCTCTTATTATAGTCTGATTTTTTTTTACCAACATTCAATTATTTCAGTTATTTGTTTAAATCATGATTCACAAAATTAAACTTCAAAGAAAAACAAAACAACAATTCTCATGAAAAGCTAACGCAATAAGCATTGCACGGCATACTGGGATATCACTATCAACATGTTAATTGATATTTACATTAAAAATAGTAGATTAAATAATGATGAAACTAGCCAGATTACATTCTTTGAAAAAAAATGAAAAGGTATCATTTGTATGAACATACATTGTGTGGTTTGCGAACATTTGTACAATCAGAATGTCAACACACTTATTACGTTTAGTTTCATGCAT
The DNA here is from genome assembly GCF_025612915.1 of Magallana angulata. Classification (NCBI taxonomy): domain Eukaryota; kingdom Metazoa; phylum Mollusca; class Bivalvia; order Ostreida; family Ostreidae; genus Magallana; species Magallana angulata. The sequence goes on from NC_069114.1 coordinate 6,340,353, forward strand.
ATGCCTATATACTTGCCCTGCTTCGACTGTTGAGTAGTTAGGATGTAAGACTAATAAACAACAACAAACCTGAGATTGTAATCAAAAGTTTATAGATGTAACATTATTCAACATAGGAATATTACTACATAAGTATCAATCAATGTTTTGTTTAATAATATGTCAATATAACACTCAACCAATCAACTAGTGAAACAGTGTGATCTTATCAAACGTACTCAATCACTTTCAGTCAAAAATCAATGTGTCTATGAAAGTTTTTTCACGAACCTGGTCAAAACAGAATCTTGGAATGTCTTTAAAAAAAATTAAAGTCAATGAATATGCTTGCCTGCATTTCTTTAAAGGAACTTACGATTTACACACTAATTTCGCTGAAATGTACATAGAGAAATGACCAAAATAGGTATTTCATATAAATAAATAAGTAATAGAAAATGATTAAACTTAATGAATATACATATCAAAGTAGGGTGTAAAGTAGGAGCTGAAATAATTTAACTGAAGATGGAATTGAGGGAGAATGAGGGCATGCGTGATATACCGAAGCATGCCTATGGCGTCATTAAAAATGGCGAAGATTGAAGACTTATTTTACCTTGAATTGACCAAAAGTTAGTCTATGCATCCTATAGTTTCATATTAAGTCAGATTTAGGTGTCATAAATAGTTAAAAACAACATGAATTTGTTTTATTTATATACATTCCATTTTTTGAAATTAATTTAATATACTTTTTCTGCTTTTTATAAAAATGATTTATTAAACTTTTCAACAACTTTTGTAATTGCAACGTTGGATGTTGATACATCTATGTAAACCAAAATTTCAAGTAACTATATCTATTAATGTTGATATAGCATGATGTCGAATGTGTAACAGGTGTTGTGTTATTACTTATTTAAACCAACAGAGAAAATCTTCCCCTACAAATAATAAACGAGAGACTTCCTTGTGTATTATTTAAAAACATTGCTGCTGACTCTACTGTTTACCTTAAGTTTTCCTTTAGTTTACTCTATGTTTCGTCAAGTGGAAATAATGTACAAAGAGGCAAGAAGACAAAGATTGATTTGTTGAAATCGTTAATCTACGACGGTGACCGTAGATTCATCAGCTCTAAAACAACTGATTCAACTGTCTTCAGGTTATTTTATATCCTTGATAGCTAAATGATATCCTAGCAATGATTTATACAAATTTATAATCGCATTCAAAAAGGATCAACTGTCTCAATTTCTTTTTATATTGCTACAGGTTCGTCCAGCACTTTAAGAAAAGTAAGCTTTTCTGTCAGCTTGAGTTATAAACCTCTAACACTCGGGGTTGGACAAACGGTAAAATATGACGCAGTCCTTACAAATGACGGGAACGGATATGACGACAGAACGGGAGTGTTCACGTGTCCTGTGGCGGGAACTTACCGGTACATGTTTGTTGTCGATTCTTTATCTACACCTGACATCATTTTACATTTGAACGTCAAAAAGATTACAGTTGGTAGACTTCACGTATCTCATTTACACAAAGAGAATACTTATGTCCAAATAAGCAGGACCGTCATTGTGAAGCTGAAGACTGGTGACCAAGTCAAAGTAGTCAATGGTCATAAAATCCGTTACATGCATCATCACATGTATTCAGGATTTACAGGAGCCCTCCTGTATTGAACGATGGACAAACATACATGTTGATCATATTGAAATGCCTTTTCAACTCTTTGGGTTTCTTACAAGAATGAAAAAAAAAAAGCTCGAAGAAGTGAAATAGTTTTGTCATTAACTTTCTTTAATGTGTTTCATAAACACGTTTTATAAAAGTCTTCAACGAAAATAAAAAAAATCCAAAAGTTAATGAGTACTAGTAACCCAGTTACCAATAGCTTTTGCTGAAAAGTTTGATATAACAAGTGTATCAAAAGATACACCCTTTAATGATTGAAAATATTTGAACTTCAAAATTTAAAATAAATCCTATGTGAGTTTATTCTAAAATTATAAAATTGTTAGCTCTTATTGTTTCTTATTTCCTATAAAATATAACAAACCGAACCAGAAATGGTCTGTCCGTGGAGACTTGTCAACTCCCCCCCCCCCCCCCCACCCCAAATAAAAACAAAAACAAAACTACAATCTTGCAAGAATGGAAATGATTCCTAAAATAAAAAAAAAACTGCAAAGCTAAAATCATTACAATGACTAAAATTAATTGAAAGTTACTGATCAAACATTACATACACGTCTATGAATAAAGATATAATTTGAGTCGCGCTATATCATCAAAAAGCAAATAAAAGCTTAGTTTGTTACTTTGATGAAATATGATATTTAGTATTGTTAACAAAGTATAAGATTAACATTCTATAAAAAGAAAACGATGCAATGATTTATTTCAAAAGGCAGGAAGCAAAGGTTAATTCTATCGAAATTTTAATCACGTTCATGTTAAAGTGACAATTTACACCACACAAGTGAGTTAAGGCTACATGTAGGTAAAGGCGCTTGTATGCCAACGAGCTAATCAAAATGCATATGATATATATATCACCATTCAAATCATTTTCTTATACATGAATTTACTTAGTTCCGACAATATGTCAACGCTTATAGTCCCTCATCCAAGCATACCGTTAGGGATGTGAAGGATAAGAGACATTATATGTAATATGAGCCAGAGGCTCAAGAGGGTATCATATAGCATTACTTTCCTTAGTTCAGCGAGGCATAGCATTCAAGATCTTAATTCAAAGATTTTAACAATAGAGAATAATCATGAGACAACACTGTGTATACCACCCCTATATAAACCGCTGTGCCTCTTGGGGCATCATTCTTTGAAGAATTTGTGACAACCCTAAATACTGGGTTGGGAGAAAAATTACAACAAAAATAGGGTGGGTATATGATACCCTCTTGAGCCTCAAGATCATATTACATAGAAAGTCTCTCATCCTTCACATCCCTGACGGTATGCTTGGATGAGGCCTAGGGACCATTCTATTACATATCGGCTTTCGGCTCTGCGAGGGTATCATATAGCATATTCAAAGTGTTGTCACAAATAAGCAAGTAAACAACACAAAAAGTTATAAAGATTAAGAACGATCATTTCATATCAACTCAGATGAAATTTATCAAATATAACAAATCAAATAGCACAACATATGTAATCACTTAATGTGCAATTTTTCAACAGTAAAGCACATTGATAGCAAAATCATTATTATTGACTGACAAGTCCTTGTGGTAGAACTGAAAGAATGCTAGCGGTATCCATAATGTCTTTCATTGATACACCGGATGAAAACGCTACTGACGCTGCAGTTCCTCGAAAAGTGTGAACCGTATAGTTACATGGTTGAATCTATTCCAGATGATGATAACACAGTCTTTAACCATCGAGCTAGAGTATATGTAGTCAATTTATTGTATGTTTTATATGAAATAAACAAATAAGAACATATGTGGATATATATCTTTTGTTCTATCCAAATATTCCATCCAAATATTCCATCAAAGTTTCAAATACACATAATTCCTTTTTGTTTTGAAAAAATGACACAGAAGGTAATGGATTGATTTCTTCAAATCTAGGTACTTTGCAGCCATTATTTGCTCTAATAGCTGCAAAGACAGGTTCATAAGCTTAGTGAATACCCGAGGTGCTGAAGCAAGTCCAAATAGAAGGACTGTAAATCTATACAAACTTTCTTTCGATCTAACTGTTATATATTTTTGAACATCAGGATTAATACTGATGCTAAAATATGCATCTGTTAAGTCAACTGAAGTTAAATAATCATCTTTTTTCAATTAACTCTCAAGAAAATTGCTGAATTTCTTGCTTGAAATGATGATATTCAACAAAGGACTATATATGGTTTGAGCCTAAAATGGTCCCCTAAAATGAACATTGTCATTTTACTGTAATTCTTCGTTTTATTTGTACAAATATCCATTTGAAGTTATTTCATAATTTTCATTTTGATTTTAGTACCCACAATTTAAAAATATGACCTCATTAAGTTTACCTTTTCCCGCCATTTTCTCATTTTTAGCATAAAACGGCTAGTTTTTAGGTAGTTTTTCTGTAAGGAAACATTGAGCGACTGCTTGAACAAACAAAATATTTTTACTAAAGATGTATCTATCCAATACTTATAAGTCACAAAATGTTCGTTCTTGTTCAAAGAGAGTCGCTCTATATTTCCCATTCGAAAAAAAGATAAGGAAAATGTCAATTTTTGATTGATTTTGATTTAATTATAAAAATAGCGTCACTTCTGACGTCATATACTGCCAGTGAGTGCGTTTAAATCAAATAAATAGGTGAAAAACATATTTCATGTCAACTCATTTATAAAATAACACAACAGATTAATGTACCTGAATCATTTTAAAAATAGTGAATTTTGGGGGCTAAATTTGACTAATATCATATATAGTTCTTTATTTAGATTTTTTGAATTGATAATAGGTCGTGAAGTTCCATCTTTCTTTGGAACCAAAAATATATTTGATATGAATTCATCAGATAGATTTTGAACCTTTTTAATTGCTTCTTTTGCTAACAATACATCCACTTCATTTTGGACAAGCGCAGATTCACTCTCAGTAAAAGATATCTGCTTTGGTATAAACTGTTTCCAGTAATGAGTATTAAGGGCTTACACCTTATTCACTGGTTCTGGTAGCCTTTCTTCTGACTCTTGAACTGACTTGGGTATCTACTTCGTTTGTAATATGGTCTGCCTTCACGAGGTCTGTATTGTTGGAACCCTTGGTAACCTTGGTATTGGTTTTGCTGTTGGTAACCTTGTCCAACAGCACCCCAGAAGTTTAAAGAATTTGACCTGCCCTTGTAGGAATTGAATGAACTCTGACCCTTGAGAGAACTTAAAGAATGTTTGTTCATGTCACTCATATCTTCTAGTTTGGTTGTACAATCATCTCCAAAAAATTGTTCTTTAACAGGAATATCTGAACTGCAAATTTTCCTGTATCGAGTATTTAATCAATTCTTTAATTCATATCTGCGTTCATTTGATAAACTGTAAACCACCTAACAGACAAAAAGGGGTCGGGCAGCATGAACTTTGTTTTTTGAACATCTAAATCTTTTTTAAAAAATATTTTTTTCAGCTGATCTGCTAGGGAAACAATTGGAATTAACCCAACGCCATATATTGTTGTATTTACTGTAAGGCAAGGTCGGATGAATGTGCATATTTGTTCATTGCATCCCAGATTTCTTTGTTTACCCTTCAAACTTTGAGGTAAGTACTATTCTCTGGCCTATTATACCGTTTAGCTATTTCGCCCATGCATTTTCAGCCTTAGCCAGACCAGTCCCTATTTTCGAGCTCGCCTCAGATGCTTTTCTTTTAACTCCAGACCGTACACGGAATTTACCCCTCGTTCTCCCGGACCTAGTTTGCATTTTGTCAGCATTATCGGGGATAACATCGCTGTCAAAATTATCATCCGTGTTCTCCCCTAGTGACAAAATATCATGAATATCCAAAATATAATTCTACCGGCCGTTAAACAACCGAAGTGTCAACGTGACCGTAGACTACACCTGTAAAATTATACAGGAAAGAGAACCAGAACTACGTATACACGTAATAAGTTTTAATTTCTTGATTTTACGTGAAATTTACGTTAAGCCCGCTCAGGAAAAAGAATGATGCCGCACGAGGCACAACGGTTTATATAGGTGTTGTCACATGATTATACTCTATTGTTAAAATCTTTGAATTGAGATCTTGAATGTTATGCCTCGCTGAACTCGGGAAAGTAATGCTATATGATACCCTCCCAGAGCCACAAGGCGATATGTAATAGAATGTACATAATGCCGTCTATCAAGACATTAAATCATGTTATTACTTCTTCTAACGTATGTCAAACACATCAACACAAAATAGCGTCTGAACATTATCAAGTTTGTCGTTGTAACTTCTTCAACAGATTACCCGGTATTTGCAAAAAATATATAATTATAATGGTTATTACTGATGTACATTCTATGACCTTTTATGTTTCTAATTGGTTTCATTAAAGACGTTTTGATCGATCGATCGATCGAGAGAATTATGATGATACTTACGTACGCATTTCAACCACACGATTTTTTTATATCGATATAAATGTAAAAATGAATCGAACACAATGTGCGTGTGTGTAAAAGGAAGAGATAAAGGGGGTTATGTTTAAGGTGGCTATATACACCACTTTTTGATGACGCATTGCGCAAAAAAGTAAACCTGGAAGCATGCAATTCCGGTACTGGCTGATTTAAACTGAGAGGAATTGCATGGGGACCGCTCTTTTGAAAAAATTGTTAAATGAATAGATTTAATTTGATAATTGGAAAATTCATTACTTACAAGTAATGTGGTATGTGACACCTTCACGTTGTGTTGTATTATTTATCAAAATAAACAATAAAATCAAGTGTAATTTTTTAAATAGTTTTTTTCCCATCATCGATATATATGTTACACAGTAGCGCAGTGGGTTAGTGGGTTCACTATAAACCTATAGGTCATGAGTTCGATTCCCGTTGAGAACAATAAATTTTTTAACTTTCCAAAATTTTTTAGAACGTAAATTTTGGTTGAATTCTGTGAAAGAAAAATTCTAAGCCGGTAAAAGTATTTCAATTATAATATAGTTTAATGCATATTAACATCGACAGATGTTCCTTACCACCTTAAGGGGATGGGAGGGTTGCTTTGAATTTCTCTCAGGATGGAATACATAAATCCTATTAGCCTAGTCAAATTTCTTTATTTATTTGACTTAGTTTTGCATTAAAGCGAATATATTCAATTATACAGGCCTCTAATGAAATATGTATGTATTTATCATTCCAACATTATATTTAGGAAATTTTCTTCAACTCCGAAATGAAAAGTCCCCAAGGTGTTTGGGCCTTGGGAACACTAACCTATACCTGAGAAACTTTCATATCAAATAAAATTTAAAATATTTTTTGTGTTTATTTGCAATGATTTTCATTCAATTTTTTATGTCACATTTATTAAAATACATTTTTGTATAACATCAAGCAAATTTTTCAGATGATTTGTCAACAGAGTAAGAAAATATGAAAAATTATGTTTTGGGGAAATACTAAAAAAGAATTGCAATAATAACATTTTTGAATGTTAGGAAGTGTTATAATTTTTTCATGTGTCCGGAGGAAATATCCATCATATGATAAAAAAAATTCTCTCAATTTGTTAATAGCTTTCTTTTAAAAAAAACATTAAAAATTCTTTAAAAATACTTATAGTATCCCTATCATCATTTTAATATTTGATAAGTATATGTTTTGTGGTCTTCTATTAAAAATTGGAATAAACTGTGGGTGTATAGAGCCACCTTAAGTTAAGGATATGTGAACCTGACAAAAACAAGTTCATTGCGCAACGCGAACTGTCGTCTGGCGATGAGCTGTCGTATTTCCACATCGACGGTTTATTTGCTTAATTTAAGATTTAAAACAGTGATATAAAATGTGTAAGTTTATGAATTTGCATAAAATATCATTTATATCAACATTTACATCAAGAGGTTTTACTTTTTTAATCATTTACAAACTTAAAGTTTACGACATACTTGCGCCGATTTCCGGTAATTTCCCAAATCTCGATGTAAACAACAGGTTGGAATGACAAAAACTGATGGATATTATTAGTGTATGACGAATATTGCGAACACAAACTGATGTCGAGTGTCATAAAAAGGGAATTGAAAAAAAGGACGAGACCATACACCTGTTCCCTGTGATTTAAACCTGCCATTTGCAAGCAGTAAGCATGGTAGGTGTCTTATCATGACATGTGCTATTGTATTATGTTCACATTACAGATTATTATGCTCGTATATTATCCACGTGAAAACAATATCGCCTAGCCTATATGCAGAATAGCTACACAATAATCCTAATTTGTTCAAACATAAAAATTATTCACTGTTAATTCAGTCAGTGTTTGTAATTAAAATAATCACAATTTTAGTTCGAATTTTCTTAAATGAAATTAACCATCTGATGATAAATGGTAAGGTTAACCGCATAGAGGGCCCTGAGTTTACTCTATCATATGACAAGCTTATTTACCAACATTTACTCACAAAATATTTTTAGTGTAACACTTTCATGCACATTAGCTTGAACAGTATATTTGTAAGGAATAGGTTATATGTTTGTTTGATTTTTTTAGCACATATAGTTCATAACATGAAGAATTTTAATTATGAAATTGTCAAGTTAAGTAACATTTATCTAAATTTTCAAGATTAGAATAAAATGTTGACAAGTTTCACCTGATATCAAATTTTTATATAGAATAATCCATTTATATAAAGTTCTGTCTGTCTATGTTGCATACACTTTCATAATATGCCTATATGAATTTTATTTTTCTACATGTAGCTTCTTAAAATCATCCTTTCATATAAGTCCTTCTTATATGTTATAAGTAATAGTACCAGTAATATCAGTTGTTTCTTTTTTAATACAGACTTTTCAAACTTCCAAGAGATGAGAACATCACTGGTATGTGTTAACGAGGTCATTCCTAATACAAGACACAATGCGGAAAAATATAAGACTAATGTAAAGAACTGAAACCATGCGTGATGAAGAGAAGAGCTGATAATCAGATTATTGTCTCTGTTATGTTCATCCTGATAAAGCCTTTCCCGATTGATGCCCTGGATCATTTATTTGGTAATTTAAGGGTGACAATATTTTTTTCAACATTTATGATATAATATTAAGACAATTAATAAGCAGCACAACATATCCTGAAATATGAAACTGGACCAAACCAGTGATAATCTACCATTTATGATTTATTACATTTACTTGGATTTGAAAACCATTTCTGAAACTCCAAAAGTCATGAATAATTTGGACATATAATGCATACAATTAAGAATTAGTATTGTAAAAGAATATATATTATGATAATGCATATGCTATAAGAAATACAGTTGATAGATTCAAAAGGTGTTTATACTGACCAAGTGCAGTAATGAAGTTTGTAATGGCTATATACTGTTCATGTGGAGAAACTGGTTTTTAAAATATATGTCTTATGTTTATAATTATGTTTAATTTGATGATTGCATAGTATATCAAATCATCATTTCTGTCTATTAGTGTATGTCTGTCCATCCATTTATCTGTCTGAAGTCTGTTTTATTTTATAACCCTGATGAGGTTACTGATGTAGATCAAGTTGAGATCATCATTATGACACTTATATACAACAAGCCTCACAAAAAATATCAGTCCTCTTAAATTACAGAGTTTTTTAATGAGTTATGAATGTATGGTTGAGTAAAATTTTTATTTTAAATATTTTTTTAAGTGATTTTTGTGAATAAGAATATTTTTGTTATAACTTATCCTTATCTATATTTTTATCATTTTTGCATGAAAAAAAATATACATATCCTAGTTAGGCCACACCAATATAATTTATTGCTTGTCGAACATTAAGTGGAAAAGGGTACAAGCGGGCTAGCGATAAAATAATAAGATTATTATTTTTTTGTAGCCGAAATATTTAGGCGGTCCATAATAATATGATTTGTAAAGTTTTATTTAAACACGAGCATGCAGGATCCGATGAAAAAGAAATTTAATTGGTGTGGCCTTCCACATTTTCTATATTTTAGTTCAATTTGAGGCTGAACCATTGTAATATATTACCCTGCATAATCATTCTGATTAAGTCTAAATCATACATTATAAATAGCATCAAGACCAATATGGGGACCAAGGAAGGGTTCAAAGTTCAAAGGAATTATAGGATTGCACACAATCATGTATATACATAAGGACAAATCATAAATCATTTCAGAATCTGCAGTGTTGTTTAGTCCAATCAGATAATATGATTTAAAGAATTATCATGATTAAGTATCAAATTTCATTTTATACCTGTAATCATTTGAAAGATTCTCCTATTTTCCGACACCCATTTTAATGCAATACCTTGCAAATCAGACAAAACTTTTAAAGATTGATAGAGGAAATTCAAATTAATTACAATCAGTATATGATTTTTATGAAACCTGTGATTTATTTGGTTTGATTGTATTTTAAATCTTTCAACAAAGGCTTAATAAAGATTGTGTGTATTAAAGTTTTCATGCATGTTTTTCTTTTTTGTGTACAGAGACTAGAGTTTCTTGATTATATCAGATGCACAACTATGACACTCTGTTAATTACCATTAAAATAAACTCTTTAGGAAGTGAAAACATTGTTAAATTAAAGAATCATTTTCTCTTTATATGATTGGTTTTTAGAAATACAACCATTTTTGGCAGTGTTGACTTTCATGAAGCGCGCAGAGTGTTTTTTTTGTAAAAGTCAGATCAGAGGAAATTCGGATTTTCAGCCTTTTTAATTCAATTAGTTGTAGTATTTACAACACAACTCCATTAATTTTGTTCAACAAGAACTTATGCAGGTTCACAGTATAACTAGTTGAAAGAAATTGCCATTTAAAACTGAATTATACGTCTTTTTTTAACAGCATGTAGGGTTTGTAGCATCTACTCCAATAGAGGTCAGAGGAAATTCAGACGTTATTATCTTTTTTTCTAATTCACCAACATGCCAATTATTGATTACTAATTTTTTGCTATTTATCATTTCTTCAAAATTACATTAAAAAAATAATAGTGTAATTATAGGAAATAGTATTTTTTGCAATTTTTCTAGCTCTGGTCACGTCAAAAAATGTCACTTTTTTAGTGGTCAGAGGAAATTCAAACTAAAATAGCGGATTAAATAAAAGGAATTCTTATAATCCATTTTCAGATAAATAGAGTATTTTATTAGCCTTCTTAATATTTTGGTGAGAAAATTTTTCTAGTTAATTGTAAATATGTCTTTTATGATATTTTTAATTTGCATTTAAGTTTTTTTTTTCTCGTTCTAATTTTTTGAACATGGGTAAGTTTGAAGGTCGTTGCCATGGAAACGAACTCACGAACATATGCTTAAAATGTCTTTTTTGACAAAAACAAATCGATAAGAGTCTGTTTAAACAATTTTTTCAATTATTCAATTAGTTTCATGTCAGGTTCACATATCCTTAAAGAAATAAACAGGAAAAATAGCTCTATATGATTTAATTTTGAAAAAAATAAAACGTCCAAATTTATGCTCTATATATTGAAATAATTCTTAGTGTATGTACATGTTAGAAACCGGAAACCACCCAGTACGCTCTAATTCACATTGTATTTGATTGTTTTATTTTTACAATATTTCATATCGATAGAAACATTGTATTTGATCTTTTTTTTTACAATATTTAATATCGATAGAAAGGAAATTGCGGTTGGTACCATCATCATCATCATCATTCCTCCTCCTCCTCCTCCTCCTCCTCCCAAACTTGAATGCATATATGATATTATTTCGCTTTGTTATGTCGCAGGTAAGTTCTTACGGCATATCATTCAGGTACATGTATCCACATGTACATGTCTGTCTGTCTGTCTGTCTGTCTGTCTGTCTCTCTCTCTCTCTCTCTCTCTCTCTCTCTCTCTCTCTCTCTCTCTCAAAACATCCGACTATCCTTTTAATGAAACCAATTAGAAACAAAAGATATTAGAAAGTACATCAGATATTTTCATTCTTATATAACTTTTGCAAAAATACCGGATATGCGGCTTAAAGGTATATGTGCCGTTTTTAACGGCATTTTGCGATGCTGAAAAACAGACTCAAAGGACTATGTGCGGTATGTTCAAATATCTGCCCCCGATTTCAACCAATTTTTAAATAGAATCGTATAAAAATAAAATCTTCACAAATCATTGTATGGAGGATGCCTATAACTTTAATCTCGATTTTAGTCATCATTGCTCATTCGCTGTTAATCTATGACGTCACCTAAATGACCTAATTCCCGCAAATTTGCAAACAAATGAAAATATTCTCATTTTTGCTTTATATTTTGCAATCGGAAGTATAGAGCGCAGATCTGCTCAAGTGCGATCTTAACGTACTATGTTTTTCTTCAGATAGTTATACACATTATACTGAAAAATGGTACTTGAGCAAGCCTGCGCTCGATGTTTCCTAGTCGAAAATCATCGGAAAACACCCATATTTTGCTACAAAACATCACTTTATCAAAATAATGCAATCTTTATGACGTCATTTCTATATCATGACGTCACTGTTGTGATAACCTTTTACACCTCTATTTCCATATGATTTGAACTATCTTTCACCTTATTTTTAAAGCTTTTTCTAAAACATTGATTTTGGGGGGAAAAAATGCATAAAACCGCACCACCTTTGTCGCTGGGGATACTGTTGCATTAGATTATTAATTGATCATTTACTGTTTCATTCCTTTTAACAAATCTTTAACTCATATAAAGATTTCAAAGTTTTTAAAACAGTTTCAAGGCTCTGAATCTTAGGTAGAGAGCTTGATTATCACACATCAGACAAGATAATTCCAATTAACAGCCCCCTCCCCCTGAAACTATCACACATATATGTATGATAGTGAAGAGACATCAAACAAAATAATTCTAACTTAAACTCAAACTATCTCTCTCACAAACATTCTCTCTCTCTCTCTCTCTCTCTCTCTCTCTTTCTCTCTCTCTCTCTCTCTCTCTCTCTCTCTCTCTCTCTCTCTCTACTGAAATCTGATTGGTCAAGACGCAGTTGATAATCCGTTCTCTTACCCTCAGCGTTAGCAACAGACCTGACAACGGGTAACACAACGAATTGTTACATGCGCGTAAATTATGCGCGTACGGTTCGACGTAGAATTCACGTCATTTCTATATAAATGCAACTGAGTTTTCTTTGAAATGAAGACATTCAGTATATTAAAATAAATAGTGCCTGTTTGGAAAGGTAACAGTTCAATTTGACACCCCTCTTAGTTGTTTAAACCGTGACCTTTGGACCAATACTAGTGCCACAAGAGGGGTTCAGAGTTGAACATAGACACAGAGGGAATATGTTTCAAAATTTTGTGATATTAATATGCAAGCATTGACAGATAGTGTAGATTCTGTATTTTTAAGATGCGACCCCCAGGCCAATAATGGGGCCTAAGGAGGGGTTCTAAGTTCAACATTCCACTATATAGGGAAAATGTTTAAAAATATTTTAAACAAGAACTACAATGCTAAAGTTTGTGAGATTACTATGCAAACAATCTAAGATAGTGTAGATTCGAATTTTACACCGTGACCACAGGGCCCCATTGTGGGTTCAAATGTCAATATGAAAGTACATAGGAAAAATGGTTAAACTTTTCTTCTCAAGAAATACAATCCCATGTGTAGTTATATTACTATGTAAGTATCCTCACATATTCGTATTCTCATTTCAAGGTCCAATCATCAGCAAAACTGGTAAAAAATATTGGTAAAGGCATGCATATCCAAATGAATATAATACGTTTGAGGGCTAAATTTATATACCTGAATATTTTGAAAATATCTGGATAACATACTGTAAATTCCTTATCTTACGCAAGTACTTAATTCCGCAATCCCGCTGGTGTTTTATCAAATCGCGAGAATATAAAATCGCGAACGTTGAACTTTTCTCCTTATTTCTTATACTTTTCAACTCTCAGAAAATAATAGCGAGATTTTAAAATCCGTGAAGGATGCTTCTCGCGATTTTACGCGGATTATAATTCCTCGCGTTTAATGAGAAATTTACAGTATTAGCTAAACCCTCTTGTTATGGGGGCAATGGCAATTAAGAAAATTGTATCAAAGCAGTAAGTATTTATCAAGGAATAGAGAAAAAATGATGGGTTAATGTACTTTTAATTTTCCTTTTTTTTGTTGGTCTTAAAATTAAATCAATATAGAAAACTGGTATATCAGTGGTATCAATGCAAAACACAAAAAATTATAATGACTGATGCATTTGTTGAAACAATTCTGGGGCCTTTTTTAATGATTAATTACAAGTAATGCGTGAAACTTTTTACTCTTATTCCTTACTGCCATTGAGAAAGAATTATCAAAATGAACATGTTTTATTTAAATAAAAAATTAAATGAAATAGAATTGCACGCTTTGGGTTTTCAAAATTTTTCCTTGTTCGGCTTTAAGCTCACCTGAATCAAAGGTTCAGAAGAACTTTTCTGATCACCTGTTGTCTTTCGTCCGTTTATCCATCTGCCTGTTTGTTCATCTGTATGTAAACTTTTCACATTTTGACTTCTTCTTTAGAATCACTGTGCTAAAGTAAATGGAACTTTAAATAAAGCATCCTTGTGGGAAGAGAATTCCGAAATGTTGAAATAAAGAGCTTAACACTTTTAAATTAAGGGAGATAATCACTATAGAATGAAATAGGGTGTGTGTCTTAAATATTCTTCTCAGGAGAACTCGCACCAGAAACTCCAATATTTATACCAAAGCTTGATAATGTATATTTAGCATGAATAGATATATGAAAAAAGAAGTTTATAGAAAATTTTGGATTTTTTAAAATAAATATTACTGAGGTACTAGCCATAATTTGAAAATGAATAACGACAATTTACCTATGCATATTCACAAACGGTTTAAGCGATACAATTGTTTAGCCAACCTTGAAATATTTTCGATTTTAAAGTATTTCCAAGACTGCTTGGAAATATCTTTTATGAAAGGTGAAGATGTTTCAAAAGTGATCATGAAAAAGATACAGACATATGATAAATAAAAGTAAATAATTCTACAAATTCAATAAAGTAATAATTTTTCAATAGAAAGGGAATACCATTGATATATAGTGTTACGGGTAATTTAATGTTCAAGTGTGATATCAATATACTATAGTACACTAAACCAAAGTTCTAGGTGATCACCCAATATAAATACCTTTACTATATGAAACAAACACATTTGTTTATGTTGTCGTTAGGGTGACTGATTTCCTTTTATTTTCCAAGTAGTTAAGAATAATGTAGCTCTCTTGGTCTCTGGTTGCGAGCCGAGGCAATTGCCTTTCGGTTTTTGTTTTAGGTTGCCAGTGGAAATGGCGATTTAAAGTGAGAAAACTAAGTTAAATAACATTTTATTCGTATTGCTTATAAATAAAACAATTTTGAGGATAAAAAAAAGCAGGCTCTTAGTAAGTACAATCAGTCTAAAAACAATCCCGAGATTAAAATTTCAACAGTTCAGACTCTTTCCTCAATGGTTATTCTGACAATCTTAAGTTGTTTCCTTTTGAAAAATGTAACTAAAGACTAATCTCATTTGCCAAAAGGTTGCCATTGAAATGAACCACACGCAGAGAAAATTAATTTCTTTTTTTTGACAGATTTCATGACGGATAATTGCTTTCAATCGATATTGTCTTATTTTATGTGTGATAATAATGAGGCAACATAGCGGTTACAAAATGTTCAAAAGTTCACATTTTATATTTTGCAATTTTAAAATTATTCTAATTTACTGAGTAAACAATTAGAATTTTTTTAAGGATTATATTCTTAAAGGTACATGGATATTCATTCAACAATACAATAATATAAAATAATCTCTCTCTCTCTCTTTCTCTCTCTCTCTCTCTCTCTCTCTCTCTCTCTCTCTCTCTCTCTCTCAATTGTTCGTTTTCTGTGTTTTTTGTCAATATCTCTATGTATGCATTACTGTTGAATAATAGCTTCAGAATGAAATTGAATTTATCCAAACAATAGATTTATTATTTCGGAAAAGTGTGTAATTCGTTGCAACAAATATTATTTTTTTAAATTCAAGTTTTCTTCCGACCTAAAAGACTTAATTAATATTTCTTATTTATCTCTATCAAAACGCCATACAAATTTTCCTAAAGAACATAAGCTCAGGAGCAGTTACAAAATTTATCCCTGATCTCATGAGAACTTCCGTAAATGCACTTCAAATATAAAGCTGATTAAAAAAATGAGAGATCTGTTTTAAAAATCACCTTCTAATTATAAACTCTTTACTAAAAACAGGTGCGTCTTAAATATCATACACTGATTTTTTTTACAATTCTTATCAGTTAATTCACATGGGAAAATCTTAACAATTTGGTCAAAATGTAAAGGTGAAACTCAAAATATAAGGTTCAATGGAAAATAATAGTTTAAAATGAGGCACATAAATACACAAAAGAAAGGTTTTATACTGTCCTCTGTAACCAGACCACTGTACATACATTACACAATAGAGAGATTCTAGCGCTAAAAAAAATCAGAGGAGGCTATATTTGTATTATTATTCTCTGAACATGTTTGCAATTGATTAATTGCACCACATTCATACTATCATAAAATTAGCATAAATCAAGAAAGATAACTCCCATTTCAAAATATTATAATTATTTTATATCTATTTGAATAATATATATATATATATATATATATATATATATATATATATATATATATATATATATATATATATATATATATATATATATATATATATATATGACAAACACGTGATTTTCTTCACACTAAATAAAAATCCGTAAACGTTATATTGCATGCAATTTTCATTTTTAACGAAATAATGTTTGGTTATATGATCTGATAATGCGGTTTTAGCATGTTGAAAAAGATGAGACAGATGCTGAATCAGTACTTATATAAACCGACTAAGGACGGATATAATCAAACAGAGGACAGCTTCTTGATACGTGTATATGTATCAAGTTAGAAGAAAATGTCACATACTCTGCTTGCTATATCGCTCATTTTGCTTGGTCTTACGATCGGCGGGAACAGTTTACAAACAGGCACAGAGACAAAGGTTGATTTGTTGAAGTCGCTAATCTACGACAACACCAAAGCCACAGTAACCCTGGATTCTGTGGCTCTAAAACAGCTTATTCAATTTTCATCAGGTAATTTGTGGAACAATTTAATTCCTTTAAGTCATATTTTAGTTCGTTGATACCTATGTATAGTCAAAAAAAATGTTAATTGTGTACAGTTTATTTTGATATGGCTACAGGTTCATCAAACTTTCGACAAAGAGTCAGCTTTTCTGTCTACGTAAGAATAAAACCTCTTATGCTTGGAGCTGGACAAACAGTAAAATATGACGCAGTCCTGACAAATGACGGGAACGGATATGACGACAGAACGGGAGTGTTCACGTGTCCTGTGGCGGGAACTTACATGTTTGTTGTCGATTCTTTATCTAAAACTGGGATCTTCTTGCATTTGAAATTAAACAGGAAAACCGTGGGTACATTGTATGTGTCAACTGCATATCAGAAAAACCCTTTAATCCAAATAAGCAGAACTGTCGTTTTGAAGTTACAGATGGGAGACCATGTCAAGGTTGAAAATCATGGAGGAAATGGTTACATATACAATGACCTATCCTCGGGATTTAATGGAGTCCTCTTATACTGACGTATATAATCAGGCTTTGTTATAAAATTTCTAATCAGAATAAAAATACCAAAACAGGGTAACAGTTTTTGTCATCAATAACAATGTAATCAGAACGATCGAAATTTACAGTGTATAAAAAAAAAAGCAAAATATTAAAGCATGGAAATGCTTAAGATACAACAACTAACTGATAGTACACCAGATCTTAGAAAGTTTTTATTTGTCGAGAAAACAAGCGATGTTTCCCCATTTAATTCTAAGTTTAAAAGAATTTTGCTAAATTTCTAAAAAAATATATATAATTTTTTCATAATGTGATGATAAGTATTATTTTTATTAAATTGTCAATATTTTTTTTTTCGTTGCTTAAAAAGATACATTCCAAACGTATGAATACTCATTTGACGTAATAAAAAAATGGTGATTTTAACAAATTGATTATTTTTTTTTTTAATATGCTTAAGTAAATATTTTCTGCATATTTAGTTCGTAGGTAGATTTACTTTTTATTCATTTAGTTTCCCCTCTTTTAACGAGGCCGGGTCTAATTTGTTCTGCCCTAGATTTTTTGATGAAACTTTTTGCATGAATTTCTACTGATATAATTATTATTTTAAGATTAAAAAATAAGACATTTACCACACCGTTCGTTTAGGGGGTCATCTCAAAGTTTGTTAATCTTTAACATAGGACCCTATGGGATTTTGCTTGAAATGTATCAATTTTGCATATTTTTTACATTTTTTCAAAACTTCTGCCCTAGGGATTTCTTTTTCTGTTCTACATATTAAAGTTATTACTAAAAGGCATCAAATGGTCAAATAAAAAAACCCTTTTACCTCCTGGTTTGTATTAGGGGTCTTATCAAAGTTGATTTTTGTATGCCTAATTTCCCAGATTCGTCAGATAATGGCTATTTTTTATATGAGAAAGGCGGAAAAGGTGATCTATACAGTATTATTAAAACATTCAGACATATTTAAGTAATAAAAAAAATATATAACATCACATATTAAGGGTCATTTATATAAAATACATGGTTACTGTCTTGAAATATATGAATTAAGCTATATTTAGGCGGGTTAAGAAAACGTGACAGAGGGCTAGGTTGCTGAACCCTCTTCACGTTTTCGACCCGAGCCCAAATATAGCTTATACTTCGAGACATTTAAGTTTATTCCACAATATAGCATTATTTTTACGCATCAAACGAGATATTTTCAACAATTTTCGCTGAATATCTGCAGTTGAAACTATCACACCATGGCGTCAACCAAGCAAAAAGATGACGTCACAATACAAATGAAACGCTGCGCGAAAGCGTGCGTACTCGTTCTGTACTCGGCCTCGTTAAATATGATCTGATTAAAAAAAAAAATAAACTTGCAAGATATTTTTCGCTTAGATATACATACCCTTCTTACTATATTTTAACCAATTTTTTAAATGATGTAAATGATGATTTTTATTTCCCTGGTTTTTTTTTCATTTTTGAGGTCAATTAAGAATAGTCATGAGCAAGAATAATTTGGTGGAAATGTTAAAGTTTTTAGCCAGCCCAAGCGCATCAAAAGTAAAGCTGTTTTACATTTAATGGAATAAACGAAACAATTAAAATGTGCTGACTTTTCAAGAATTTAAATTTTTAAACAAGCTCATACTTGATTTTTCTTAAAAGTCTAATGTGTATAATTTTAGAATGACTTAAAACATAAAATTAATCATCGAAAATAAAATGACCATGTAGTAAACATGTATTTTAAGTTCACTTAACCTAAAGGACTAAGTGCGGTTTTATGCAATTTTTGCCCCCCAAAATCAAAGTTCTAGAAAGAGCTTTAAAATAAGGTGAACGATAGTTAAAATCATATTGGAAATAAAGGTGTAAAAGGTTATCACCACAGTGACGTCATAATGTAGAAATGACGTCATGGATATTGCATTATTTTGATAAATTGATGTTTTGTGGCAAAATATGGGTGTTTTCCGATGATTTTTCGACTGGGAAACATCGAGCGCAGGCTTGCTCAAGTACCATTTTTTAGTATGATATGTATAACTAACTGAAGAAAAACATATGTTAAAATCGCACTTGAGCAGACCTGCGCTCTATACTTCCGAATGCAAAATATAGAGCAAAAATGAGAATATCTTCATTTGTTTGCAAATTTGCGGAAATTAGGTCATTTAGGTGACGTCATAGATAAACAGCGCGTGAGCAATGATGACTAAAATCAAGATTAAAGTTATAGGCATCCTCTTTACAATGAATTGTGAAGATTTCATTTTTATACGATACTATTTAAAAATTGGTTGAAATCGGGGGCAGATATTTGACCACACCGCACATAGTCCTTTACTTCATATCAAAATTTTTAACTTCATATTGGAGCTACCTTTACTTGCCCCTTGGGCAGTATTTATAAAGAATATAAAGATTTATTACATTTTCACTTTGTGGTAACATTGTCCCCACCCAAGGGCCTGACCCCTGACCAAGGGGTTCGGAATTTCACAATTTAAGTAAGGGCTTCACTGGCATCATGATCACGCATTTAATTTTCTCCCTTTCTATGGAGGTAGTGAAGTAGATTTTTAAAGAATTGTATACATTTTCACTATTTGGCAATTCACGCCGCTCTATGGTTTAAACCCCTGACCCAAACTGGGAGACAAACTAAATTCATAGTTATGATGTTCATGATGCCCTGTACCTAAATTCAGACATTAGAGAAATGGCTTCATAAACATCACAATCATGCATTCAGTTTGTCCCCAACATCTGGGCAAATAGAGAGGAGATTTTTCTAGAATTGAATACACTTTCACTATGGGGCCATATTGGTCCAGCTTAATAGCCTAAACCCCAATCCCAGGGGTAATGAATTCTACAGTTGATGAGGGGTTTTATAGGTATCATAATCATTCATTTTTTTTTTCTCAAACTTAGATGGAGGCAAAGAAGAATATTTTTTGAAGATTTAATACATGTTTACTATGTAGCAAAATTGGTCCCGCTCTAGAGTCTCAACTCCTGACCACAGGCCATGAATTTCATAAATATGGTTGCGGCAGTCCTTGTCATCATTATTAACATGTGCTTAGTTTCACTTCTAATTATCCAATAGTAAAGACTAATTTTTTTAATGTGCATAATGTTTAACAGTTTTTATTAAAAATAGGTTGTACCTAATCTGTCGGGGTCATGACTCTCACAAATTATGTTTCGCTCTTTCTATGGAAGCTGTTCACCAAAT
The DNA here is from genome assembly GCF_025612915.1 of Magallana angulata. Classification (NCBI taxonomy): domain Eukaryota; kingdom Metazoa; phylum Mollusca; class Bivalvia; order Ostreida; family Ostreidae; genus Magallana; species Magallana angulata. The sequence goes on from NC_069114.1 coordinate 6,361,008, forward strand.
TTAATTTCAGTCAAGTCGTTCCTATTCATTTCAGACAAAAAGATCAAAATGTTGAAATGTTAAAAAACGGTGCTCAACACACGGGCACGGTGCTAAGGCACGGTGCTAAACGAGGAACAAAAACGGAAAGCAATAGGTCACCTAATTGACTCAGGTGACCCAAAATTGCAAATCATGTAAACACTTCTAGGAGGCCGAATGCTCCACAAATTATCGAATGGATCTACCTTAAATTTTAGAAAAGTTTTGATTAAGGTGGCTCACTACATCTTGAAATATTTTCTAAAATCAGCAAAAAATTACTTTATTTTGATAGATATCACAATCGGTAAGAAGTATTTAAATCAAATAGGCCGAAAATGTGCAATTTTAGATGAAAAATTACATTTTCGAAAATTTGATTCAGTAAACAAGAACAAAAGCTCCAGGCGGATTCGAGCTCGTGATCTGCGGTTCAGAAGTCAAATACTTTAGCCACTGAGCTACGACGATATAGAACCGAATCGAATGATATAGACAGTTTGACAAAACATTTAAATCGCCATCTTGTGACGTAGTGTCTTAAAAAGTATAAGTCTGGGTTTAGTGAGGTACCTTAAATATAGACTAATTTTTACATATTATAAAAAAATCAAATATATACTAATTTTTACATATGATTAAAAATCAAATATTTTAGCTTTCAAATTTGAATAGATTCTTATTCTCTATTCTTTTCAAGGAAATCAATTTTGTCTGACAACAACCTGAAACACCAAAACGTTCCACACTAGTTAGTGATTAGACACAATTTTACTTATCAACAATGTGCGTTCAACTTTGTAAATAAAAAAGTTTCAAGCCTTCCGGAAAAAAAATATCATGATAATCAAAATTGATTGATGGAACCTATGAAATATCAAAAGTTAAACACTCTATTTCATGTGTGTAATAAAAAAAGTCTGTTCATAGATAAATATAAATATACATTGATTAAACAAAAAATTATAATCGGATCCATTTCGGATAGAAAGGTAATAATCCTAGAATCCTTATAACAGCGAGATATTGATATCCACGTTAAATCGTAAGAAGCAACCCTCGCTGATTCTTCAAATTTCACATTTATTTTTCAGAGAGTTTAGAACTGTAAGAAATTATGATAAAATACTGTGCGATTTTATATTCTCGCGATTTGATTCAAAACAGTGTAATTAAGTATTTGCGTAAAATAAGGAGTTTAAAGTAATCATATGGAAATTATTGAGAAGAAAATCATAGTTCAAACTTTACAGTTGTTAAAAGAAATTCAAACTTTATACGCAGCTATAAAAATCAATATCGGATGCACTATATTTTACTGAGTCAGGTATACTTTGTAATATGATATATATAAATGGTGTATTTGCATGATAATATGTTGTATCAGTTCTTTTATAAGGTGAACTATGATTGATTCAACATTGTTTTATGAAAAACTTCTATAAGATGTCGATGATTACGCTTTGTGTGTCGTTATCTGGTTTACAATGTCAGACTTACGGAGGAAACACTTTACAGACCAACTTTCGGACTAAAGTTGATTTGTTGAAATCGTTAATCTACGACAACACTAAAGCCACGATTACCCTGGATTCATCAGCTCTCAAACAAATGATTCATATTTCTTCAGGTAATAATGTTTAAATTTTTGTTATCCTAATTCGTACACGTTGCATACATGTTGCAATAAAATTTCAACTTTACTATGCCTACAAGAATTCTAATACACTACAGATTCATCCAGTTCATTACAACGAGTCAGCTTTTCTACCAACTTAGAATCAAAATCTTTAACACTCGGAGTTGGACAAACAGTGAACTTTGACACAGTCCTGACAAATGACAGGAACGGATATGACGACAGAACGGGAGTGTTCACGTGTCCTGTGGCGGGAACGTACATGTTTGTTGTTGATTCTTTATCTTACCCCGGGCTCTATTTATTTCTGAGATTCAACAAGAACACAGCTGCTAGACTTCACGTGTCCGTTAATTACAAAGACAAACCTTTAGTCCAAATAAGTAGGACAGTCTTTATGACATTGAAGTTTGGGGACCATGTCAAGGTTGAAAATCAAGGAAAGAACGGTTATATACACCATGGCCTTTATTCGGGATTTTCGGGATTTCTCTTGTACTGAACACAGTTATGAAATATGATTCCCCTTAACCATGTTAAAATTATCCCTTGATAATCAGTAACCCGTAGTTTAAAATTTATGGATTGGTTAAAGTGATATTTGATACTGTGATCTTAACTGTATGTTTTAAACTTCTGTTAATCTGTTATTGTTATTTCAAGAGAGAAATAAGATGCATTGTCGGAAAAAAAACAACAAATACAGTTGTGTTATTATGAAATTTTTGACAGGCAGTTTGAATAATACAATAATGAAATTGCACAAAACAATTCTTGGGTCACTTATTATTTTGATTTTAGTGCAGTACACCTTCAGTGGAGTTTATAGTACTTCTTGGTACATTGAGAGTGCTGATCTACCTCAATATAAGTATTAAAATGATTAAATTTGATTTTTTTTATCATGTAGATTAAATAAATTAAAAAAATATCTCACAAAATAAAAACGAGTTGACTATGCGGTAATGACAACTGCGATTATTTATTATAAAAAACTATTAAAGGTATACTATGCGAGCGGATCGGCGTTAATTTTAGTTAGATCAGATAAACAAGTTAAATTAAAAAACTAGAAATTCAATGAAACCACAATTTATTAATAATTAGTTTCTACGGAAAAAATACAAATATAATAGTTTATAAGAAATGGAGCATTTGCCACTTTCACAAATGTTCTTCCTAAAAACGTAATTTATGTTTAATATTTTTGATAATGAATTATAATTTTAGTTTTAAAGGCAATCGAAATGATTTGTATGAATAACTTTTATTCTCTTAAATTTTTGTTTGTTTTGCAATTTTTTGAATTTTCTGCAATGAAAAACAGAGCAGTAAATGTACTTATGGCAGATATCAAATATACTGCACCTGTATTATAAAGATAAACTACAATATAACTGTTATTCATCTTATTGCAGATTGACAGTGTATATTATTATGGGAGTCTCTCTCATGTATAGCATTATAATGGGCCAACCTTGAGATTATATTTTGTTGTTGGGCCTAGACTCATGAAATCGGTCTTTTCTAGATTTTGCATTAACTATACTTTTTTTTTCGTGAATTTGGAACGTGAAAGCAACGAAGATTTGATTCTAATTGACAATAATTTACAATTTTAAAGTATACATAACATCTTAAAGTATTAACATTATGGACCCTTGTACCCTATTTTGAGGCAAAGTTACAACTTAAAAGAGCACAATTCAAACTTTTTCTCAACAAATGGTTGTAGAGAGGACACCAATGAAGTCTCTTCATATTTTCCAGATTTTAAAACTTCCAAATAAGTCTGTAGCTGCGCAGTTCGACAGCTGTTCTGAGTGATTAAAAAGGCATTGTCCTGACTTGTATTCATACTTTTCAAACAAAATGAAATAAAGGACTTCATATTTATTTCTTTTATATCTTTTGGCAACATTTTAGGCCAGTTTTGGGCAGAAACAAGCTAGTTCAAGAAACGTTTACATTCTTATCCTCAAATGGACAAAATGGCCGCACATCTCCCTTAAATGTAAAGAAACTACCACACAACTAGTCAGTAGCTCTATATTAACATTTAAGCAGAATATACATCAAAGGCTTAATTAGATGAAAGATCGATTAAGTGTCAATGAATATGAACAGAACTCAAAGATTAGTTGTCCATCTTTGATTGTGGCTTAAAGCTGAACACCGCTCGTAAATAGGAACCGTCACACAGGTACCTGGTATATAAACCCTTCGATTTCGTTACACCCGATTGCACATCTGAAACTCGTGGCCGACGTGTAGTGTTCCTTTCGTTGTCTTTGGATTTTTATGCATTTAAATGTTATTTATGTGCACATTATGTCTGTAAATAATGCAATGACCAGTTCATTTGATGTTAGTACTCTCCTGGTTTGAAAAAAGTGCGTAAAACTTGACAATTTCATCGCGACCGAGTAACATGGCGAGGCAAGATGTACGTCCACACAGGTGAGACCTCTACAGCGATATACTTTGAACTGTTAAGAGGTCTATGGCTTATATAGGGGTGTAGGAAGAGCGGTGCTGAAAGAGAAATATGGCGGACAGTGCCTATTTACGAGCAGTGTTCAGCTTTAAGTTGGATTAAGGCTGTCTGGGATTTATAACTTTATGAAACAGTTGTCGAATATAAATAAGGTTCTACTACAGTAAGCAAAGTCTGCAAAAGTAAGTTTACACAATAATATTACAATCCGTCAAATGGGTAAAATTTCAGATTGTCAACTATAGTACATAGTACACATGGTTTGTAATTTATAATTTTTTTTAATAGAGCTTCATTTTAATTTATTTAATCTTTTTTGATTGGTAGCTTGTTTGTAATTATTTTTCAAATAATATAAATGCTACTTTCTGGATGTTGCCTATCAAAACTAAGTCGGTATAAGGCCATAAAATACAATAAAAAGTAGACAAACTGGTAAGGCCAAGTTCATAAAAGCTGGAATATCAGAATTTCCAGGTAAAATTTTTAGATACATAGTTCGTTAATTTTTCAAGGTCTGACGACATGTTCCTCAATTCTATATAACTTTTCCCAGGAATTTGTTATTGATTTACTACTATTTTGACAAGCTTTCTTGCGAAAAATCAGGATACCTTACCAGGCATTTCTGCAAAATACTAGAGTATGCAATCTCCTATATTATCTTTTTGAAAATACACTTGAATTGCTGATATAAAATTAATAAAATATATAAAGCACAGAAAATTCCCCAATGTTGGAGCTTCATCGGGGCCGGGGCTTGAACTCACAACCTATGAAACCTGCGCTCCTAGCAGGGAGAGGCCACCCCTCTAATTAAAGACGATTTAAAATAATAATAATTTTACTGGAACTCTTTATAACGAGGAGATACAAAAAAAATTCTCTAAGAACGTGTCGTCTGACTTTAAAAAATAGTTCACAGGATGAATGACCATCTTTAAGTCCTCCTTAAAGATAGCTTAAAGGTGTTTAAAGGTAGCTTAAAGACGATCTTTAAGCCACCTTTAAGCTACCTTTAAGCTATATGTATTGCTTAAAGGTGGCTTAAAGAAAGCGTAAAGATGGCTTAAAGGCAGCTTAAAGACTATCTTTAAGCCACCTTTAAGCCACCTTTAAGAACAACTTATAGGTCCTTAATGTCCAAACTTCTTTAAGCCACCTTTAAGCCACCTTTAAGCTACCTTTAAGCCACCTTTAAGCCATTAAAAAAAATTAATTCAATATTGTGCTTAATTTCCAACAAAATGTATTAACTTTATGAAAGAAAAGGTATTAAAACGGTTTTTGTTCTAGAAAGAAAAATGAAAAAAAAAAACACCAAAAAAAACGGCCTCGGTGAGAATTGAACCCGGGACCCTTAGTTTACTAGCATCACCACACATCCTCTGCGCCACGGCAACTTACATATTTTTAAGCGTTTTTATATCCTATATATCAGTGGATATTGAATCACTGTATTGAATGTGTTTACTTGAAAAGATTTTGACAAACCATTCAGTTTGTAACAATCAATTATATCTAATTTATAAATTACATGCATGCATGTATTTAGAATGAAATACGGAACTTGGTCTTCAGTGAACAAAAATATATTATACCTAAATGGAAACCGTTAGGTTCACTATAGTAGGCTTTCTTAGTTAATAAATTTAAACAGAGTAGATATACGTAATTCATCTAATTTATAGCTATAAAAATGTAAGAAAGAACATGAAATCATTTCTTTTATTAAATGCATTGATACTATTAGGGTATTTGTTCAATTTCCCGCAATTTCCCGGTTTTCATGATCGCGGCGCCGTTCCAATATGTTTAAATATTTACATGTAATTGTATGTACATGATTTTTAAACTATCAATTCTATAATAAACAAAATTACCAATTACCGGTGACGTATTTACTGCATGTGGCAATTGCAAATGACTTGTACATACAATTGTATGATGTGCCAGGCCGGGTATATTTGACATATTTACCCTTATACATATATTTAAATAATCAACCCCTATTTATGATCACCGGTACATTAATTAATTAGCCTCAAGATTTTACTCTTACATACATGTATCGTTAATTTGTAGACGTAACATATTTGAAACCCAGAGCTAGGAAATAATACTTTGAAAATGAATTACAAATGTAAATTAACTTTCATTCACTAGACTTATCGTATACTCGTACATACTAAGATTCAACGCCTTTAGAAACCCTGACGTGCACCTGGGCACACGACACACCTGTTGTGTATATCTTGTATATTCTGTGTTAGTTCCAGGGGTTTTCTTAAGTTGGACAAACAATAGACTTTAATTAGATATACACAAACATGCACCTGGGCACACGACACAACTGTTGTGTATATCTTGTATATTCTGTGTTAGTTCCAGGGGTTTTCTTAAGTTGGACAAACAATAGACTCTAATTAGATATACACAAACGAACAAAACTATGTCTAGACAAACAAAGCAGTAATATCCTGCCCGATATAACAAAGGCAGTTGAGAGTCTTTTCATCTTTAACATGTATCTAGCAGATCTAGAGTTAGAAATAATGAAAATTGAAAAAAAAAATACAAACCTTAAACCGATTAACAAATTAAATCATGCATTTTTGGTTCATTATCTTTATTTTGTTTAATAACCAGATGAACTGAGAGAGAGAGAGAGAGAGAGAGAGAGAGAGAGAGAGAGAGAGAGAGATTTTTTTCACCGATTAATTTATAATAGGAAACAAACATACTTTAATTAGTTTTATGCACATATTAAGATACAGAGACTGCGCTCATCCCTACAATAATTTTGAAACCCCCCAAAAATTATAAAGAATTTTATAACGGCAATCTGTGTCCATCGGAGCGGTGCTGATGATAGCGATCTGTGTTTAATGGAGCGACGATTAAAACCGCCTGGACCCCCCCCCCTTCCTTGGAAATTATATTATCACCCGGATGACCCCCTCCCATCTCTATAAAAGAGCTTTTGCATTTAATATATGTTTTTATTGTTCAGCTTGATCAATATTGACTTAAAGGCCACTTAAAGACAGTGTAAAGGCAGTGTAAAGAGAGCGTAAATGCCACTTAAAGATGCTTAAAGGTGGCTTAAAGGTAGCTTAAAGAAGTTTGGACATTAAGGACCTATAAGCACTTGCTTAAAGGTGACTTAAAGGCGGCTTAAAGGTTGTATAGCCTTTAAGCTCCTTTAAGTCACCTTTAAGCCACCTTTAAGGACTTGCTTAAAGATGGTTTTTCGCCCTGTGGTTATTGATAAGTAAGCTGCAAAATACTGTGACATGTATATTATACATGTCATAGAATTTTAGCATTAACAATATGACATACAGAATATGTATTAGTTAAAAGAAAATGACTGAATTTTTAAAAAATATCAAGTTTGATATTTCATTCTATTTGCACATTCCTTTTACATATTTACATTCATTAAATTTATTTTAACTGATTTTGATGGCAATTCTTTGTGTAATAGTGCATAAGTTTTTTGATAAGGTAATTATATGGACCAATTGTTTTGCACAATTTTTTTCTTATGCCAATGTATTTCATTGCTTCAGTTCAATGTCATGATTTTATCGTAACATGTTTCAACTCTTAAAAGAAAAAGATATAAGGAGTTGATGCCATTGTGTAAATGATAAGATAAAAAAAGAAGGTACAGTTTCTCTCAAAATTTGCCCTAAATTTCACAAGTTGATAAATCTCATGAAAATATACCATCTTGAACGCATGGGCATATTAAGTACCAAGTTTTACATTTGTACCTTGTTTTCAAAAAATATGAATAATGACTTCAACACTTTGTCTTTTTATAATGTTGACAAATATGATGAAACATGGCACATTGACTCAAAGTTTTTTGAAGAGGAAAATGTGTGCGTATCCGTCGTTCACAACGAAATTAATATGTTTTATGTGATATCACATGGTTAAGTTATAACGTACGTTTTATAATGGGCGACGGCTGCGGACATGGTTTTCTATTTTAAAAAATCACTGAAGAAATGGTGTCTTCTGCTCAGTTTAAGAAAATTACGGGAAAATGTACTGTTTATGACGTCATTTTTACACTTGTGAAAGTCTTATCAGGTAACAATTTATAGATTCCTACTTAATGGGTATTCTCCTGTAAATAATTGTTATATTTCAATTTTTTGGAATGTTTTTAAAAATCACTCTAAATCAGGACAAAATATGACCGAAACCATATCTAGTTTTTTCTGTAAGAAAAAAGAGCATTTTTTTTTTCAAAGCTAAAAGGGCAAACAATAACCATAAACAATACAATTGTTAATAGAAAGGTGTTCACATATAATTGAAAATTTAAAAAATCTTCAGAAGATCTTGTTGTGAGCGGATTTTAAGTATTTTAAGTAAATTTAATTAAACAATTTTTTTCCTAATTATTTGTTTTGATACAGAAACTTAAAAAAAAAAAACTAAACCAAACAAAAAATACTTAATCTGAGATACTAGGAAAGCTTAGTAGGAACCTTGAACAAATGGTTAAAAAGATTAAAATTTGTCTTAACTGATTCTAAAATGTGAATAAATGAATTAGAATAAATTTCACAGGACTTATTCCATATACTCCACAATCTCAGATTTTAGAAATAAGAAATAAATCTGGAAATTCCAATGTTTGAATAACGACAACAGATAATTTATTGTGCAAGTCCAAGTTAGAAAAAAATAGTGTTTTTTTTTTTAATTTTGAAAAATAGCATAATATGATTACACAGTTATTAAGTTTTAACAAGATTTAATGAGTTAATCAATAGCAGGTACAAATAATTGATAAAGTGTATGATGATTCTGGGAAACAAGTCCAAAGGCCTATACAAATCCCGTTTTAAGGTAAGATAAATGGGAGAGGTGCAAATTACATTCAATACTAATACAAAAGAAAGAAAAAAACACATCCAAAATGTAACAATCAAAATATGGAAGAAAAAAAAATACAGTTCAATATTTGAATAATGATAGATAGTTGAAAATAAGTATGGAATATTTACTAGAAAGCTAATTGCACGAGCCTATATCTAGACGAAATACTAAAAATAACCAATGCAATAAGTGAAATACCATGTACTATTAAAAAACATACATAAAACATCTATAATATGATATAAACATATGCAAGACACTTATTACATTTTAAGTTACAGTATCCTGACGTTGTTTGCTCTCTATGATGATTTTTGAACAATATATAAAACATATTTAACATTATTGTCGCTGAGATTAGAGGGTCCAAAGAGTGATAAGTTACGCTAGTTGATACAAGTAAATATTTGCTAACTGTAATATTGAGTAGTTCACTATGCTTTCGACAATATATAAGATAATACTCATTACTTTATATTGAATCACAGATTCAAAATAGGAAGGGACAACAAAAGATATACAATTTGAGAGCACCGCACTCTAATTCAAGTTTTGAAAGTAAAATGAGTCCTATTCTGGATTTAAATTTATAGTTATCGGGAATTTTATAATGTTACGATTGAGCCCTTTCTTGCAAATCATTTAAAGAAGATTTGTGTTGTATGTCATTAGGTTATTAATAATTATTGCATTCCAAAGCCTTATACTAGGGTATATTTTCGTATGGAATGATTACTTCTTGTATGATGCGTTACATTTAGAGAAGTTTGTGTTTGTAATAGATTAGATAACTATTCTAATTTTGCCGTGGAACATTTTAAAGAATTTAATAAGTCGATGGTGTACTTTACGCTTTCACAGAACTGTAACACCCAGCCTGTTTTTCTGTATAGAATTGGATTGAGAGACATTCTATTATCCCCCAACCCCACCCCGTCACAATTTGTGCCGCGTCTAACTGAAATGTTTCTATTTTTGACTAAGATACTTCGGCATATTATCCCATGTTACATCAGCTCAACATATCGTAAACCTGATCTAAAAAAGAAGGGTATATTTTTTCAAAACTGCTCATATCTGATATAAATGTAACTTTGACATCATCAGGTATAAGCGATAGTTGAACAAACTTCTTAAAGAATCTGGGGGAATAAGCCGTTGCAAATGCCCACGACCCTCTCATGCGTCTTATAAGAAGTAATAAATGTACGAGTTAACTGGGCATTTAAACGGTGGACAGTATTGTCCAAATGAAAATGTCCAAAAATGCGAGAAAGGGGCAATCGACATTTGAAAGACGTAAATGCGCTTACAATTTGTAGTATTTACATATACTTTAAACTAGCAAATTAAGAATGACAATTACATACTCATTTAAAGAGTTAAAATACAAAAATGTTGATTACTTTCTAACAATATTCAATTTACTAATTTACCTCAGTCATCGAATAGAACCCCTAACGCAGGGGAGTCGACAAAGAGTATGGGGGAGTCGACAAAGAGTATGGGGGAGTCGATTTTTCCGCTTCGGAGACAGAAGAATTTAGTTAACTCCTTCTGTAAGTATTCAAAACAAGTATTTTAAAAAAATATACAGTGGCGTCGGAAGCAAATTGAAAGTGGGGGGGGGGGGGGCAGTTTTAAAAAAAAAAAAACCTGACAATCAAAAAAAAGGTCTTTGCTATGTATAAATTTGCAAAAAGTGGGGGGAGGGGCTAAGTCCCCCTTAGCCCCCCCCCCCCTCCCGGTTGATATATACCACACGGAAGACAGCGATAGTCAAACCAGTAACGTATAAAAAGGGGGCTTGTTATAGGTCACTGGTCAAACTTTGTGTTGGTAATTGGTCCTAGTGGTCTTTGTGTCTTTTGGTATGCTTTTTCTTTCACAACAAAACACGCATTTGTAATGTGATTTTCCTGCCGATACAATTGGAAGTGAAATACATGCCTAGTTAATCGTTGACTTTTCTTTAGGCGCATACTGTACATTTGCCTTAGCTTGTATTCTGCATTTTGTGCACAGTTACATGCTTTTGTCCAGCGTATGTCCTTGTTGTGTTAACAAGACTCTCAAGGATTAAAAGATGGAACGTTTTATTTTGCCATTTAATTGTTTCTTGCATACACAACAACCATTTGTTTACAATATGAAATCGTGCAATCTCAAAGAGAATAACATACATTTTATATTTTATGTAAGTAGTAGAAAACGCATATCAAAATAATTTCAAGTTATTATAAGCAAATTTTTATTATTAAGAAAAAAAAGAAAATTACATTTTAACAATGTATATTATTAAGTAAAAAAAGATTACATTCTAACAATGTAAACAAAAAGAGAAAAAAAAACAAAAACCATACCGCATACGATTCGAACACCCACTTTTACGGTTACAAAGATCTCCTAGCTTACCACTACACCACCGATTCGCTTGTTTAGATGCTATAATATAGCTGATTCTATTGTTATCAGTTTAACGCAAACGACTGGACTTAGTCATTTAAAGACCAATCTTAAAAATTAAAAGAAGAAAACTTACTTTTTACCATAGAGTGGGTTTTCGTACCATTTTTTGGAAAATTGAAAAAGATAGACGTTAATATGTGTTAACAATATTCGTTCTTTAAAAAATGGCACGAAGACCCATTCTATGAAAAAATATAATTTGAACATTCGATTTCTATATCATTTTGTTGCCAAATTAGCATATAACTATTTTGTTGTCTTAATATCATTTAATGTGAAGTTACTTTTTGTGGGTTATTGCATCACTGAATGTATATGATCACATATGTTTAATAAATGTAACGAAAGTGAAATTTGCTTGAAATAAAATATTAATAGCATATTGTTTTTTTATGAAACTTTGTGGTTTTTTGCCGCGGCTTATTCCCCCAGATTCTTTATTGGAAATAGTCATAGATTCAATTTTGGTTGTTTTAAGAAAACAAGCTATCTTTAGACCAGTCAATATATTTCAAGATCTGTGTTTAGTAGAGCTGCTGAGATAAACAGGTCATTTACATTTATAGAAATTGAGATATCATCGGCAAACATTTAATACTACAATCAATATGAACCACTAGGCTTTTTATGTTAACAAGGAAATTAAATTACCTAAATTTCTTCCTTGTGGAACGCGCACTTGCACATATTTCAGGTCTGATTTGTTACCGGTTATAACGACACATTGTTTTTTATTATAAAGATAACTAAAAAATCTGTATAAGTATGTAAATTTTTATAAGAAAATGTAATGCACTGTTTTTAAAACGCAATATGTACTGCACTATTCTAATCATTAGTACATCAAATATATAAATGTGTTAAATAAGAATCTGCTCTTCCCTTGATGTTGGACTTATAATATTCATAATAAAGGATTACAATTACTAACAACATCTCTAAATCCATTTATATAATACAATAATTATCTGATTTTTGGGATTGGTCTTGGGTCTGATAGTTATGAAAATAAATAGGGCGTAAACATGTATGTTAATGTTAAAGTAGCAGTCGTATATTTATTACACCATCAAACAAGTGTAAAGAAAATTCGAATTGTCTTTACTATTAAGTCATTAATATGGAGTGGACACAAAAACACCGAAATGGTCATAGGAAGCTACATTGTATAATGAGAATAAATCGGTAATTCCACTCCCCTTGAACTTTGTGACGGGCGCGCTTGATTTTTCCAAAAGGTGTACACCGTGAACACATTTGTAAATCAAGTGCAAAGGTGTAGCGTTTAGGTGTACACAGGGTGTACACTTTTCTACACCGAGTCAGGGGCATGTGTTGTTGGATGTAGCACTGAAACCAATATGGCGGACGAATGTTATGATGGGAACTTGGAAAATGATTTTAAGTAATGTAACGGATTAGAAGTCGCATAAAAGTTGTCGTTTGTATGAAAGCCATTAAATTTGAAATGTGTGTTTATTTTATTGCATTTATATCACAAAAAAAATATTCTTTGTTAAAACTGCACCCTTTTCCGTCATATTCATTCTTAACTTCCCTACACCATGTACACTACACCATTGAAGTGGACTTGATATACAATACAAAATGTTTATACCGGTGTATACCGGTGTATACCAAGTTAAGCTTAATCAAGTGCGACCATAGTTCTTGTTTTGTTTTTTAATTTCAGTTTATAACCCTGTTTTGCTTTTCCTGTTACCCAAAGCGAAAGTGATAATATAAACTTGCAGTTGGTTTGATTGTGTATGGTGTTACTTTGGGAAGCTTTTGATTAAGTTGTCTCAAATATTTAGCGTCTACTTTAGGAATGTGAGTATACATTTTTCATCTCAACAATTTATTTTCACTTTCGATCATCAATAACAATATAAGTTATAATCCAAGTTGAAGGTGATTCTTGCTAATTACAAGTTGATAAATTTGATTTAGTAAGTTTGTTTCAATAATTAGCTGAAGGGACTGTGAAGTATTTCGAAAGATTAGAGGTCTGAAAAGAAGATCGATTTTACTACAAAAGGATGAGTAGCTCAACAATATATATACCGGTATATCTATTGAATAACTCCCGAATCTTATATCTTTCTGAGTCACTTGTACATACATCGTCATGATTCGCCGCATGTTTAAAAACGTCTTGATTCTTGAGAAGAGAAGTGGTTTTCATTTTTTATAATGGCAAAGAAGACAAAATTATGTATTTAATTACACATTTTAAATATATGCGGAAGTTCTCCTTTTTACAAACCTTTAAAATTCACAGGGATTTGATGGTAATGGCACACTTAGTTGTGTTAGAAATTTATATATTCATCATGAAATTGAAAAGAATTGCAATGAAAGAAATGACACGTAACGTTGATTTTGGGGCACTCTGTTGATTGCAGTCAAACATCGGGATTTTTTGAGACCTCTCTTACTCCTGCTAGATGCCAGCTGTTGTACTCACATAAATTTGTGTCGATTATTTTGAACTATTATAGTCAAAACCCTCTATAAAATTTATAATATGTATTATTCTCTTAATAACAATACAACATCAACAACGTTGGAAAAGCTAACAAAATTATAAAAAAAACACCAATAAAGTCAGTTAGATATACATTTTCAGCATTTAATATAAGATATGATTTAACGATTATTTTCCATATGTACATATCAAATTGGTTATGTAACTTTGAACGTGTTGTTTAAGCTTACAATAAGTATATAAAAAACGTGATGATGAAGTTAACTTGTGCTCATACTCCATGATCAGATATGGCGTATTAATAAGAATTAAACGTTATAGATTTCCAATGCAAACATAAGGGGAAATATACACTGAGTTTAAACATTAGACAATGGAGGAGTGTGTCCAAAAACAATCGTCGTAGTCGTTTAATCCTATACTTTTCACTAAGTAATGAGCTAATGATAACATTAACACAGTGTAAGAAAATATAATTGTAGCTACCACTGTACAAAAATCATATAATAATACAATCATAGCCTATTGAAAGGGCTAATGTGTGTCATCATAGACGCGAAGTCCAAGGGTGATATACTCGCAACAGATCTTAAAAACATGTATCTACCAATATTAATTTTGTTTTGTTTAACTAGTCTCAAACTAATATTTTTTGTTAAAATTAAAGTTAATAAAATGGGTTCACGGTGTCTTAATTGTGACATTAAAATGTAGCATTTTAAAATCAAAAGTTTATATAATTTCCTAAGATGAAGTAAGGTTTACAACACGATCAATTGATAACAATGTGACTAATCTTATGTTTTTAAAACGTGATATTATAATTCAAATTGTTCATTTTATCTTGATAATACATCTATCTGTTGTTTATTATAAAACGCGTTTATTTATTTGTCGTATGCAACTTATATTGATATATTGAATGTGATAAGGAGCAGGTATAGGTTATGTTAAAGCACTTTTTGCGGGAAGGGACAATATGTACCGATGAACGAGGATATTTATGTTACATGTAAGTGCAGTTTTGAATATGTCTAACAGCGTATGAAAGGACCCTACTGCGGGAGTTTTTATCGCCGCAAATCAGGCCCTTTCGTATTTCTTGATTTACATGTTTTGGATACATGTTACACTACCTATTGTTCAAGTAATTCAACGAACTATTTCATTATTTGCAAATTGCCTTATAAAGTTGTCGCATTATGACTGTAGCGTTTTCTAATTTTGGTGCATACTGTGGTTTCATTAATATTCAAGGATATCAATTTTCGTGGATAAAGTGAACATCACAGTTTCAAGGATACGTAAATTCGTGGCCATTGACCCTATCAATACAAAATTTTAATAGAAATTGCACTTTAATGAACATTAAATTTCCTGGATCAACTTAACAACGAAATCCACGAAAATTGGTATTCAACGAATATTAATGAAACCACAGTATGTGACAAATGTTGTGTTTAAATTTACAGAAAACATGGCATCGCTAAGCACACTACAGACCTCTATCGAATGTGAGAATTACGCTTGTGCAGAGAAATGTAAATTTTACTGCAACTCTTGTTACACACCGTTATGTGAGAAATGCAAAGATGTTCATCTCTCTAGTTCGGTGACAAGTTGCCATGAAGTTGTACATTATCAACAAAGACTTAGGAGTTTACTAATGGAAAAATGCAAATTCCATCCAACGAGAATAGCAGATATTTGTTGCGAGGAATGCGAAGTTACAGTATGTTCTAAATGCACAACTATTCCTCAACACAAGGGTCATACCTTTGTTGATTTAGAAACAATCTGCACGGAAAGATTCCACTTCTACCAAAAGAAATCGTCTGAAATTCTCGAATGTTATATTCCAGGAGCCCATGACGTTGAAAAAGAGATCGAAATGAATCTGCACATCTTAAACCACTTAGTTGATGATATACGAATTTCTATGTATGAGGAATTTCAGGAGTTTATGCAAGTGGCAGATACCATTCTTTCTGATAATCTGAAAATGCTTGACCAAATGGCGTCAGAACATCGGGCAGAAATGGAAGACCATTACATAACCATTGGTGACTATATCACACATTTGGAAGAACTTCTAAGCAAGTACAATGATGACACAGATGTCGAAAGTACGGATGCACTGATTTTGTTTCAAAAGCACAAAAAGGATTTCGATATTCCGTCAATTCCCGAAAATCGTAAAATGAACAATTTTCCTTGCTTTAAAGCGGGTTCTTTTACAAGGAAAGACATTGCTGATATTTTAGGAAAAGCCTTTTTCCCTAAATCACGAAAGGGAAAAAAGACAAACAACTCTCACTAAGCGTAAAGAGAAAAAAGCTAAATAATTTAAGGATTTTTTCCGTGATACAATATTTTTGATTTGTATACACGTGCAAAGACTGACGTTTTAGGACATTAATGGATGTGATATGTTTAGCAAATATTTTTTTTTTTTACGATTTTGAATTGATTGATGAACAATAGTAATTTTAAAGAAAAATTTGTTGAGATGAAAACAGCTGGAAATATTACGTTCTTCTATATTCCAGTCACATGGTTTAACTAAACACCCCTAAGCCTGTGCAAAAGAGAGCTCTCTTGCCGACTTTGAGGACAAATAGGCAAACCTGTACTTATGTTTTATCAAGATGCAAACATAAAGCAACACATATCAAACGAAGGTGTATGGTAACATGTAATATTTTTTAAAGTAGCTTGATCATCTTGAATCTTATAATCATGATATATTATATAAAAATATCAATACTAATTTAAAGGGACTTGGACACGATTTAAAATCAAAAGGTTTATTTTTTATTTTTTATGTATAAAATGGTTTACCGATGCATTTAAATAATTGACAAAAATATTGAAGGTTAACGTCAAGTTACAAGCGAGATACAGAGGTAAGAATTTTAATTCAATATCTTCATAAATACTATTATCAACAAAAGAAAGATACATTTGATTAAAACTTACACCAGTACAACACATACTTTTATGCGAAAGAATGATAATATTGGAGCATGGTTTACAAAACAAAGAATTATGAACTCTTTATATTGCTTTTAACTTGATATTTGTTTTTAAAATTTTGACATAGCATCATAAACTTCTATATTTATCAGTATAAACATTGAAAGGGGGAAAATAAAATTTGAAAATGTTAGGTCAACCCGTGTCCAAGTCCCTTTATAGTTAAACGGTGTGCCATTTTCCCCTTTACACTCCTAGTAAAACATGGAAGCTCTATTATCGCAAATATTTCCGTAAGTATGCTTTATCAATTCAAAAAGATATTTATTTCACAAATATCACTATTTAAAAAGTATTTTAAAGTTTTCAAGCATGGGAAAAGTTTTTAAATTCAGTATTCTGTAACTGAAATGATGGTTAATATGTTGAACGATTGAAGTAGAAATGATCGCCAAACTTTCATTTTGCTGCAAACCGAGGTCGTCTAAATTCGTGGAAAGGCAAAAAAAATGTAAAAAGAAAAATTCTCTTTTTTTGCATTGTTTATGAAGTTTCGTTAAGACTGGAAACAGTATAGATTATAAACTGTTTTTTAATTTAGTACAGTTTTGAGACATGCATGATAAGATAATGAACCAGATTTTAGATGAACACGATTTAAATGAGTATTTTTGTATCATAAACTATTTTTTTAATCGTGTGTTGGTTTAGTTATGAAAACTAAAAAACCGGATGCGCAAATAGTATTAAATAATCTTGTCGTAAAAAATGCTTCTTTAAATTTCATTAAATTTTTTTGTTCAAAGTGGCTATTTGATGCATATTGTAACGTCAAAGCCAATTATTGTGTTACATTACATACAACCATGAAATTTCGCCATACAAACAACTATCTAGATAGTTGGATGGTTAAAGCAATGTCGAACATGGTCTTTGCTTGATTTGACGGAGAATCTAAAACCAGTGATTCCATAAAAACCCAAAAGTTAATTGTTTTACGTTTTTTTTATATTAATTCAATATTATTAAAATTAATGTATATTTTTTTGTTTACATTTATTTACTCATCTTTTGTTTGTTTTTTTTTTCCTTATGAGATTTATCAAGGCAAACGCTTACGTGGCGTTTAAACATTAACATAAACATTTCATTCAGATATAGTGATTTTGTTACTTTGATTATTATAATTATTTCAAAAGAACTTGAAATAAATGATACCACAGAGTCTGCGTCATCTGTTTCATATTTGGATAATTTACTGGAAATGGACATTGATGGTAACCTAACAACAAAACTCTATGACAAAGTCATGCGTTTAATATTTCTATAGTTACCTTTCTTTACTCATGAAGCAATATACCTTCATTGCCTGCATATGGAGTTTTAATCTCTCAGTTGATTCGATACACAAGGGCATGCTCTTCGTATGAACAGTTTCTAAGGCGAAGCAAGCTACTGACAAACAAGTTGATAAAACAGGACTTTGAACTTTTGAAGTCGTTATCACCACACATAATAATATTTTTGTAAATGCAAACAAAAAGATACACTTTTTGACGACTAATATGATGATAATTATATTAAAAGAATTTTGTTTCAAACAATCTTGATTATATAATTGTTTTTAAGGAATCTTTTGAAAATATTTAGTTTTAACCAGATTTTTTTTTTTTTTTTTGGGGGGGGGGGGGGGTTGTAGACGTGTTTTTTTTTAATTTCGTAGTAACATTTTGTTCTTAAGAAAGTTTGACCTTTTAATTTCAACAAAACCCTTAAACGACTATATTAAACATGTACAAAAGACTCTCAGCACCAAGTTTGATTCGAATTAGCCTCGTAATTCTTCGGATAAACGTAAAGGGTTAAAAAGCTCATTTGAACCTTCCCTAGTAGCGACCTAAAGCTATTAACAAAATCAATTCAATGCTTACTCTATTCTCATCGATACCTTAGTGATATAAATGCTGGTTATTTATTTCTCTTGGTTTATTACTTTAATTTAGGGCTTTATAACAAATATTTTCATTGGCATGACCCGCTGTGTGGAAAACTTAAGTACATATACAGCAAGTAGGCATAACAAGTAAAGCTGTTAAATAGAAGATAGCGCACAACTCTTCAAGTTTTTTTTAATTGCAGATTGCTAATCAAGGGCAGTTCTCACTTTTGGCAAATTTCTCGATCAATATCAATGTGATGTTTTGAATATAAGTGACGTGCTTTCACCCTTAATGACCATAATGTATGTGAAGTTGAGCCAAGTTTTTATCAATCAGACTATACCAGTAAGTTTTGATTATGAAGATAAATACTTGTAAGACAAAAATAATTTGGATTGGTTCCAAAATATTTTCTGATCAAGTCTATCATCATACAAGATGGAAATTGGATTGGGGATCTACAACCTTTAATCTTTTAGGTATTCAGTTTTCAGTTGATCTTAAAGAAATTATAGATATTAATTTTGGGCTTCAAATCAAAAATTGTTGCACTCATTGAACAGTGGAAAAGAAGAATTCTTACTCCTATTGGCAGAGTTACTGTTATTAAAAGTTTGCTTATCCCAAAAATTAAACAATTTATTTATTTCACTGCCTACTCCAAAAAGGGAGACAATTTTATACCTATATAAATGTATCTTTGAATTTTTGTGGAAATCTAAGGTAGATAAAGTTATGAGATCAATTATAACACAAGACTATTTTTCAGGGGGTATGAAAATGGTGGATATAAACAACTTTATTACAGCCCTTAAATGTTCATGGATAAAAAGGTTAACAAAATCATATAAACCTTGGATGGATATTTTTTACACCATCAATGGACATGATTTTTTACAGAAATTATATGATTTTGGAGACACTTTTGTATTGGAATGTCTACATAAAGAAAACAATGCTTTTTGGAAAGATGTTCTCTATTCTTGGTCATGTTATATGAAAACTATTAATAACCACCCAACCATTAAAGACAACATTTTAAATGTTCCAGTATGGTATAATTCCAATATAAAAGTAGCCAACAAAACAATCTTTTATAAATCCTGGTATAAAAGTGGGGTAAAGGTAGTGCAAGATTTTCTTGATGAGGATTGTAATGTTTTAGCTTTTGATGTATTTAAACGCATATACAACCTCAATGGCATATGTATTATGCAATATAATAGCATTACAACATCAATTTTTAAATATTTGAAACTATTATCTATTGACAGGAGTTCTGTAAAAAGAATTCCTAATCCATGTATGCCAGTTTTTTTGCAACCTGTTTTAATATCAGAAAAATGTACCAAAATTATTTACAACTATTTGAATGAGAAAGATGATGTACCAACTGCTATAAATAAATGGAGGACAGAACTAACTCCATATGGTGTTGATGATATTTCAGTAAATGATGTTTTTAAGATTTGTTTTAAAACAATTCATGATTCTTCTGTTCAGTGGTTACAGTTTAGAATTTTACACAGAATTCTTCCAGTTGGGTATTACCTTAAAAAATTAATATCAAGTCTTTAGACAGCTGTAGATTTTGTAAGAAAAATGTAGAAACCATAGTCCATGTTTTTTTTCTTGTGATATTATACATACTCTGTGGAGTGAACTGAGTCTTCATATTTACAGAAAGACTTCTGAAAGGATTGGGTTTAATGTATTAAATATCATGTTCGGTGAAGCTCCATTAACATGTCATAACAAAGTTATTAATTTTATTATTCTATCTATGAAACAATACTTATTTTCTTGTCTGATGTTGAACAAGGTGCCAACACTGATTGGTTTTCTTGGTCATTTAAAGATAAAATATAATGTTGAAAGATATGCTGCAGTTCAAAGTTCTAAAGTGCATAAATTTGAAAAACAGTGGGATAGTTGGAAAGAAATATTTGACTAATAACTTTTCTCTTTGTCTCTTATTTGTTTTATGGTTTTTTTTCTTGTGTATTATGAACTTTACAATAATTTTTTCCTCTTCCTTACTTTTTTGTTTTTTGTTGTTATTTGTTTTTACTTTTTTTTTCAAGCAAGTAACCACTGCTTAGCGCAATTAAAAAAAGTAAGTTTATTATTTAGAATATGATGGCGAGTGTGTGAGTTGGTGTGTTTGTGTGTGGTTTTTGTGGGTGTAATTGTGTGTATGCTTGTATTTCAAAAATAAATAAATCATAAAAAAAAGAAGTTTTGATTATGAATTTTAGGTTTGACCTTGCAAAATGTCTAACAATTGTCCTGTTGCATATATTAAAAGTGATGGTTATTAGGAAACTATATCTAAATAGTCTAATACATTCTTAAATACTGTAACTTAAGGATTGAAACAAAATTTGTCACTCTTTATACTTTTGTAAATCAAGATATGTCAGGGATAATTTCATTTGTAATGACTTTTAAACTTTGCAAAATTAGTTTTTCTCAATTATCAAATTACAGGGAAATAAACTAATTGTAGTTTAGATTTTTGTTTACGTGTTATCATCACGATATATCATCAAAAAAGAGAGTTTACCTTAAAGATTACATGAAATTGCATCAAATTCAGATTCACCAAAAAAATAGTGAGAAAAAATAAATAAAGAAATATTCAGACTATATAAAATCTTTTTTGAAATAAGCAAACTTTGCAGTTTGTTAAATCATATTAAAAATTAGGCAGTTCTTAAAAATCAATGTTGCTTATATAGTTTTACCTACTAATACATTGTATATGTTAAGTAATATGATATATAAATGGTGTAGTTGCATGATGACAGCAGTGTCACAGGTGTTGTATCAGTTCTTATAAAAAGCAACTTATGAATGCTTGTACGCTGTTGCTTTTCAATCGTCTAGAAGATGGTGCATGTTTTGCTTTGTGCGTTGTTATTTAGTGTATTTGGTGTGATGTACGGAGGGAACAGCTCACAAACAGACAAACGGACACAAGGTAACTTGTTGAAGTCGTTAATTTACGACAACACAAAAGCCACGGTTACCCTGGATCCATCAGCTCTCAAACAACTCATTCGACTGTCTTCAGGTAATTGAAAAAAAAATGACTAAATATCACGACAAACATTCATTTATTAGCCTATTGTTGTTGCAAAAACATTTCAATTGTCAAATGTCAGCAATTTGTTTTTCAAAAAGCAGCTTCAGATTCGGCAAGTTCTAAACAACACGTTAGCTTTTCTGTCAACTTGGACTACAAACCTCTAACGCTCGGGGCTGGACAAACAGTAAAATATGACGCAGTTCTGATAAATGACGGGAACGGATATGACGACAGAACGGGAGTGTTCACGTGTCCTGTGGCGGGAACCTACATGTTTGTTGTCGATTCTTTATCTTACCCTGGGATCTGGCTACTTCTGAAAGTTAACAAGAAAACAGTTGGATTCATCCACGTGTCATCTGCGCACAAAGGAAACCCAGGAATCCAAATCAGCAGGACAGTCATCGTGAAGCTGAAATCTGGGGACCATGTCAAAGTTGAAAATCTAAGAAATAACGCTTACGTGCACGACGACCTTTACTCAGGATTCACAGGAGTCCTCTTGTATTGAACGATACATTGTTTGCAAAGTACAATGTATACCAGATATTTTTGCTTGTGATTAGAACTGTAATTTACTTGTTATAAAATTACAAATTAAAAGAAAAACTCGTTAAATAGCCTTTCCCAGAGTGTTTCTATGAATGTTATTATATGTATGTATATATATATACTTTCCAAAATGATTTTCATACAAATGTATGCAAGAAGTCGTAGTAATAAAAATTGTTGGAACCAAAATGGTAAAAATTGGAAAAATTCAACAAAAATTACAATAAAAGACGTTTTAAACTTCTACCTTATTAATTATCAATGAACAAAATAAAATAAAGTTGGCTGTTGATGAACATATACATGTAATAATCGTTGTTTTTGTGAAGATTGTTAGAGAATGACAACAATGAACAGTCTTGCATTTCTCCACAAGGCAGCGCAACTCTTTTGTGAGATTACAGTGATGAGACAACTGAAGATTTTGAACAAAAATATGGATGTTTTTTCATATAAAGGAACGTGACCACATATTTTGCAACCCCCATGACGCCGTTAGGTGTTAGACATTGACAGTTCATTTTTAGGAATTTATTTAAAATAAACAACAACTTACAAAATAATGATAACAAATGTACACACATAGACACGCAAAAAATTGCAGATACAAATGAAGCGATATATACATGTACCAATTCATATTAACTTAATTAATCACAAATGCACAACAATAAATAAAATGAGACTTCAGTTTCATTGTATTATGTTGATTAATAGTCACAACAGGCAAAACACTTTGTTCAAAATGACAAAGTCTGTAGAACTGTTCGGTATAAGATTGGTACTTTTACAATTCTGACCCCTGGAATTCGCATTTTGTAGCCATTCCAAGCGTATTTGTTTAATGACCCAAATTACTTAACATTTATATGAAGTGGTAAATGAATATTGGTTGTTTGTATTTTTAAAAAACCATTCGATGGACATGGATATACTTACATTTGATAAACAGTTTGTACTCCATACCATGCCCATTGAATAATTGTGTTGCCATGGCAGCATTTGACGTCATACTTAACATAAGTACATTCAAACTAATGAGAGAAAAACACATTTAATGATTACCTGTGACCTAAGTGTTTCTCATTAACGTTGCATACATATAAACCTGGTCTTTTGTCATGTGGTATGAATATATAATTTTGTTAATTGGAATATTGGTCCTCTTTAATTTCCTCGAAGTTGTTTTTCTCATTTTCTCGTGTCATTTACATGGTGATTTCATCACTACATTCCGCATGGACTTACACAGTGTATTGTTCTTTTGTAGGAGCAATTTGATCACATTTTTAATCCTTGCCGAACACGTTTACACTTACTGATTCCCAGGCACCTAGTCTTTTATATAACACCAATCTCCAACTCACTGCAAGCCAAAATATGGCCAATGTCATCGCAAATAGAGACAACGTCATTCCGTTGTCAACTTGTCAGTTTACGGTCATCTTTCCAAGATATCACTTCCTATCAGATGGCGTTTTAATTAACGTCATCAACTGTTCAGGAATTGATAATGGCCGTCGAAATCACCGACGTTTATAATGGCGATGATACCACTTCCTCGGAACATGTACGGAAATATTATGCTGCTTTGCTACAGTGGAACTTGTCCTCCTCGAACGTGCACTGTCCGTCCTTGAAATACTGAGTCCCCAGTGGACAGTGCTGGATGACCTCCTGACCTTGTACACACCAGATGTACTTATTACAGAGAGACTTGTGCGGGAAATACACCCCATTCCGATTTGGTTTGCACGGGAAATCAGGATCTATGAAAAAACAACAATCATCATGATTTCCACATGAAAAGAGTTCAGATTTCAAAGATTTCATTTCAACTATAGCCATTATAAAAAAAACTTTTGTTTAGAGGTAACTATTTTCTTTGCTCATCAAAAGAAGCTTTAAAATATTGAGTACCTTCTTTCTGACTTGTAAGAAATGCTCATCAATATTTCTAGACTGTCAAAATCGGTAAGTTTTTTTTTTTTTAATGTGTGCTTTATTTTGTTAGATTGACGGCAATATAAAGTCGTGGATGAAGTCGGACAAGTGTCATTGCGTTTCGTGTATTCATATCTATTGGCCATTGACTGGACTTTTAATATAACCATGAGCAGACCCAACTTCATCTAATTGGACGTAATGCCCAAATTCCAAACTCTTATTAAAGCAACTCTAATTGAAATTCTTTTATGCAAAAAAATTTGGTTTACCTATGACTTCTTCTTCTTCTTTCTGTCTGATGTCACAGTCTTGGGTATCTGTGTTAAAACAAAGTCCTATGCTACACCGCTGTACATACGTGTAACCATCGTGACATTGTATGTACTGGTGGCAATTGTTAGGGTGGGGCCGCTTGTCACGTGATACGCCCTCGCAGAAGTTACCTGTAAAGATATGTTGGAGTTCAGATTCCATAAAGTTAATAAGAATATTATTTAAGATTTTTCTACAGTTCTCATATCAATTAAGATTAAACTCGAATAGCATTCAAAAATTTCTGTTTTCGTGATTCGTTTCTGCAAATTAACATACCCAAGAAAAGGCCTTCAGAATTTGGCAATGGTGGAAATTTATATTCTTATTTAATGGTCACACGTTTTAGTCACGATTCATCTGGATACTTACCGGGTATGACGTGGATTTCTTGTGTCGTATAAAGTCGTCTGCCATCTGGCATTGTGTCTGGATTCTCCACAACGCATCTCACCTCCATCCCATCATGCTTTGCGTTTGGTGTGAACCGGAATTCATTAGTCACGTATGTTTTGCAGTTTGTGGTATTTTCACTATCTCTCTTTGTTTGGAACGGAAATTGTTTTGAAAACTCTTTTTCGCCTTTCATTCGGATTTCCCAGTACATTTTTCCTTTAGGATATCCTACGTTACCAGTGCATCTAACCCATTCCCGTGGCTCTCGACCGTCAATGATTTCAGTTGGTAACATCACAGAAGGAACATCCGGTTTTGCTAGAATAGTAAAGGAAGTCTGTGAAATGATGGTCTAAATACTTTTTTGTATTTCCTTTTGATTTTTTAAACAATGAAAATGTTGATAATTTTGTTATAATTTTAAACTTTAAATATTTATTCTTTGAAAAAAAAAAAACCTCTGGTTTTGTCAAAATGTGGTTTAAAAGAAAAGTGTGTAATGATTATTTTTTATGGAAAACGTAAGCAAACCTATGATGTTGAGTCTTCCAAACGCCTCCGGCACGGCAAAAGGAACGTCGGCGGTACAGGAGAACTCTCCCTCATCCTCGCACCCCAGGGAATACATCCATAGGGTGATCACCACCTCGTACTTGGAGAGTCGGTCAGTAGTAGCCCGCAGACGATTGCTCACTTCCTTCTCTATCACGGGGGTGTTGGAATCATTGTACGCCACGAGGACTCTGGATCTGCTTCCTTCGGCGCCATGTTTAAAGACGGAGATAGATGTCCACGTGCCAACGTGAAGCAGACGACAGGAGAGTAACGTGACGCCTTCATTTAAATAAGCGTCAGCAGACGACATTTCTAGACCTGTGAAAAAAGTAAAGAATTAGTGTTCAATGAAGACATAATTACTTACAACTAAATTAATTCAGCAAAAAATCTGCTCGGTGGCTGTTTGATAATGCGACTGCCATTCGAAGCAACCACGATGTATACAAGGGAATAAATTTAATCCTATTTTTTTTAAAATCTCAGCTGCGTCTAATAATACAATCTCTCTTAAGAACATGTGTTTTGTATAATGAATCATTATCAATCTAATGAATATTTAAACAAACAAAATGCATAAATGAATGAATTAACTGATACATTGATAAAGGTTAGACCTGTTTGTCCACACCGCTTTGTGTGGGGATCGAAGCAGAGGCTGTCGGGACATGGTAGCACCTGTATGTCGGGCCTCCTACATAGAATGTACTTGTCACAGGTGTGTGGATGCTTTATAGTGGTATTATCTGGGACGCCATTACAAACCGTCTCTGTGAATTCAAAACATTCATCGTTAATCGTTTATCAATATATAATTGTGCATACATGTAAAAGCCGCAACACAAGCTTTATATAGTAACAATAGAACTCAGAAGTTAATTGATTCATTTGCGAAGAAATAATATCCCGCCTCTTGTATTCATTTTATTTACTTACACAATTATTTTTATAGTCAAGTACGCTTAAAAACAACTTACTCGGAACAACCTTAATAGTTGCTACATCTTCAAGAACTTTCGGAGGCCCTCTGGGGTTTACTGTCTCTAGTACACATTTGAGTTGGACCTCGTGCAGGAAGTCAGTCTGTGTCATCTGTAAGTGTAAGGTCTTTATCTGTCCACACGCACCCCGGCTATCTGGATTGTTATCATGGTCTGAATTAAAAAAAAACCCGGCGATTAAGTTCAATTTTTTGAGAACGGATATACGGTGTCAACGCACATTCATGATTTCATATTATATAGTGTTTTACCACAATTTGAACCAAAAAAATCCAAAACAAACAAACTCAGGCACATGTTCTCCAAAATTTTTATTAAAACTTCTATTCAAATTCGGGCGAGCTTACGTATCTTGTTAAACTGATCATTTTTTCTGAATTTTTTTCCCCAATCCTGGCTTTCGTGTCAAGCAAGACCATTTTTTCAGTTCTGATTGATTTTGTAAACATGTCTTAAAGTTTGTAATTTGATTTCTACTTACTGCCGATGTTGATGAACGAGGTCTGACCCCTGCTTTTGAACATCCACAGGTACTCGGCCGGGGGGTATCCCACATTCATATGACAGAGGATGGGTTCAGTTATCGGTTTACCCTCAATAATCTCCACTGGAAGTGTAAGTCTGGGTTTGGTTGGTAACACTGTAAATAAAATATATAATTTTTAAAATGTGACTCCTTTTTATAAATACATTATACATATGATTGCTTATCGAAAACCCCAGTAAACATATACATGTAATAAGAACCATAATTCGAAGCTCAAAATTTCAAAAACTTCAGGTGAGGTAATTTATGGCAATGGTTCCATGACGTCATAAAACTGTCATCGTTATGATTTCTAAACAAATGTAATACCAAAAATAAAATTGATCTGAATTTTATTGTAGCTTGGCTTGAAATCAATATGCATGTACATTGTAAATAAGCAATGCGTTTATCATCTTCAGCATAAAACAAACAAAAAAGTTCGTTACTGTTCTAAATGATTCATATTTTCTTAATGTTCCTCATAATTTATTATAATTAATTGTAACTTACGCTTTAAATCCTGTCCGCCTTGGTACGAGTAATCTCCCTTGTGTACTTTGCAGACATACCGACCGAGGTCGCTACATTCCAAGAGGAAGCTGATTCTGATTGTACCGGAAGAACGATTCACATCCATGTTCAAGTGCAGTCTTTCCTTTAATTCCTTCGGGATCGTTATTCTTTCGTTTGACGCCAAGTTCATTATGACGTATGGTTTTCCTTTTAATGGCGTGTTTTGAATTGTAAGGAGTTTCCATCCGTCCATATTTCCAAAACTGCAGACGACTGTTGCATTCTGGGGCGTAGTCCCGTCTGTGTCATTCACTTTCGTCGTTACTTTTACATCTGCACAAAAGAAGATACCAACATATAGACGACATTTCCTTTCAATCAGTGCAAATTGACCATAAAGTACAACTTGGTGACGGGTTTCCGAATTGACTTCTTTATGAATTTAAAACTCAAGTACATGTAAATGCCATGGAAAATTTGGGTTCTTTAGATCTGTCCATTGATTTACTTACATGGTGTTCCTACTGTGCTTTTCGTGGGGGTAACGGTAGTTTTTGATAATTCTGAAATTTTAAAAAACAATAGTCGTCATGAGTTTTAATGCGTTAAGTACATGAAACCGTTTTATTAGTTGATGTAGAGGCCGAGAACGTTTCCTATTTAACATCTAGTATAACCGGTTGAGTTAGATTCCTTGGCCGTATTTGAGAATGCACATACCTTTGTCACCATTGACTGATGTTTGTATTTTAGAACTGTCCATGTCAGCTGTTGTCTTTGTTGCAGTAAATGCCTTTTCTGTTGTTGTTGTTGTTGTTGTTGATTTGGTCGTTACTGTTGTCGGTGCTGTTGTTGTCACTTTCAATGTTGTGTCTGTTGAAATTGTTGAACCTAAAACCAAGTAGACGATATAGGGTTTTTTCTGTTTACATACACACATTAAGATAAACGTGTAATAAAAATAAAAATAAAAATAAATAGAAATATTCTGGTTTTCAAACTAAAATATTTTTAAAATATGTCGAAAAATACCGAAACAGAAAAGAAATGTTGTACGACTTAATTCCCGATTTTGTTTTGCCCGCGCTTGAGATCATGAATATTATTTGAATAGAATGGTTCTGTTTATATTTATCATGAAATATTAAAACATCTGGACCTTGGTTTTATTTGGTCACTCCATAAAACGATTGTAATTTAGTACATGTATTTGATTTCATATTGCAAAAGGAAAATTATTCTTTACTTGTTTGGAAGTATTTTTATTTGATAAGATTTCTGTCAAACACTTAACAGACAGTTTCTATAAACAAAACACTTGCCTATTCCAGCAGAATGAATTGTTGACGAGAATGTTGTCGGATTGGGTGTAGATATTGTTTGTGTGACAACAGGGGTCATTGTTGTTTCCTTTTCCGGTCTAATTTTATTTTGCTTAGGTTCAATTTCCGGTTCTTGTTTTATGACTTCAGGCTCTCCCTCCTCAACAACGGATGGTGCCGTTGTTGGAAGTTGCATGCGAATCGGTGGCTTTTTCCTTCTGAAGTCAGGGATAAAAACGGGCGCTTTGGCTTTCTCTGTAAATTTTCCATAATTATGAATTATTAGTGCAATATGAATACAAAATTAATATTAAATGTTTTGCAAGAATGTCATCGACTCTCCGCAGCATGTACAAAAAACCCACCGATAATTGCAAATTTCTTTTATCATATAAATGTTGTTTATAAAGTAATAAATATGCAAGTACACAAAAAGAAAGAAATAAAACGTTTTATTTGAATACAAACCATTTGTTTCAGGAATGTTAGAACTAGATGATTTTGGTTTTGTGCTTTCTTCAATCGAATGCATAACCTCTGTAAAAAATAAACGAAAGATCATTAGCAATTCATTAACCTAAAATTATTTGTCAAAGGATTTTGGAACTACGTTTAATTATAATGTTAGACGCCAAGATTCTTTAATAACAGGGAGCAGATGATTATTAACATTGTTAACACGATTTGTAAAATAATGTTTATTTCCTTACTTAACAGAGGTTTCGCCCAGAAAGTTTTTTTTTAATTCTAAAATGATATATGTTATTTTTTTTATTGTTCTAAATATGTCTTTTAGGAATTCATTTATGTAAATGAGCAAACAAGCGATATTATTTCACAATGACACAACACCATAGCAAAATCTGTGAAAAAAGAAATTGGTTGTTTAGGATAGAAGTTATACCATAAGATTGCTCCATTTATTCAAACAAATAACGATAATCACAGATTTACATATTAAATTCTGAAGATGCGTTTGATTTTTCATCCAATTAAATATTTTAGTTTTAATAGAAATGTTTTATTATAATCATCAATTAATTAATGAATTAATCAACAGACTAATTTTTCACCTGTTTCACCCTTGAGCGTTGGTTTCTCGGGGTACCTGTCGACTGTGATAAACGATAAGTCCACGTGGATACTGTTGTAGTCCACGATGTTGTCACCGAACCGGACGGCTTTTATACTCTTGTAAGTAATAGGAGAAGAGGAGTCCCGAAGGGTACTGACAAAAACGGACGAATCCCGAAGGGGTTCAACGTCTTGGAAGAATATATCACTGTGTGTGTAAATGCTGCCGTTTCTATGGAAATAGAATAAAAAGTTGTAAGAAATAATTATGGCGTAAGCTAGAAAAAGAGAGTAAAAAGATATGGTCTTTTTTTTCACCTATTAGAAGTTTTAATTCATACAAATTTAGATAATATTCATCATTTTAAATAAAGCCAAAATATTTTAATTTGTTAAGGAGCTTCATGGCATTTCAGATGTTCTGTACAGAGCTGACATAATTATTCGTTGACGACAAATATTGCAAAAATGAAAAAAAAAAAGTCCCTTGACTTTTCAAAAGGTTAATTATTGTCAATTCCTGTTTTTAAATCAACCTAAAAAAAAAAAAAACTATGAAGGGATAATATTTCAATTTTAACGTCAGATGAAATTTTTGGAGTGCTGTGAGAAAACGATAAGTTCCTGATTTGAATTGACAATGAGCAGGTCGTGTCCCACACGGGGCGACCCCTGGTGACTTATTGACAGTCCTTGTCTATTTATCCCTCGACAGCTCACAACTGTAAAAATAAAGTCATCCCCACAAATCACAGCTAAACATCGTGATCACGCCGATCAGGAAATCGCTGATTGATCAGCTGTTACATAAATCAAACCAGTAATAAAGGGCTTGCTGTGAGGTACATGTATTTTGGGGCTTTTTCTGCAAGTGTTTTGGAAGATTGCTGATGCGTGCGGTCATGGTGCATAGTTTTTATTGTTTGAATTAAAAAATGTCATGAAAAAATAAACCGACCTGAGGGCGTCGACGTTGGTTCCGTAGAAGTAGGTGCTGATGTTACTCCTTAGAAAAACCTCATTGATCTGAAATAAGACAAAGCACAAATATTCAAACCATTCACCGATTTTTTTAAGACGGTAAATTATCATTTTTTTTTGGAATGCTAATTCATATGAATTTTAAATTGTTGGTGGTGGTGGTGGTGGGGGGGGGGTTGAATTGACAAACGCTTAAACTTGCTTATAAATGCCTAGGAGGTTGGGGTAGGATATTATATAGACGCTTTTTATAACAGATTTTTTTTATTTTTAAGAAAAATACTAGAATAAACGGGGACGAGAATGTTTTTTCTTGTAACCAAGAATTCTTTATATTCAGGTTTTGCTGCAGATTTGATTACAGTGTAATATCATCCCAATTGGAGTTCCCGAATTATGATTATGAATTATGATGAATATAATAAAGTTATGGATTTCAAGAGAATATCACATTAGATGGTTATACTTGGTTAATATAATGATAATATTAGTACTGACATACTGTCTCAATTCCCACAAATTTTTATTTAAAAATAAAATTTGGTGTTTCATAACACATAATTATCTTTTTTAAAAGTGGTAACTATCGCAATTATGAAAACTATATATGCATTTATTTCAGAAGATATATTTCGATTTATTACCATAATATGAGCATTGTGTTTTTTATCTTCAATAGTGCACAATGTAATAACTTGATTAATTGCTTAAAGTGAAAAAAAAAAACATTTGGACAAATTATAACCATTTGATCTTTGATATGACTAGAATTTTCAATTAACAAGACAGGAGTTATGATCAGCTGTTTAATTATGTAGCAAGGGCGTCGGCATTGTGGCTTCCGTACACCGACAGTGTGTGTCACTGACCGCTCGGTCAAATCAACTCGGACCGAAAACCAATTGGAAGTTGTTTTAAGACGTTAAAAACCACATCAGTCAAAAAGGGGATTTAAAATTCAATTAAAACAATCTTGCCATTTGAAATCCTAAAGACATCATTTGTTTTATTGAGTGACTTTTGCATAATTCTGTGCACATCATACTTTCATAAAAAAATGGCATAATTTTCGTATGGAGCTTAGTCCTAGAGACGGTGCACATTCAAATGAAAAAAGTATTTACTTACATCATCTTCAAACACACTGCTGAATTGTAGAAACTCGACACTGGATGAGTTAGACATTTGTATGACGAACGCTTTGTTCAATACTCGCATATGTGTAATGGCTTGTATCATCCCTATCAAAGTAGACATCAGGTTTGAGAATTCAGGCATTTACGAATCAAAAGGATGTTTGAAAATTCATAACGTTTATTAAATATTATGATTGTGAAAAATTGACAATAATATATATCTCTGTTGACTTTTCAAAGGATGTTTAAAATGGAAATGCTAGAAGTTTAGTCTTACCCAAACCATCCTTCTCTTGAGACGATGAAGAATCTAAAAATAATTAATAAGTCTTAGAACATTTTATTTAATTTCAATCTATCTGTAAAAACTTCAATCAGGCTAAAGAAACACAAGTACATGTGCTTAAGTTTAAAAATTTTGAACATCTAATGAGATGACGTTATATGGAAAGAATGCAAAACATTCTGCAAATGGTGCAGTGATTTCACAATTTTATATATATATATATATATATATATATATATATATATATATATATATATATATATATATATATATATATATATATAATTTAACCTTTGATCTCCAACGTCTTTATTGTTTAAACTTAAATTATAATAATTGTGATAATTTACAGAGTTATGTCCCTCTTTAGAGTCTCTTACTTTTCAAGACCCTTTTTCCCTGTTGTATGTCACTGATGATTATTTCAGAGTCACTGGACAGATTAGGGTTTTGGGGTCAAGGTCACCAGTCTAACAAGGTATTCACCGTGTCAGAGTAACATTGGTCACTAATTAATTACATTGTTTTGTGGCTTCTTAATGGTGTATATCTATATATCTCCTTTGTAAGAAAAATAGCATCATCGCATTTTTACATATGCTACAAGAGTGCCGATTTTTCTCTTGCTCTTTTTTTTTAAATTTTAAATTAGTAATTTTTTTTTTTTATGAACGATACCTTGATTGAATATCCATAACAGCAAAACTCATGCATCCGCATTCCAACATGTATCTTACGGATTTGTTTTTGGTCAATGTCCTTATTACATTTTGTCTGTGCCATTCTTATTTGTTCAGTCATTTGTCATCTTTTTTAGCCAGAGGCGTTTAGGTTTCAGATAATTCTAGAACATCTAAAACTCCCAGTATGAAGTTTATATATGATATAATGTACTCAAATTCCATTTTGAAATTTTGAATACGTCTTTATTAAAAGATGAATTGAACTTCGACAAAATTTCATTGTTAATTAAAAGATATATAAAATTAATCAATAGCTGTTAATTTAAGATAAAAGCACGTGTTTTGGTGTGGACTTATGATATTTCCATCACAAAAAAACAACTCAGTTTAAACCTTGAGAATCTCTTAAAATACCATGAACTTCTTTGGAAATTTGAGAAGCGTAGTTAAATAAATAAAAAGATATGTATAAGACATTTAACAAGGAAGTGGGCCGCATTCCTCTTGTTGATTAAAATAATTCTCACGATTTCTCGCGAGATCTCACATAAATTTCTCCGACATTTGGGACGACACGCCCTCGTAAGCGCGCCCAGTTTAACATAGTGATAAATAGGGATAAAACATTTATTGTCTTTAAAGTTGTCATTTGTTGATTTCAAAACTAATAGGGGAAATGAATATGGATGTAATTAGAGTTGAACTGCAAGATTATTTACGATGACAAGATTTTCTCTTGCATGTTTTCTATGCAGCGAAACATCATTACGGAAAAAATAAAAATATTACATGTAAAGTTAGTCTTAATTACTCTCTAAAATACAGCGTGATGCGCAGATATAATCGATGTTCTCTTTTTGGGACACACAATGATTAAATAAATAGTATTGTTACAGATTTGTAAGGCTACTGTATGGCCAACTTATTAACCACCAGATCCAATGTGACATTTTAAAATATTAATTTTATAGTAAGTTAGTATTATTAAGTAAAGAAAATTAAAATTCCATATACATGAATTTTTAAATTGAAATTTCATTTTCCCCGTATCTTTATACAAAGCTCTTCTTCTCCATATAATTATAGTTTAGAAATGGCCATGAGAACCTGGCTCTCTTAACTGGCATAGGAAATCATTTTTAAAACAGAATATTTAGAGAGTGATTAGAAGAAAGGGAGAAGTAAATGTCTGATTGGAAAAAAAAATTAACACAGAGAGAGAGAGAGAGAGAGAGAGAGAGAGAGAGAGAGAGAGAGAGAGAGAGAGAGAGAGAGAGAGAGAGAGAGTTGTTTTTATGAAGTGTCAGACTATTTCGTCCCCAACTTGTCAAAAACGTTATCAGAATTAAAATGAATTATGGGAACCGTGACACAATAAAATGGAGAACAGGAGGCCCTTTTCTGTAACCCAGTGCAGTATTTATGATATGAACGAGAATCGCCCAGACAAAAGAAAACAAATCCACCATCGTTAACGTGTTTGTAACCGTTGGATGTAACGACCTTTTTTATTGGTCCTCGTTAGTACGCCAACTTGTTCCAGACACCCCGCCATAACTAAAGTCCCCTACCGACCTCTCCGATAGTGAATCGACATAAATGTCTACTGCAGGGGCATCTTACTCGATAGATAGTAGCCATTTATAGTACTTAGATAGATTCAAAAGATTTGTGAGAAAACAACATATCTCTATAGGTCAATTCAATGCTCACATAAAATTAAACCAACAGGGCAAAAAGTTCGAATCATGTTTCTTGGTTTGGCTTTATAAAGTGCGTCGTTTATAACAATTCACTATAGCACTATTTCAATCATTTTTGTACCTATAGATCATAACAGGGGACATCTTAATGCCCTAATCAAATGACACAGAAAAGCGACATTGTTTTATTGTTGTTTTCAAGCTGGTTAAACAAGACTATTTTTTGTGATTTATTTATACAAATAACATTTTTATTGAACATGTTGTCATTTTTTCCTTTGCAGAAAGAAACCTATTACGTATTATTTACTTCAAGTTAACAATATGATAAACGAAGTCATCGGTACTTGATATTTGGTACTTGTTAAGTTATTTGATTAAACCCATTTATTAATTGGAATATAATTGTTTGAGAATTCAACGTATTCATTTAACTTGCACTGAAAACTCAGTACTAAAATATAACCAAACAAGTAGATTAATGATATGACCTATTTAAATATGTTAACAAAACTATCTACAAAAGTCCTTATACCTATATCAAACTGCCCCTCTGTGCGAGTAAGAAGTTGCCGATTTTGCAAATTGAACAATGCGGTAGAAAATTTAAATAATTTAATTAAGTATATTGATTAAAGAGTCAATATTTCAACTACCACAAATGATTTTTGGCACAATAATTGGTTTCAAATATATGTGGTGATATAATTATATAGTGCAAATTTTGAGTGAAATTCGCCAAAATTCCACTTATCCAAAATTAACCAATATAAGGGGTTTTTTGCAATGAATGTTAAGAATGTACTCACTTTTTTGGATCGGACTGACCAAGATGAAAATAACAGCAGATAATAACCCAGATAAAATTAGAATTGTGATTATCACCATGGGAACTAGACATCGTTTCCGACTTTTGCGCATCCTTGAGCGTAGAGGCACAGTAATTTTTTCCGCTTCCTTTGCCGCGCGTTCACGGCTTAAAGTACTCTCTAATGGTTTCTTGGTGGCAAAGGCCGAGATGAAACCGTCGTCAATGTTATTGTTAAGCATTTCCGGATGATGAGATCTGTGTGTATGTCTTTTGTTTCTTGCTGTCACAGTTAACACAACATCCGGCTCCTGTTCATGATGTCCGGGTTTTTTCCGCGTCCGGCTCGAACTTTTCCCACCATGTCGCTTTTTCCGGTTCGATTTTGAATCGTTGAGACTATGCTGTAATGATTAAAAAAAAATAAGATTCTAAGAAAATTGAATTAGGCTGGTCCTAACCGTGAAATTATTCAAAAAATGTTGAAAAGGACAGGTTTTCATTTCTTTCCGCTACATATGTAAATATTCAAGACTATAATTGACAATCACATGCAAGGAATACTGATAAGCATAATTTATGGGCTTTCTTCTGTCATTCGAATTTTAAAAAATGAGTAACACTGGTGCCAATCAAACATTTTTGTCACGCAGAACTGTGAAATCCCATCGTCATGGTGGAACAGCAGCGAGAGATAAATTTAGAAATGAATGAGGTTTTGAGGGGTTGGGCAGAGAAAAGCGTGGTTCCTACAACTTTTTCTTCTCTTTATATTTTTAAAATGTACTTCAGACCAACCCTTAATTAACAAATTTAAACACGTCTTCGACACTTGGCCGGCGCTCGTTTAACTACTACCACATATATAAGTTATCTAAAATATTACTGTGTACATTAAAGCATAAATTGCAACAGAAAGATTTGTGCTGAAGAAGAAAATCCCAGATTGTGTTGTTTCCTGACAAAGCCAAGCAGGCTATTGTCACCACACCCCTAAAATTATAGACATCTGATTCACTTTATCAGAAGAAATGTTATGCTGATGTTAACGTATTTATTGATTTTTAGAAGCTTAACAGAACGAGAAAAGACGGCTTTAGTCAATTCAATTTAATACATTTTACCAAAGGGACAGGGTCTTCTATTTCCGATCATTAGTACACATATGTATAAAGGTACACTTGTAAACTAAGGTGAAAGTTTGTCATAAGAATAACGATAATTATGACCTGTCGATTACATCAATTCAGTTTAGTCAACTGTTGATATTTACAAAATTATATATTAAATTCTTAAATTTTAAAAAAGTCGCCAGATATATATTTTGGGGTAAACATTTTATCAGCATTTTGATATATGGTTGGACTCTCGTCAGTTTGTTGTCTAATGTTACAGAAATGGCTAATGTTCTCAGAATTCGGACCTCAAATCAACTGGGAGATGGTAGTTCTTTGTTTTAAATCTATTCAATATTGTTTTAAATTTGTAATGGTTATATTTAGAATGTTCTTCCTCCCATAGGATTGCATAACAACATAGATTGAGCAAATTGTTGATACATATAAGTCAGGGACTAAGAAGATTGCGTGTCCAAAACGTTCATATCAAAACTTTTATGAAATGTTAAAGTTAAGAAATATAAAACAGTCTCTAACCAAATCTTGCCAGCAGAAACACTAAATAAATCGTAAAAAATGTCACCCCTTTTCCTTTGGCCATTTCTTTTCAATCACTGATAATTACCTGCCGATGAGAGTACACATTCCTGTTTTCTCCATACATTTTTCCGTTCCCTACCACAGAATCTCCAACAAATGTCATATCAACTTTTCTACTTCCAGGGAAAATAAGTTCGTCAAATAAACTTAAAGGCCATTGTAAAGCTGTATACCTCACGGTACAGAAATCACCACGTATAACACAACATGCGGGGTGTATGCTATGTTGTACACGGGGTGTAGGCTACCGAGGCGAGAAAACGGCGTCGAAGGTACGATATTTGTCCAATTAATTAACTAAAGGACTTATTTTGTCAAAAACAGTAGGCTTACGGAAGAAAGCATGAATTACGGAATACATAGAAACGTTTTATTCCATTATACATGGTCTAGTTTTCTCAAACACCTCAACACAATTCCGACAGTCAGGGTGAGTTTGACCCTGACGTACGTTAATGATCAAATATCCGGACAAAGGTTCCGTTTATCATCACTGTTTTGTTACTAACAATTACATACCTTCAGTGTTTGATTATTCATAAATTTTCTGTGAATAAAATCAATCGAATACAGAAATATTTGCGAAAAAGTGATGTTGTACACGGGGTGTATACAACGTGTTGTACAAGGGGTGTATACAATCGCTTTTTATAACGAATTAACGACATTCTAGAGTCTTGACAAATCTTAAAAAGCAGTTCATATTCTTTAACAGATAACATATGTTGCTTTTATCATATTTATTATGTCTATCTCTTCCATCATTGATACGACTGATCAATTAGAAATAGAAGAAGACGATATTATATATCACTATTTATAAACAAGCAATATATGGGTATGAATTAAGATTAAAACGTTATATTTTACACCTTGTATTTTACTTTTTAATATTTATGTTTCAGAAAACATGTATACAAATGTCTCGGAAAAAGAGAAGACTCTGGCTTAATAAACCAAAGCGCATATCTTTCAAGGCAACTAAAAACAAATATGCATTACTTACTGAATCACGAAACTTGCATTGCAATACACCCCCTTCTAGTAAAAAGCATCAGTGTACTCCTTCAAAAGTTCGAACTCCCAAAAGAAAGAAGCTTAGTTCATACACAAATAATGACCAACATTCTCCAACAAACTTTCAGTCACCTTCTAATTTTCCTCACAAAGACAATGAGTCCAAACACATTTCAGAAAGTGACACTGAATTGTTCCGATGTTTCTTCGCAAAAATGCAAGAAAGTGAATATTGTACTGATTTTACAAAGTTCATGAAAAGTGTTGTTGATGATTCTTTCCCATTACACAATCTATCTTTTGTGCTTTTTATGGAAACTGTTCGTTTTTTTTGTACAACAAATACTTCAGAAATGAGGTATTCGGACACATCAAAACTGTTTTGGAAAACAGGTTACAGATTATTCCATGCAAAGTTTCTGTATTTCATGGGAGGACCAAAACATATTGGTCAGATGTCAAATGAACAAGCTGAGACTGGAACGTTTAATCCCAAAAATGCACAAATCAACTTTGCGGTTCCAAGCATTGGTCAGTTAACAGAATTTCGCACAAGCAATGTTCACCTTAAAAATACAATCCCTCCTGGAATTCTTTTTCCTGTTATTGATGCTTTAAAAAGTTCGGATGTTGTCAAAGATAATGAATACATGTTATGTGCGGATGCTAAAAGGTCACAGCCGGAATTGACACAAAGGGGGGAGATGTTGACATGTTTGGTCATGAGAGAGGCGAGAAATTGACTGAAAGAAAGGAAAAATTATCTCATGATGTAGAGAAAATTAATGAGATAAAAAGTAGTCTTTGCATGAATGATGATTTCACAAGAAATGCAGATGAGCAAACAATAAAAGCAGTTATTCCACAGATAACTGATGTTGTACAAACAATATCATCACGTTTACAAGACACGCGAGATCTTGTTGTCAGACAGACATTTGGACTTAACAAATTTAAAGGAATGGGGGGAGACAACTGGAAAGAATCAAGATATGTATACGTCATAAGCGGGCTTCAAGCATCCCTATATAGGTTGAGCGAGTTTTCTCACAATGCTCTGACAACAATAGGGCACATGCTGTCTTATTCAAGTTATATACAACAATCTATTAGTCCATATGCCGTTGATAACCAAGTTGACTTTTCAGTTCAACAGAATATTGCAATGCTGCGAGAGAGTACAGGTGCCCTCACGGAAATAGAGCCAAGATACGTTAAGCAACGTTCAGACATCTGGTTTGAAGTACGCAAACAGGCGTGTGTAACGGGTAGCACTTTGCACTCGGCCATAGGTTTAAGAGGACTAAAAGAAAAGCAGAACCATTTCGCAAAATTTATTGAAAATGTCGATTCTCCTATTTCGGAAGAAATACAAACTCGTCTTAGTCATGGAACGAAGCATGAAAACGATGCTGTTGCTACATTGGTAGGCAGATTTTTACCTGCATATTATCCAAATGCTATTTTTGTTGAAGAAGGGTGCTACGTTCTTCCTGCAGATACAGCCGATATATTCTGTGTTGTGTCACCTGATGGAAGTATTCGGGCATCCACAAACAATAAAGTGATAGCTGCTGTTGAAATAAAATGCCCTTTTCCATCAGAGAAGCAAACTCCTGTCCATTATAGTCTTCCAGATTATTACGTATGCCAGTGTCTTGCTGAGATGTGTGTATTGAACACAGATCGGTTACTTTATGTTACATACTCAGGGGAAAGCACCACATTTTTTAATGTCACATTTTCACAAGATCTATGGGACTGTATCTGGAATCAGACGTTGGAAGATTATGATAGAAAACAAATTACCAAACCAACTCGAAATGGCTCCCGAGTTAAAGAAATCAGGAGAAAAATAAAAGAATTTACTCTCTCAAATGTTGAATTTCTTTGCGA
Source organism: Magallana angulata (assembly GCF_025612915.1). Taxonomy (NCBI): domain Eukaryota; kingdom Metazoa; phylum Mollusca; class Bivalvia; order Ostreida; family Ostreidae; genus Magallana; species Magallana angulata. The sequence goes on from NC_069114.1 coordinate 6,401,466, forward strand.
AATACCTTCATGTACAGCAATAGCAGATAGGTTACCTACAGAGGAGACTGAAAATAAATTCTATCTTCGTGCTAAGCGAGATTTGGGAAAACAAACTCATTGTGAATCACATTTCACTGAAATATTACACATTCTGGACGATGCAGTTAAGGTAATTAAAAATGGTTACGATATTCTAAGACAAAGAGCAACGGAAATAATGGTGTGGGTGATTACAAATAAGAATAGAGACTCTTCTACACAAATGCCTTGTTCTCTTCCAATTGCTTATGGTCTAAAAGACTACAAGTTGACCTCTGATCTGATGAGAAGCGCTACCGATCATGTTTTGAAAGAGTGTGCAAAACATGGAATTAGAGTGTTGAGTTTTGCAACAGATGGTCAGTGGATACAACTCATGAATCGTGACTCTATGCACAAACCGTTAACTATATATCAGTTTCAGAAAGACTTTTGGGAAAGTACTAAACATTTGTCAAAGAATGAACTGGTGAAAAAAATAACTGAAATCAACAAAAGTGATCCCGAATGTCCACTGGAAGACAAATGTATCAAGCAAAGACAAGATGGAGTTCTTGAAGTGTCTACAGTTGCAAATTCTTTTTCTGACATTGCAACTCCTGTCGACAGAAGGGTATGGTGTAAGAGCAAGGATACAATGGACGTCAATAACTCTGAAAAAGATTTAACATCCGTAGATCAGAACTGGCTTCCAGATTCGGTTGTTAATGAACTAAATACTGAAGAAAATGACATTGTCCGATCTATCATCACAGAAGTATCCAATGAATTCAGATGTTCTGAGACCACATATGAAAAAACTCACATAGGTTTAGATGAAACAAACAGATCAGAAATTGAAGTGGATTTTGCTATGAATGAGACAGGCATAACAAGCTCACAGGCTTCCAATGATAAAGAATGCGATACAAAAGAAAGTGGTAGAAAACCAGAATCAGTGCAAAGAATTAAGGCTGATGAGACGCTATTTTCGTTTATCCTTGAAGCACTCAAAACTGATCAAAGTACTCTAAAACGATGGGAGCAACGTTCTACCGATCATTTAAAGAAATATATTTGCTCTGTGACAGCACTTTGGGAGCTCACACATACAGATCTCAATGTTATTTACAAGTCAATTGAGCATAGAGTTCCAAAAACATTCAAGAAATTTGGAAAGTCTTGGAAAAAAAATCTCAAAGTTGATTATCTAGCTGAACTTTTTGGATTGATCACTGTACCTACTCAAAACTCCAGAGTACTTCGACTAAAAAGTCCAAGCTCTCTTAAACAACTTTCGACCAAGGTTATTCAGTCGAAACGATACCCAAAACTTGCTTTAAGATCTGCTTATGCAAAGTATTTATTCCCCTTTGCTTTGTTGGAATGGCAATCGGAGAAACCATTTTCAAGTCCGATGCAAGTTGAGGGAATAGCAGAAACAATTCCATTCTGGTTTTCATATCCAGAAAACAATACTGCAAGTGGAAGTTTACTTTGCAAAAGCATCGATTGCTCACATAACCTTACCCATCTGAGAGTTCGCACAAGTACAGTTGGTTTCTGTGGAATATCATCGCAAGCCTGGAGAGAATGCGCAAAATCAAACGAAACATCTTTAACATTGCCATTCGTCGAAGATCTAATTGATAAGCAGAGCGTTCCGAACGCCCGCACGCACTTTTCTGAAGAGGTGGAAACCTGGATGAACGATCACGGATTTAGCGACTCTGCTGCATTGACAAAAATAGTAAGAGAATGGTATGATGCCTGTGATACGCCGGGTATCTCTGCGATTGAACGTATTGGAAAACTTCTTGCAATGAGAAAATTATTATTAAAAGATGTAGATTTCTCTTGTTTTCCACCACATGGCCGCTACTTAAATGGCACACCAGCAGTCACATTTGAAGGAATGTTAATTGACATTGATACTAAAATTCAAATGCACAATTTAACCAACTCGTTTAATATAAGATCTATTGGCAGTCTTGCTGCGGAAACGACTGTCGGTATATTACAGTCATTGTATCCAACTTCTCAAGTCTCTATTAAAGCAAGGGATGTGCCATCACTAATGTCCAGTGTTGTGGATGTTATGTCCTGTAAAAGCAATCCAAACAGGTATATTGAACTTTTAATACAAAATATAATGGATTAGAGAAAATACAGTATACAGGGTTATTTTCGACCCGTATAATTTTCGCCCTTCTACGCAGTTTTAGATTGTATTTAATTCGCCCAGAGACAGGTTGTATTTAAAGAGAGAACTTTGATATATTGGAATTTGTTCTGTCCGCTGACATCATGGGCTAAAAGAGCGAAAATAAGACGGGCGAATATTTCCCTGTATATAAAATGAAAATACCAAATAGCGAAGCATTATTCATAAATGTTTCACTTTTTGTAAGGTAAATGTATACAAATTGTCAAACAGTTTAAACTATCGAATAAATAAAATAGTTTTTATTGGGTTAACTTCGAATTGCAGGGGCTTTCACATGAGAACTAGTCGCACAAGTGGGATATATCCTTCATATGATGCCGATTCTTCAGAAGCACAAGAACGTCAAACAATAGATTCAATAAACAAGACAACAATTGTGCCAAGGTGGTCAATTTTACTGTAAATTGTCAATATAATAATTCTGGTTTTGTTAGTTAATATGTAATGACAAATGAAATATCTTTTCTTATCATAAAATTAAAAATTTCGTATATGTCAGATTATACATGTACATAAAAAATGCTTTCAGAGATCATGCTTTTGACCTTCCGAGGAAAAAAACCTGCAAACGAAACATTAAATTTGGAAAAGTATCAGGTCCGCAAGCTCCCTCCCGTGGTGCTCTGCCAGTACGTCAATATCACAAAACAGACGAATCAAAGATTTTACCTACAAAACGTCTTGGTATCGAAATATAGAACTGTGGAACATCAAGACGTCAAATATGGAAATAAAGACATGCATATGACATTTGTTTTTACATGTTCATGTAATGACTGTAAGAAATAGACAATTTTATGCAGTATACCATAAAAAATAAAGATAATTGTGCAATTATAACGATAGCCTTATGAAATCTGATATTTTTAAAGCTTTTACAAGTCTTTCTAGTTTCTTTCAATAGCTGTTTGAAATTTCCTATAATTTATAATATATCAAAGATTTAAAAAATGACAAATTGAAATACATATGCAACTGAAGAAAAACACAAACATAGCAAGAAAAAGAAATAGCTATTTATGACCCGACATATCAAATTCTTCGAAATAAACCAAGTATATCAGAAAATGTCTGTAAACGAAATTATTAAGCTAACTGCTTAACAAAATTGTCAAATTCCCATTTAATAATTTCGAGTTCTTATTCTGTTGTAGAACACAACAAAAATTACAGGTTCTGATATGAGGATTAATCTAGTCAAAATACTCAAATACCAGACTTTGAACACGCCTTCTTGTGTCTGTTGAGAGAGGACCTGTATTTAAACAATTTCCCACAACAGCAAGGATATGAAGGAGTGGTTTAATGGGTTTTTTTAATGTGCAATTTCAGGCATCTTCTCAATGCATATTTTTTGTCGCAATGATGACAAGTATACCTCTTTTCTGATTTCTCCTTTGTGCAATGTTTCGAATGTTCTTTTAACTTTTTAAAGTTTTTATTGCAAATGGAGCAGTGCTGTGCCTTTTCTTCATGAGATGACAAATGCCGTTTTAAACCGTAATTGTCTTTGAATTTACGTTCACATATGCTACATTCATTACCCCCACCCTTATGCTTAAACCTTATATGGTTTGACAATGCACATGAAGTGTGGTAAGCTCGACCACAATAAGGACAGAGGAGGTTTCTTGGCTCTGTATGGACATTTTTGATGTGGAGATTCAAGTAATGTCGCGTGGCAAATATTTTTGGGCATTGATTGCATTTAAACAGTTCTTTTTTGTGAGCATTCAGGTGTCTATACAAGGACGATCTGTGTTTAAATGACTTTGAGCAAAATTCGCATATAAAGGATTCTTCTTCATCATGAACTTCCTCTGTATGATCAATTTCTATCTCCATCTACAAAGCAGTTTTGGACTAATTTAAAACATTTGATCAAAAGAGTTATCAATATACTCTGTTAAAAGTCTGTACCTACCTTGTGTTGTGCTAACCAAGCTCTATACATGATAATCTAGAATGATCCAAGACAATATAAAGAGCTACATTATCAAAATAAATAAGCATTAAACATTTTCCATTGATTTTATGCACTAGTCTCTGCAAAAAAACCCCGATTGTATACACCCCTTGTACAACACGTTGTATACACCCCGTGTACAACATCACTTTTTCGCAAATATTTCTGTATTCGATTGATTTTATTCACAGAAAATTTATGAATAATCAAACACTGAAGGTATGTAATTGTTAGTAACAAAACAGTGATGATAAACGGAACCTTTGTCCGGATATTTGATCATTAACGTACGTCAGGGTCAAACTCACCCTGACTGTCGGAATTGTGTTGAGGTGTTTGAGAAAACTAGACCATGTATAATGGAATAAAACGTTTCTATGTATTCCGTAATTCATGCTTTCTTCCGTAAGCCTACTGCTTTTGACAAAATAAGTCCTTTAGTTAATTAATTGGACAAATATCGTACCTTCGACGCCGTTTTCTCGCCTCGGTAGCCTACACCCCGTGTACAACATAGCATACACCCCGCATGTTGTGTTATACGTGGTGGAAATCAACACCGGGATAAGTTCTACACACGGAGCTCGCAATGGGGAGAGATCGCTGACAAATGTTTGACAATCTATCTACAGTGATGGAGGAGGTGTTTGTAGTTTTTTTTCTTCTGTAAAATAAAGCCTCAAATCCTTTGTCAAAGATTAGCCGGTGGTTACACCTGACAGATCCCCCATACTAAAGGTGTTTGAATGACTTAGTGGTGGTCGTCTGCTGGACAAAAAAGGTCATGCCCGTTTGTTTTTTATTTATTTATTCAACGCTAATAAATACATGTACATGTATTTAATAGTATTTTATTAATGAATCAAAATTCTAGTTTTGTAATGCATAGCAAGGACAAAGATGTCGAAACTGTTAATTAGAATAAATATATATGCATGAGCAGAATTAGGGGAGGGGGTCGGGGCGAGGGGGGGGGGGATTCCAATTTCTTTAAATTAGAACCATTTTGACAAGAGCTTGGACTTTGTGTAGTTGTGTCAAATAGCAATGTGACGTAGGCATGTCTATTTCATTGCTGGCCAACCAGCCATGGCTCTTTGACATCAACAATATTTCTCTGGGTACTAAGCTAAGATTACGCAATCTATGCATATTTCACTCGAAACCAGCGTCATTTTTAACTTGTTTCAATGCAAGAAATTGATTAATATGTCCTACCAAAAAGCCAAGTTCTTGTTAAAATGGTTCTAACATTATAGATTTAACAAAAAATATATCTCAGACCGCCCCCCTTCCTGGCAACTCAAATAACCGTCGCCCCCCCCCCCCCCCCCCACCTCACCTTAGAATTTTTTGGATCCACGCATGTGTATATATATATATATATATATATGTAAACTTCATTTACGATATTTGTGCAAAGTCAAAGTATGGCGCGTCTATTAGTTTAATTACAAGTATTTAAGCAGGTATGAATAACTTTCACTGCTTTATACACCAATCATATATAAATAGAGTTATCGAATACTAGTATATTAAAAAAATAACATTTATCAAAAAGTTTTTTCAAAAGAATCTATTGTTTCAAATTAAGTCAAAATATAAAATTGCAAAGCCATAACGGATTACATGAATTGTGATATGAGAAATAACATGTTAATTCTTTATGTCCGTGACTGTAATCAAAAACCGTCCCCATACATGTATGACGTCACTTGTCACTTGGATGTTTTAAAAATGAAAAACGGCGCCATAACATCAATGGCAGTTCATTTCTCCTAACGAATGTTAACAACAAGATTTCATGTCTGCAATTTTACAGAAATGTATTAAAATCGAAAACCTGACTCATTACTTTCCTTTTAACGATGCCAGTTAAGTAGCAAGGGACCTCATCCCCTCTCTCTCTCTCTCTCTTTCTCTTTCTCTCTCTCTCTCTCTCTCTCTCTCTCTCTCTCTCTCTCCAAGATGGTTAAGAATCCAAAATGTGAATGCCTACTGAACCAGTTGTAATCGAATGGAATTTTAATACAAAATCCTGCTAAATTAGCAAGGTTAATGATTTCGTGTTAATTCATGATTAACCACTTAATTAATTTTAAAAACACATGCATTAACCATACAAGAAGTGAGTAAATGCAATGTGGTAATTCGTGTTTTAAAGGGAATAAATGAGACCCCAATTAACTCTTAACTAGTATGCCGTGCAGACAATCCTACATGTAATTAGAAATTTGGTATTTAAATATAAAAACACATGTCCATCCGACAAACTTGAAAATTGAAATGACATTTGTTTTGGTGCAAGTTTCCTATATTAATCACAAAGAGAGACTACTTTTTAATTCTTTATTTCCATATTGAGTTTGTGTTGGACAAAAATACCACTGTCCACCTCCCTAGACAAGGTAATTATATATAAACTTTAAGTTTCAAGTTTAAGTTTTTTTTTCCCTCAAAGCATACAATGATGGTACATGTACATGAGTTACATGTACAAAATATATAATTGTTAAAACCAACAAAAAAATAATAATAGATAAATAAATAAAAAATAAAGTGACGTCAGAAGAGCACGTGAACTTAAAAAAAAAATTATGCTTTATTACATTTTGCAATGATATAATAATTCAGTTATTACCATATAAAATTATTCAGTCGGAGAGGATTTATATAGGCAATGCCGCTATCCCAACCGTTGATGTGATATATTGCATGATAAAATATTGTTTTTTAAAATCAATCAGTTACGATTCTGTCGATTTGAAGCTATTAATGAGATAGGGAATAGAAAGTCTAGCATTGTAATAGTCCATGTAAAACGGCATTGTTAATTGTTCAATATGCCGTGCTTATTATATCTATCACATCAAAAAGCCAGCGGTCTGTTGGAAAGAGGTTTTTGTAGATCATTACATCCTATTAATGACTGGTTAACAAGAATACTACCTAATTCATTTCATGTCTTCAGAATTGGCCAAAAAACGGGCGCTATTTATGGCGGGTCTAGAGTCGTAACTATTCCATGAGTGCCCAAATCTAGCTTATAATTATACTTCCATTCCATATCAATTATGTAATTCTCTATAAATTTTCTTGTGCTGTGTTACAATTTCTATCGCAATTTACGAAAATAAGTGTCTTTTGGGTGAGGGTTAACAAATTAACGTTGAGGTTGAGAGGGGGTGGGGGAGGCAGGCAGGGGGTGACTGTTACCCAACCGTCTTTTAATCCATACGTATGGTCGAATTTTTATTTTAGGGTTTTTTGTTTTGTTTGTATGACAATAAAAGAATTTTATTCAAACCGACAACTGCCAACTAATTACTTAGTTTAATAATGCCATAATACCGAATTATTACTTCCTTCCGAAGATGACTGACATCTTAAAACATGTACAATATTCGCATATTAAATGCAAATAGTTAATAAGACGCATGGGGCATTTTTAAATGTTCATAAATCATATGTTTTCTCGCACTGCCATGAATTATGTGACCCTGGCGTTCTTCATTGGATAACCGCCGAACTCATTATTTTTTATCATCCTATGTTTATTTCGGTTTGACAAAGGGAGAAACGAGAATTTTAAGGTCATTAATGTTACAATGACCAATTATTTTCATTATGGAGAAGATCATCAACTTTTTTATGACTGAATCTCCCTGTTTTCTTTATCTACATGCAAAAAAAATAGAGTTATAAGCTGCTTGGTCCGATTTTTTTGTAATTACAGTATCAAATTTTTTTCCATACAAATCATTTATCTTAGAAAGTTATGGACTTTCTCCTATTTACACCAGCAGAATCAGTCTCCTTTCAAAGTTAGAAATATTCAAAGTAAATAAAATTAATTTTTCTTTGGGCAAACGAAAAAACAAACCAAAATGCATCACGGGAATGTTTAGAAAAGGAAACCGCTTGGTTTCGTCCCCTGAATGATTGGGGTTATTCAACCTGCATGCTATGCATCGATTGTAAAGAAAGCAGACTTTGGAAATATTAACGAACAAGACGTACACATGTTTATTTGTAATTTGTATGATCATTTCGACCTTTATTTAAAGCGATGTCAAAGTCGTAATACAACCATACCCGTCTCGTCGTCAGGGGTGAAATTTAACATGAGGCGAAATAACGCGGTACCTTTTAATGTCGTTTGTTTTGTTAGCAAATTTTGTACGTATTTTTCTTCATTGAAATTTGGCACAATTGACGGGTAAAACTACTGCAATGTCTATTATTATACATATACTAAGCATAGCCATCGTTTAAAAGCATGCATAAAATCTGATATAAAATCGGACCAAGCAGCTTTAAGGATTATCTTCACGCGCATTTCCAACACACAATTTACATGTATAAATTCCCTTCCTTGCGAAAGTCAAATTAACCAACGATATCGATAAATAAAAGAAAAATAGAATGTATAAAGTGGAAAACAAATGTGTAACTTGGGGGGAAATGTGTGAATTGGAAAAAAAATGTGTAAATTGGGGAAATAAAGTTTAACTTTGGGAAATATGTGTAAATTGGAAAAAAATGTGTAAATTGGAAGAAAAAAAATGTTTAACTTGGGGAAATCTGTGTAAATTTAACAAAACAAAACTGACCACAACAATTTTTTTGTTTGAAATGAAAATTATCAAACTACAATTAGATTGCTTAGATTAGATTACGGTGTTAGGAAATAAGAATTGTCACTATGGTACATGGTATGTCGACCTTTCAACGTTGTTTATAGGCGTAGCGCTAGCATTTACGAATATTTACATTCATTAATTATACCCACTGACTTCACGAATACTTCGCAAATTGTGTCATATTTAAGTTTAAACCATGTTTTTATGTATGTCTCACAAAATATGAAAAAATATGTAGAATACAAGAAACACATTTAATTTTTAGCATAATTGAATAAAAATTTTAAATTATATATCATGGTATTTTTTTTGTGTGTATTTCTTAAAATTAAGATTAACATTATAAAAATGTGTCGGTTTTTTTCTTTTTTTTTTGGGGGGGGGGGGGGGGGGGGGGGGGTAGGGGGGTCATTAACACATACATATTTGTGTCCATACATGTAATAAAACTCTTCTTACCTAAAAACTTAAATTTCTTACCCAAAATGAAATTCAAATTAGACTCCATATCAAATGAATCTAGTCACAGTCGCCCCACACAAATATCTAAATTGACAAGTTACAGAATGTTCTATTGTTTTGTTTTGTTTTTTTTTTTGGTTATTTTTTATACAACGACTTTATAAGGGGCAAACTAATATCGTTTATCTGATTCTAAGGTTTTTTTTGCATAAACAGTTTATAGAAAGGAAAACAACTTAATTGGAACCCTTTAACCACACGACATATTTAACTTCGGATTTAATCTTCATTTGCAATTCCTACTTCTTATCATTAACAATTCACAGAACAGGCGACATTAATATCCACAGAATAATACTGAAATAAAACTAAATCTCGATGTTTTATATTCCTCCACTTAAAAGCTTACAGGAAAGATAGAAAGTCATAAACATGTCTAACAGGAACATACGGGTCCTATTCTGTCGTTGAAGTCTTCGAGATTTTGGAGTTATGTACGTTTTTAATTTGCATCAAGGTTGTTGTTCTCTTGAGGTCAATAACATAAACAGAAGATTTCTATCAATTAAACACTCATACAATGAATTAAAAAAACTTATCAAAGCACACTAAAGCAAGCTCTCTCTCTCTCCTCTCTCTCTCTCTCTCTCTCTCTCTCTCTCTCTCTCTCTCTCTCTCTGTTAAATATTTTTGTTTTCAATCAGACATTTACTTCTCCATTTCTTCTAATCACTTTCTAAATATTCTGATTAAAAAAAAAAAAGATTTCCTATGGTCAGTTAAGAGAGCCAGGTGATCATCATGGCCATTTTTAAAACTATAATTACATGGAGAAGAAGATCTTTGTATAAAGATACGGGTAAAATGAAGTTTCAATTTAAAAACACATGTATCTCTCTCTTAATGTGTTAAGTTGATGATGATTCACTATTAATAGTAAATGATGGTATTTTAATTTACAATTTCAACAACGATAAACGAGCAAATTCAAAAGAAAGTAAACCATTTCTTGGCTTTTTTTATTGAATATAATAGATCATTATATACTATCATGAATTAAATCTGTCATTAATTCAAACGCGTTGCACTCATCATACGAGGTGGAACCAGTCTCTAAACAACAGGAATGACTATTGGGCAATATATTTTTGTCGGCACCTATCGATGAATTTTATAAATTTGGTCGTGTACACATGTGATAATTAACATGAATATATATTCGATATTTCATGTATCAGACACAAAAACAAAATTTAAAGTTATTAGGTAAAATATCAAATCTTTAACCTACCGGTCTTTGGTCCGTGGGAATATTTGGTAGTTCTCGGGTGGAATAGGCAGGAGACAGTTTCATTTCTAAAGGGTTCTTTGATGGGAAGCGACCGTTACACGACTGAACACTCCCAGAATTCTTACTTCCGGTCTCCTCCACGGGAATGGGAGGGAGAGCCCGACCCTGGTTCACAGATACAGGGGATGAACACTGAAAATCACTGAATACGGAAGACGAGGAATAGTTAGGACTCTGTAACGGAGATCGCGGGAGTGAACCGGAAGTCCTATTTATCGAACCGGAAGTGAAGTGTCCACCGGTTGCACTGGGGATGATTTCTAGGTCCTGGAGTTTGAACGCGTCTTCCGGTAGCACCACGCCCTGTTTCCGTCGCCGGGTGTCCTGGGTTTGTCTGGGACAGTAACCATAGTCCCTTTCCTCCCGGACCCTCCCGGGGTAGTCGGGCTCCACCCCATCAAAATACGTCGCCCAGTTCGGGGTTCCCATTTTACAAGCAAGAAATCAAATGCCCTAACAAAATTCTTTTTTTTTATTTATTTAGCCATCGTTGTATCATTTTCTTTCTTTAATCGTGTTCAGTTTTAGGCCATACTGGTTTTAATTTTTTTATGGCATCTAGTTATCACGAAATGAATGGAGAATGACAACCTTACTCTTGGTTTACGACTATACTTGTAATCATCCAGTCCAGAAATAGCCTCCCTGTAGCCGGATCTCTCAGTTACATCTTTACACAATCGTTGAATAAAAAATCCAACACGACGGATAATCGCTGAATATTCTTTTGGTGACACTTTTAAACAAGAATCTGTCTAGAATAATTCTCACCCCTTCTCTCTCACTTTCTCACTGGCACTGTCAGTTTTGAAATTTGGCCAGCCGAACTTTGCATAAATTGCAAAGTATTACGTTCATTGTCGTGCGTTATAGTTCCCGGTTAATGGTTCCGCCTGACTGACTCTACATTACCTGTGCCGTGTGTTGTTGTTTTTCGGTTTCGGCGATTAATTACTGTCACCTGAGTCTATCAGATGAGCGGCCGAGTGTTCAAGTTAATTAAGATTCTCTATCAGCACGTGTAAAACAAATTGTGGCAAGGACCTTCCCATTTTGCGAGTTTCAAACCGCAATATTTCAGCTTTGCTGTTTACAAATTTTTTTGCGCAAGTTGAAGTAAAGAAATTAATAACTTTGTTGTTCACTTGCAACAAGAGAATTTGATTTCTGCAAATTTTTGTATGATGTTTTACGATATTTTTGTAGAAACATTTCCGGAAAAGAAAAGAAAACACGAACTCTATAAAAAAAATAAATACTATAGATAATTTGTTGTTTACTCCCTGTTTTGACAAAACGTTTCACGGTTTGAGGTAATAATTCAAATATAATTTGGGTTTTTTAAGTTTAAGGAGATGCTAGATGCTTTCAAAGAATAGTAGCATTACATAAAATACACATGACCAACTCTTTAACACTAATAAAGTGACTCTTTTTGTTATTGCTGTATATATTGTTCAAAATGATTCAAATGATTTTTAAGAAATTAGATAAAATGTCGTTTGCTTTTAAATTCAGCCATTCATTAGGCATTTTTGCAACCAAAACGCTGTCATGAGAATGCCGGCCAGAGTAAAACACTTTTCTTACAACGATTCAATGCAAAGAAAGAGGACAACACAACAAACAAACAAAGAAAAAATGACTAAAGTTAAAGCAAAATAACAGAACCTTGATGATTAAACATTATTTTTTTTAAACGTTACTTTTATCGATTTGTTTCCACCAAAGATTTCGCTAATGTGTTCACGCCTGTTTCACCACTGGGTCGGAAACCTGAAAATTTGAGTTTTGTCGTCAAAAAATCAATAAAAATTATTTTTACTTTCCTTCAATTATATAAGTATAGTTAAAGTAAAATGCACAACCGTGGGTGAATGTTATGAGCTCGAATCGAACACACGACGATTTTTTACAGGTTGCCGCTTGACATTTGGCAGTGATATGTATTACGTAAGAAAACCGAAAACCAAGTGTCTATAAAGTTTAGGTAAATATTTATATTATGCAAACAAGCAACGAACTCTCCATGTGAATTATCCAAATTGATTATGTACACTTTGTTTTTCTTACTGTTTATTTAATATGTATATGTTCATATGTATAACCTATGAGACATTTGTCTCTTGGAATAAAGAACTTGAACTTGAAGAAATTGCCCAGTGATATCGTTGGTAAAATTATTATAATCACCCCAATCTCTTTGGAAGTGTAAGTATTTATGTTTGTATAAAACTACTATAATTATCTGCATATTCTTTACATTTATACATACAATTCTGAATCCAGACCATAGCGATATTTAAAATAATGATTAAATGACATTTCTGTAATTTGTTGGGAGGTTCATATAATGCCCAAGACAAACTTTGACCTTTGATCAGCATTTCACGCGGTGTGGCGTAAATTCGTTCAAGAGTTTGAGACAGTTGATGTGGCGAGCATGACTTCAGCATAAAAACCACAAAACCCCCAAGTCTGACGATTATTTGTCCGTCATAATGTCACGTGACCGGTGCCCCAGAAGTTGTTTAGCTGTTCAGTTTACCTGTTTAAAAAGCATGTTGGCGAGTGAAAAATGGATTTTGTGGGTAGTGGATGTCTCGAAAATTCTCTTTAATTAACAACTTGTTTGTGTTGTGGTACCTGCCGTAAACATGCGGAAACATGATAATTGTAAAAACATGATTTACAACTTTTTATTTGACAAATGTAGATTCTTCAATTATAAAATAAATACTTTATTGCCAACTTTTGAACAAAAGATATCTGTAATATCCGTGTTCGATAATGATAAAAGACAGTAGGACTAAGTATATACAACATATTACAATGTGCATGCATACGAATGGCGTTGGAGCATTTCAGTTTTATGAGAAGGAGCATAAAACAAAACAAACAATGAATTTATGAGAAGGTTTATTGTAATCAACAAGTTACGTTATTCGTTCAAATGGACGGATAAACAGTTGTTCAAAAACAATAGATAAAACATAGAGTGTAAAATAATATTTATAACAATTTCATATCAAAATATACATTTGTCATATATATAATATCCCTTTTGTTCAGTTACTAGAATTGTATTTTAAAATTCTGGCAAAAAATATATATCTCGAATTTTTAAATTCAATTTCTAGATAAATGCAATGATGGACAACAATGTAAGACACAAGCAGATTTGAGCATTTGAACAATAGAGTTCTGTGTAAAAAAAAAAAGAAGATATTTAAAATAAAATATAATCAATAAAAATAATCATATATGTATGAAATAGCCTCCCTGTTTTCTCTCTACTCTGGTTGAACATTGAGAGATGTAGCTTTCTTTCGTTTATTTAAGTGAAACCAATTTTACCTTTTATTTTATTTAGTTTCTTTCAATTGATTACGCAAGTAGACTCTTTCGATTGGATACTTATGAGATGCATATCTTTATTTCTTGCATGTACGTATAAGACAACTCTTTTCATTGGTTAATACTGTAAAGCGTCTCTTGATTGATTTCTTGTAGCGGCGTGTTTTTAGCGTCTTTTGGCGCTTTTTGCCACCCGTTTGGTGAATTTCTTATGTTCAGCTTCCCAGGCCAGCTGTCGATCCTTTTCTTTTTGTCGCTCCTTTTCAGCTTCCTGAAAAACAACAACAATAGAAGTGATTAACATCAAGACATACATAAAATAATAAAAAAATAAGATGATACAACATTTGAATTTAATACATTACAATATTAATGACTGTTTATATTGCGGGGTCCCAAAATAGAAATAAAGTAGCTAAAGTCAAGCAGATCTATTAACTGACCGAAATAACAAGCAACTCGAAAATATTTTTTTTACAAAGAGGACGTGTAGATACAAGGTATATGTAATGTCTTTTCTAAAAGAAGCTGGGGAGCGATCAATTCATTATAAGGAACTTGGTTCTCCGTATTATATACGGTATTTCTTTTATGAACGAGGATTATTCCATGACATTGAAAGCGTTGAAAATCGTTTTCATATATCAAGAATTTGTCGACTTTTTGTTGACTCATTTCCACCCTAAGACACTTTAACGGAAAAAAAAACAGCACTGCCTTCTTCATAAAATATGACTGTGTTTGTTTCAAGAAATATCAAAATATAATGAATTGTTACAGAAAGAGACAACAAGCGCTAATTTAGAGTATGAAGTTATCAATTACCTCTTCTCTCATCTTGTTCACCATGTAATCCACTTGCACACGCAAAATCTCCACTTTTCGTTCATTAGAGTCCTCTTCGTTTTGTAAACTCAGCGCTCGGTTTAAAGGGAAGAAATCGTAAATATTTCTATCCAGCAGATTGTAGACGTAGAGTTCCAGGGCGGAGAAGTCGTTTGGTCGTGTCTCCGTCAGGTGGATGAAGAAGAACAGGTACGCCCACTGATAATGCTCTGTCTTGACGTGGTTCTCAAAACCCTGAAATTTCAAAAGAGAAAAAATTGAACATGATTGTTTCAAAACAATGTTTACAATGTACAATAAATATAAACAAAAAACCAAATCTTGCAACTGCGATATGCAGTAGTATACTGTTAGCATTTTTGTTTTTATTCAGCTTTCTAACCCTCAAAGTTCTAACCCTAGCAACTGTCTTATTATAAGAACATTCATTTTGTGAGCTAAATATTCAAGAATTTCCAGAATGATCATGCCAGATTAAATACTTTTAGTTATATATGTAAAACCTGATTCAGAAATGATTAATTAAGGTATCACACTTAGTATGATTAATTGTTTTATGTATAATATTTTTTCTGCAGTGATGTTTTAATTGCATTCAATTCTCATAAGTTTTGTTCATTTATACAAGTTAACTAGTACACATACAGATTGATGTTCACCTAACGCTAAAACGGACCCATTCATTTCATTTGAACTTACGTTGCATTTACGTGACTTAACCTCAAAAGGATGGAAACAATGCAATTTCTCACTAAAAGTTTTAATTCCGATGTTTGGTCAAACATGAATGATTTTTTAAAGGGAAAAACTAAACAACATTTATAACCAATCTATCAAAAATAGAACCTTTGATAACATAACAAATACGCAGTTAAGAAACGCAAGCATACATCAGGATTATTTTTTCTTGAATATATGCATAAATCTTAATTGTCACAAATTACTTTATTGTATAACCCTTTATTGATATTACTTCTCATTTATTCTTACCATGATTATGACTAGTACTTCTCGCAATTTAAAAAGCTTTTTATTATCCCTTGATGTTTATTCCTTAGTCAGCATATCAGCAATGAAAACAATCTCTTAAACAACTCTAATATAAAGTAAATTGGTGGGGGTACATAAGTTTGTTCATTGTCGTGTCCTTCATTATGTGGTGTAGATTAAGGAATACACTTTTTTATCAAATGTTTATTTTTTCTACAAATAAACAAAGAAGGATACCAATGGCTTCCTTTCATCGAACATGTAATGTCTTTTTCTACGCTTCAGGGCAAAATGAGGGATGTATGTTGCAATTTAAAACGCTCCTCTGTGAAAGGACTAACTAATTTGAATAAATTACGTGAAAAATAACACATTGCACATTTTATTTCTTTTTCAAATAAAGGTGCAGTTAATTCACATCAAAGTATCATCATTTGCACACAAAAAAACTTTTTCGTTCGTTATTTACATGCATTTTAAAATATGAACGAAAAAGCTAGCTAACGGATACCATACCCCTCCGTGTCATTCACACAAAAAAACTTTTTCGTTCCTTATTTACATGCATTTTAAAATATAAACGAAAAAGCTAGCTAACGGATACCATACCCCTCCGTGTCTCTCACACAAAAAAACTTTTTCGTTCCTTATTACATGCATTTTAAAATATAAACGAAAAAGCTAGCTAACGGATACCATACCCCTCCGTGTCTCTCAAAATCATAGGATTCTCTGCTGCAGATGAAACAGTTGTTCATCATATCTTTGTCTATCTCCCACTACAAAAAGATCATATAACATTAACGTCAATGATTCATAGAGTATAAAAAAGCACATAATTTTAAATAAGAATGTAGAATATGTATCTTCACTATTTTAGAGTTAAACAATAGCATTGGCAAGACAAATTTATATGTCATTGAAATCCTTGTGATATTTTTTCTGTAGATCAAGCTATATATTGATATAGATATCTTAGGCTATATCAAAGATTGAATGGATATGTAAAAATACCCAGCTATCTAAAGGGTCAGTTGTTTCAACTATTATCAACTATATCAAATGTTGAAATCCTCAGAAAGTTTGAGAATTGTCAAAGTCCGATATTTCAAACACTTCAAAAAAAATCTCCAATCTTAATTATTGAGTAATTGTTAAGAAAATCCGACCTTAGCATCACGAAGCTGAGAGAATGTATCCACAATGATACCAAAGATGATGTTCAATCCAATTGTGGTGATGAGAATAAAGAACGTGACGTCGATAATCGTCAGTTCTATGACGTCAGTGTAATTATTGTTCATCATGCCCTCAAATGTCTGCAAAGGAAATCAATGCATTTAAGAATGGGTCATATTACTTACCGGTTTATGATTGAAAAACAATGCTTAATACAAATTCGGCGTGTGCGTTTAAGTTTTTTATTTTGATATCTTAAAAATGTTTCAAAATATTACGTTTTTTCATCCACATTGAAACACAAAAATATCCCCCGCAGAATGCAAATGGATCTCTAACGTTAGGCAGAGTATATTTTCAGATAACATGAAATAAATGCAATGAAGCACCACTGGTCGGTGCAGGTTTACCAAAACGTGATGTATCAAGAAGACAAAACACTGACATCAACCATAATGCCATGAACTTGTAAATAAGTACTAGAATCTAGTATACTACTACATGTATATTAAAATAATTGGCTCGAATTTTTGGGCTTTAATACCGATAACTCAGAAAAGAACTGTCCTTTGTTTTATATATTTTAAATATCATTCGTACTTGAAGATTATTATTTTGTTTTTATTTTTCTCAACTAAACTTCGCTAATCAATAATCAACGAAAACTTCTAAAACAGTCCCGGAAATCATCTGTTTTTTTTTATTTTACAATCTTGCGCGTGCGCATTACATTCACGCTAACGTGATCTTTAGTTTATGTTTCCACAATATGAAATTTGCATGAATAAACTCAGAAACGATAATACAAATATATAAGTGTAAATTTTCATTTGAAATTTGCTATATATTCTGTTCATATATACTATCAAATGATTTCTTATGAGAGAAATTATAAAATAACAAATATACATATCAACTAAGTACATGTACTTATACATGTAGCTTTGTTATGTGTGTCGATGTATCGATTTCGTAAATGTCCAGTATGCAATGTCAACCCGTGCACGCACGGGTAAAAGTTTACTGTTATATTGAAATAAATTCAAGATTTGAATGTAAACTTCAAAGAAAAAATATCGACCCCCATGAAAGAAGATATTGACACTGATAAGGAGGCTGAGTGATCAGCAAATTAACCATCAGATCTATCTTAAAGTTTTAATTAGATATGATTTTCTAACTAAAAACTATTCTATAGTAAAGAAAAATTCCAAACAATTTAGGTTAAAAATTAATAACATTTTCATTTATCTTTCTACAGAGTTCTTATAATAGTCTTTAAAAAGAAAATGGGCACGACAACGATAAGTAGGTTAAAATTGTTAACATTTCTTTTGTCTCTATACAGAGTTCTTCCTTTCAATGAGATTAAAAGAGTCTTTATTAAATGTTTCTAGGTATTGGGTGACCCACCGTGTAGGGCGTATCCACGAAGCCGTGGTGGATCATGGTGACAAAGCACTGGTAGACTGTCCGACAATGGCGCCCTGCCGACTCCAGGAAATACCTCTCCCTCAGGACGGCGAACGCCACCAGGGAGTAACAGAAGAAGATGGCTAGGCCGAGGAGGGCCACCATCAACAGAGATTTACCTGGAAATAAGCATTCATTAAAAACCCCTGATAAACAAACCAAATTGACGATTTATGAAAGGTAATGATAGGATATTGTACCAAGAACTTATATTTTGTTATATAAGTACATGCTATTATGTCCAGCGAAAATAAAACTGCTTCATTGCTACTTGAATGTTAACCACGAGAGTCTGAGATACTTACCATTTGTAGTGACGGCTTGTCGGACCCTCTTTAACAGTTGGTTTAGTTCTGCCAAATGGAGCAGATGGAAGCAGAAGAAATAGCCGTAATAAACGGTACCCAGTACTGAGCACGCGAAAAACAACTGGAAAGAAAGGCCAAGACTTAGAACGCACGTAATGATGAACACAATAGGATTAAAATAAGAGAATTCTTGTGTGTCCATTTATATTTCTAAAAAATTACATGTACTTTCTAATCAAACCAATCGAAATATACCATGATATAGTGAAAAAGAAGTTAAAGGTTAAGTTAAATCTCAAAAATAATAATGCTGCTTACAAAGTAGTATATGGTATACACATTGTATATTTCAAACTCTAGATGAGATTGATCCTTTTTCTTCTCGTGCCACGATCGGTGAGAATCGTCATCCTGGTCGTCTTTCTCCGACGATCTACAAACAAATTAAAAAGAATGACTGAAAACCCAAAAGGGGAAGAACGTGTTCTGTTTTTTAAACACTGTTGCATTATGCCATATGCCGCCGCATTGATTAATCTAACTGCCATATGAAAAGGGGAATAATTCCATTTTAAATTCAAATATATAATTATTCCCCGTTGCAAATCTTTCCACAAAAAATCAAAGTACTGAAAGTACTGAAAAGCGCTAACCTAGCTTGGTTCTAATAGAGATTTACTTTGTGTAAGCCTTAATTAGAAAAAATCGATTTGATTTTTCGATATTTCAGCTTCTGTTTAGGAACTGTATTTTCTCATTACTGCGTGGCAGCCCCTGCAATGATGTACATAAGCCCTGCACCTTAGATTCACAATAGTCCGTACTTATTATATTAACAATAACCTGTGCAACTATGTGCGTAAACCCATGAAACTAGTTCCCTAACCAGTTTAACTGATGTTTATTCTGCTCATAAGGGGCGGTTATTTGATGCACCGGAAGTAGAAGTCTAACGACAATAAAGCGCTTAGTTATCCTTGGCGCTTTAAAAAGAAGAAAAATCACCACCTACCGCATTAAATTTTAAAGCTTTGGTCGCAGAACTAGAGATTTTTTTTTATTTTTTTTTTTTTGGGGGGGGGGGGGGGGGCTTAATAAGAGCATTTCCTTTTCTATACTTCTTTTAACATTATTATACAATCTAAATATATTTTTTTTTATCAATTTGAAAAATATCTTTTATATACAAAATATATATTTTTTGATAAATTAAAACCGAAATTTCTAAGCCGACTTTCAGACTTACATCTTCTGTTTTATCCAGGTATATAAAGGAAATGTGGGTTGATTTGAGATAAGAAACGTCACTAGAATGCACAGACTCAGAAAATTGTGAGTGCCTCCAACGATGTATAGAAACAGGTAATAACTAGTGCTGTCGAAGTCAAACTCAGGAATCACGCTGAAATAAAGATAGTTTTTGTTAGATCTACGTGTATATTGTAACCGCCAACAACTTTTAAGAATAGAGTTGACCAAAACTTTACAAATTGAATAAAATAACACCGACAAAAGAGAAGACTACCTCCAAGTGAAATTAATGATGCAATACCTCGATTCAAAAGTTATAACGTGAAAAATCGATTTTCATGAAATATTTACCCTTTCAGCATGTTGAAATCCTGAATATTTATAAAAATATCAATGGGGTTTTCCTTTCAAATAATTCTCGTGAACAAATCAAGAGACGAGGAGTTGCCATGTATAGGGGATTACCTGCCAGTGTTTGAGGTCCCGTCAGCGTTCTTAGGATCTCTCCACGTGACCATAATGACGCTGCAGATGACGAAACTCAGAAACAGCGCGGCATAGTTCATGGGAAGCCTGTAACAATTCATACCGTCCAGTCAAAACAAGCGTTTCAGGTAATCGACGTCCTGAATCATAGGTTAAGTTGTTGTTATCTTTTTTTTTTTAATAATTTTGCGGACGACTCTAGTTGTGATAAGAATAAATGAAAAGAAATTCGTTCAGTGGTTGTCTAAATAATCACAATTATATAGATTCAGAACGGATTACAAATCAAGGCAAAACACTATGTAAGCAAATGATTCCTTATAAATACAATACTGAGTAAAGCAATAATTACCAAAGTTTGAGCAGCATCCTCCCTACAATGTTGGACCGGATCTTGCGTTGGTACTTGATGTCTTGGATGATGTCACTGGCCCAGTCCATAAAGTCCCGGATCTTGTTACTAGGCGTGGTCCTGTCCACTTCGTACTTAAACTTATCTTTGATTTCCTCCCTCAAAACGTTCTGTGAAAGGATAAACCATATGAGTAAATTTTTGTAAAAAACATAATGATGTCAAGTCGAAAAATGTCTTTTTCAGTTTGCTTCCATATTATTATATACCCGTTTGTTAATTCTGTTAATTCCATAAATAGTTTATGGTTTTAGACGGGAAATCAGCTTTGCTAAAAAAAATACATTGCTAAACGTATATGAATAGATAAGTACATAAACCCCATAAATCAGATTTTTTCTAAAATGTTTTAAATTCATTTTTTGCTTTAAGTATGCATCAACATAATGGATTAGGGTTAGGGTGAACAGAATTTTTTGAAAAATACATCTGCCTTGTATTTTAGCATAGTCACTACGAAAAAGTATATGACTTTGTATACATTTTTTTTAAATCTGACCTCATCATTAAAACATACAATCATAATAATATACTAAGCAATATGACCTTAAAACATTTAGTGCTTATTGCTTAAGCTTGTTTCACTCACCTTATCTTTGACCCGGAAGTAAACTTTTTGTAAAACGTCGTCCTTCAAAATCTCGATCGAATAACTGTTTGTTTTATAGTATTCAAAAGCCGTTTTTTGTATATCTGTCTTCACCAGCGCTAGATATAAAAACAGTCAAATTAGATAATAAAATCGTATATAATAAATAAGGAATAAGGAAACATTCTTTGAGTATTATGAGGTGATAATTTCGGTCGGGGCGTGATCAAATCCAATAAAGCCCGAAGGGCTTTATGATAGATTTAATCACACCCCGACCGAAATAATCACCTCATAATATTCAAAGAATAAATTTGGCTTCATGAGTTATATAGTACAAAATCGATACATAGTGTTATCACAGGCAAAGGCACTGGAAAATGTAAATATATGGTGATAACCACAGTTACACACAAATATTAAAAAAAACAACGCGTAATTGTGTTTAAATCAAGAAAATTTTTTTAGATTTGACATGTTTAGGAGCAATTAAATTGAGTAAAACGGAGATAAAATATTTTTTTAAAGATTTTTTGACAAAAAAGAAATTTAATGGAGATTAACAGTAAAATAATAAACATACTTTCTTGTTCCAAAGATGGATTCATGTCAAATTTTCGACAAACAATGTGAAAGTACGCAAACCCAGTTGTTTCTATTAGCTCATGCAGCTCAACAAATTCTTCATCTCTCTAAAATGTAACAAAATTAAATATTTTAATGGGACAGTTTTGGATCGTTTTGTTAAAAATAAACATTATTATCTATTTCTTTGCAAAAAGCTGATTTATGTAAGAAAAAATCTTATAATCAATTAATAACAGTAACAATAAATAATATTTGAACATAAAGATACCTTTGTTTTTGATGGAGCTTTTAGCATTTCCTGAAACATAGAAAATTTAATCAATCATTGATAATTTAGGAAAAGATTAAACTTGGAATTCAAAGGATTTATTTAAATGCATATTATTTTTTTGCTTATTCTTGCAGAATTAATTGTTTTCTTTTCCTTTTGTCAATAAAGACTACCTTTGCATAAACATGTATATATATGCCAAAATTTAATTCAAGTAAAAAAGAAAAGCTAGATTGTCTTCAGAATGAACATTTTCTTTTTTCAAATAAAATTTTTTAATAAAAAAGACACCTGGTTATAACATAAAGTTAACCCATTTTTACTTGATTTCGCGACCTTTTTTGAATTCTATTAAAAGTAGATTGCTGCACAGAAATCGTTACCATTGCTTTTGAAAAAGCTTCCGTCATTGTAGAAACACAGAGATCCTCATCTAGATATTCCATGATTTCCTGGTAATAAAATGCATATAAAGCAAAGTGAAATCAACTTTATTTTAAAAAAATTTTTTTTAAAGAATCAAAGTGATGCTCGTCTGTTTTTAATTATCAAAAAACAATATAATATTTTTAATGCACATTATCATTCAAATTCTATCAAAACAAAATACTGATCTCATAAAAATAAAATAAGATACATTAACTACGTTTAAGCTGTTTAATTAGTTGGAATGCATGCAAGATAATCCAGCAAAAGATCAATCCAAATCACCAATCTAACTAACTTAAAGAAAGATACTGTATGGAAACATTATTTAAAGAGTTAATAGGTATCCTTTTGCCAATCTTCCGAAGCTTATTGTAATTAATTATCAAAGCAACCATTTAGAGAATAAGGAACAAAAGAAAACGTAGCACCCATACAGTACCTTATCACAAAAATTATGTTAAATAATCAAACAACTACTAATGTATATATATGTAGCAAAAAATAAAGCTTTGTAAAGGTATATGCGTCTAAGTATGTAACAACTACTAATATATCTACATCTATATGTAACAAATGATTAAAGATTTGTAAAGGTATATGCCTCTCAGTCTGAGTATATAAGCTTGTCTATGTGTTACCTGTTCTTTGCTCTGCTATAAGACAGAAAAACCAAAACAACGCTATTAATTTTTGAATATTTCATCAAATTGAAAAATTGTTATTTCATGTATTCGTTACATTTCAAGTCACCAAGTCAAATGCTGAGAAAAAATTCAAAATAGTATTTTTTTTAAATTTGATGCTTGCAATGTATTATTTTGGGTATATCTATTTTTAACATCTCTAAGGAGAACTTACGGTCACGAAAGAGACACACAGATCTGCGTAGAAATTTAAGATATGATTTTTTTCAGCTATAAACCATTTTTAGCAAATATTTTACTTTTTAAAGAAAATTTATAGAAAATCATTAAGGTCTAAAAATGGCCAAGACCATCGAGCAATCTTAATGCTCGAACTACGTTTTATGTGCAAAACGAACTAAAAACGTTTTCCAGAAAAATGTCGGTTTTAACTTTTTGCAAATAACAATCCTTGATTTTATGACAAAAACTGTATGTTTTGTAGCTCGCTAGCGAATCGAGACTGAGATTTATATTTTCAGAAGTAGTAAAGCATTATAACAATAATTTATATAAAACCAACTAATTAAAAATAATTCAATATAATGCAATACAGTAAACTGATAAATAATTGTCTTCATCTGAAAGTCTTCACATATAATGTATGCTTGTGAATTCAATTATACAGTAAACGATTGCAGCCTTTTTCAATGCTTGCTATAGTAATTGAAAGTAAAACACGATATTAAAGACATTTTTTAAAAAATGAATGAAATAAATATCAAGAATGATAAATAAATGCTGAACTTGATCAGGATTGGTACTCGAAAAAAAGTCAATATTTACAACAAGAGCTCTGTTTCGATATTAGATTTAAGTTTAAAAAGTAAGTCTTCATTTTGATATTATTAAATAAAGCAATACTTGTTCAAAAATCATATCAAAGATCAAAAGGTTACTTGAAACATGTAAAATCTGGTTGAGAACAGTTAGTTTTAGTTCTATTTTATGGTTTGGTATATGCAATTTTATCTTTTAAAAGCGATTATTTAATTTGTGTAGACATAAATACATGACCAAATAACTCAACACATATGTATTGAGAACAACTAAATAGCAACCAAAATTTGAAAACAATTTTACAATCATATACGAAATCAATTCTGTTGTATTAATCTGAAACAATGGAACATCATTTTCTGAACATGGTTGGTCAGTAAAACAACAGCCAATTCTAACCACAAAGTTTAAAACATAAATAAACGTATTTCAGGGAAAACATAATTTCATACTTTTAGATAATTTAAAGGTGCAATATCCTTTAGAAAGAGAATTACTAACAGAAGATTGAAAAAGCCTGTAATTTCTAAGATAATTTGTGATAATAGAGCAAGTTATGTTCGATATCTAGCGCATTTGGTATGTATATATCAAATTAAAGACTCTTTTCCGCAAATTTTATTTAATGAAACAGCATTTCTTATGCATACTAACAAAGACATTGCACCTCTAATATCAACATGGGTTTAGACACAATGATATTTAGGGGGATCTCAACAGGAGGGAGGGGAACACAGAGGGAAATTCGTTCTGTAGTTGACTCACCCAGGACATACTGGACATTTCTCTTTCGTGGTAGTTTATAAATAAACTCTAAACATCCAAACAAAATGCATTACTTATAAGAGTTTCACTAGTTTTTGAATGGGGTGAACTGTATTCTCAGTTTGAATTTGTACGGGGCATTTGGGAACATTCCTAACCCAGGAATATTTGCTAACTACTCATATCTATAGAGACCCAACATCCCAATAACAGGTAAATTTAAAAAAAAAATACAAATGTATTTCCAACTTTCAATTTACAGGTTAGATCAATAGAAACCACGAAGATTGTTTTCTACAAATTTCATTATCGCGATATCATAACCATTAATTGTCGGTATAATTTACATTGCAATTGAAGGCAATTTAAGGTAAAATATATGCAGCATTTGATGATTAGTTTCTGGATTTCTATAACTTTACCTTCGATACAACTTCATCCTCGTCCTCCTCCGTGTTTTCTTCTGTCAACGATCGTATCAGAACAGCTATTGACTTCTTTAATATATACTCCTGTATAAAATTACATGGTACATGTACAATGTAATAAATGTCAAAAAGCAAATATAAAACACACTTTATAGGTCTAAATCACATTTGCATCTAATTCTTTCAACACACTCATAAATTGAGGCAAACTTGCAATAATTATAAAATTTTGAAAGTTTTTACAGCAGACAGATACATTTTAGATCCACTTTTTCTTCAAATCAATGCGAGTTACCTCATTTATACCACAGTTCCCGTACTGTCCTATTCTTAAGACGTGGTTGATATAATCACACACTTTATTTTCAAACACTACAGACTGGTTCTTCTGATTTCCCTAAAAAGACATATTTAAAATTGTTTGATTAAACACTGGATTAAACGTTCTTTGACATTACAAATAATCTCTAAAATGATATATCCAGCTATAAAAGAGCATCATCAACAAGTTATCATATTTTTTAACTGCATTGTTTGAGAATACTGAAAATAACCTTCCTTTTAGATTTATCTAAAATTTATCTAACATTATTTTAGATCAGAAATAATTATAGATTTGACTTGGAATGACATAAAAGAACATGTATGCAAAAATGTAACCAAACGATGTTCATTACAGAACTCACAAATGAGAGAAACGGATAAGAAAAAGGTCAAGCTATCAAAAAAACTAAAAGATTTGACTTGGTATTACATAAAAGTACATGTATACAGAAAAGTAAGCAAACTATGTTCACTACAGAACTCACAAATTAGAGGAACGAAAAAGAAATAGTGGATATTTACGGAAGTGAACTCGACGAGCGTGTCAAACAGCTGTACGACCAGTGGCATGGTTTGTTCGTTGATGTTGGAGTAAAGAATGTTCAGGAACTTGGTCGTCTCAGCCACCAGGTTCACAGACTTGATGTTGTCAAACTGGTCCCGGATGTAGTTCTACAACAATAAAAGAGGACAGTAAAAGTTTCATCATAATTCGTAAGGTTTTCGCGCTGGAGCCAGACTCCTGGAAAGTTAATGTTAGTTTTTTTCTTTAAATTCGAGGAGTTAAATAAATCAAATTAGTGAAAATTGGATGGTATCATGGTGTTGTAGCTTCTTAAATTCGACAAATATTCAGATTTTTCGAAAGTAATGGTCACTTTAGTTTAAATGTGAAAACTTTTACATTTACATTGTCTTGCAAGATATACGTAAAACTTTACTGAAATAATTATTAGTTTAACACCTTAAAAATTTTATTTTACCTAAGAATTTGCAAAACTTATGATTCATGGACAACTACTAATCAAGAAATTGGTTTTACATTTAAAAAAATACGAATATCGAGTTTTTAAATTGACATATTTTCCTATTAAAATTACCATCAAATCTAACACACACGAAGTATTACGCAATTTAACTGCTGTTTCTAAGTTAACTAGTGGTCATGACATGTTTATCCGTAACCCTTTTGTCTTTACCTGTATATCAGAGTGCTGGTTATCACACATGAGTCCCAACATCCTCAGAACTAGTTCAATGTAGCCGTCGTCTTTGAACGTGAAATCTCCCGTCATGGTCATCGCAGCCCCGAGTAATTCCTTCAGTTCCTCCTCTTCTACTTTCTAATAATAAAAATTAAATATCCTCAATAGTAATGAAAAAATTAACATAATGCTTGTTTCTTTTGCCAAATCATTTTTAAATTTAAAGTAAAAGGGAGTTAATAAAACAAAAGATGAATAACTAAATTTTCACATTTTCATTTGAATTGTTTCCTTTTTTGAATATTAAAGAAAAATTAGTCGATGACCTATGATTTGGTTAGTTGTTTCCTAAGAAACAATATATACATTAATTTTTGTCAGCCATATAAATTAGTCTAATATAAAAAGAATAACATAGGATCATTCTCTAGCTACAAATATTAACAATTTTTGTCAAACGTTCCAACTCGATTACATAAATTACCCTACTTCAGGAAGAACATAATGATTTTTCGTTTTTTCATATATGATACAAAAATTAACACAAGCTCACCTCGATTTGAATTTGGGGTGTATCATCCATCGGAGCAACCTTTGTCTTTTGATTGCCAAATCCATTCAAGCTGCCATTTAAGTGGGTCGTGGATTTCTTGAGACCATTTACGGCTAACGTAGGGGGCTGTAGAAAGTTGTTCTCCATCAGGGTATTCCCCCGTGTGAAGAGCAGCGTGTTCTCGCGGCTCATGGGTCCACCGAGCTTTGATTTGGCGCCAAATCGTGATGCTGGTCTTGGAGATAGCTAAATATTTCATATTGTTGGAAAATGCTGAATTTTTCATATTTGTCATTATACTTTAAAGGGACACCATTCGAGCTCAAAATTCAAAATTTCATTTTTCCAAGCTTAATGTTTAAAATGGTTAATATGGATACTTTTAATGCTTTGTCAAATTTTGAAAGTCAAATATTGAGTTTGAAAATCTTTGTTTTGTAAACAAAACTCGAATTTTTGTTATGGTTTACATGTGTTTTATAGGTACATGTATAAGTCTCAATCAAATGTTGCTTTTTTCTGTTTATCATTTTGTCTATGAACACATTGGATAAATTACCTTTTTTACCATGAGTCATTTGGTAATTTCATACTTTACATTATTTGTAAACAAAAATAAGACTCGAGTCTTGTTTACGTAACAATAAATTCTTACCTATGTATCTCTCTTATAACTTGACTTTCAACACTCAAATTTTGGTCAATCATTCAAAATGAGCATGTTAACCATTTTAAACATGAAAAATGAAAAAGAAAATTGTGATCTAAAATCGTGTCCAAGTCTCTTCAAAAGTATTGCTAGTACCGGTA
Source organism: Magallana angulata (assembly GCF_025612915.1). Lineage (NCBI taxonomy): Eukaryota > Metazoa > Mollusca > Bivalvia > Ostreida > Ostreidae > Magallana > Magallana angulata. The sequence goes on from NC_069114.1 coordinate 6,429,842, forward strand.
TATCCTACAATTGTTTAATTTAAAACAATAAGCTGGGCTTCTTTTAAAACTAGAACTGACCATGTTACTGGCGGGCCGTAAGTTTGTCATGGAGGTTTTGGCCATCGACAGCATTGAGCCTAGACGGTTTGCCTTCAGAATTTCCTGCAATAAAATAATCAAATATAAAGACAAAACTCTTTACTTAAATCACTTGAATCACGACACAGTGAAATGAGGTAACAATTTTCTCACTGTCTGCGCCATTTTGCCGCTCGCCATGGCTTTCTGCAGGGCCTTTGCCTGCTGCACGGCTTCCTCCACTTTGGACTGGTACATAGCGTGAAGAAGGCGCCTGTTGAAAGAGACGATCTCTGAAGTGTTGCAATGCGCAAAACGAAAATAATCGCAAATTTGGTTATTTTTTCTGTTTGCGTTGGAATCCATCGATTTGGTTAAAAGTCATCGTAACTCAGTGATTAATACATCGGAGGATAAGTCAGATCCTCGTTCAAATCCGCCTTATGAGTGTGTTTATATTACTTCAATTTAGCTATTGAAAATCATATCTTTGTAATAAAAATTGGATATTTCTTCCGATATGACTTGCACTCTTCTTATACATTATAAGGTATTTTTTCAAAATCCAGTGATTTTAATTTCGAAGTCTGCTGTTTTGAGAAAACATTTCAAGGTGAAGTGAACCACTGACCTCCAATAAAAGTGTTAAAGTAAAATATGAGATGAAGTCACGATTACTTGTTTATTTGCTTCATGGTGTCTTTGTATTATGTCATGTTTACTTTGAATTATCGATGCATTTTAAGAGGCTGTTACTAATTCACAGACTGAAAAACAAGCCTGCTCAGCAATAACTCTAAGTACCTTTCTCGGGTAGCGATCGCTGACATCTGCATGCGGATTTTCAGGGTGAAGAAAAACGACTCTTCTCGTGTACCCGTAAAATATTCAAACATTTTGCTCTACAACGTTAACAAAAATGCATGTTTAAAACATTTTATTTTATTCCATATTGATTTGAATAACTCAAGCCCTAAAGGTAGAAATACATTTAGTATAGTTGAAAGCGTAGACCAATTTAGCCTTGCCGTTAATTTTATAAAAATCATATCAATTTATACAAAAACTACCATAGATGGGCTCATAAGAAACCGCGAAATTTCGCTAGAGGTTTTCATTTAGCAATCAACCTCTGTCAACATTTGTGTATAATGATACCTGAACGTTCTCGTTCCCATTGTACAGAAGCATACATAAAAAGGCGAGTGTTTCTCGAACAACGTCATCCTGTGGACAATTCAAGTGCTCGATGACGCTGGCAATGACGTCAAAATGATTGAGGGTGTCCTGAACATCTGATATAGCTTTTAATTTTCTGTAAAACAAAGACATATGCATACATGCATTTTTCCTATGTTTGTCTGTGGCTTTTTCAGCGAAAGGGTTTTTTTCTGCAAAATATCATATTTTACTGAAAACTCCTAATCCTAATATGGGTAAAATGGTAGACCTACTTTCGATGCGTGTATGTTTCCGTCTCCCAGTCTGCCGGAAGTTTGACAGCCTCATTGTAGATTAATGCCCTTAACAACTTCAGACATTTAACATCCAGTTCCACTTGTTCTAATTTTTCCTTTTCGCTGAGATGTGTCAGTTTATGCGATATTCTAGAAAAAAATATTAGTTTTAGTTTACCCAAAAAAATTCATATTTGTCTCTTCAAGTAAATTTAAAAAAAATAAATAAAAATTATAAAAGATATAATTCATTTAAAACTTAAGCATCCATTTACGTACTCTAACTGGCGGATGAGTTTCTCACTCATCCTGTAGCGGTCAACTGGGTCCTTTTTACTGGTGTCCATGAAACATCGTAAATGATCTTGAAACTCTGGCCCCAGGGGTAACTCCTCGTCCCCACCCACCTCGGAGTAAACTGTGAGAATTAAAGAATTCAAGAATAGACTAATGACAGACTATGAAAACATATTTGGTAAATGCTGAACACAGTTGCCATATATGTATTAAGCTGACGTACCGGCGTTAGAGTTGTAGTCAATCTGCGCCTCCACGGTGTTGGGTCCGCCGTACGCGACCCTCATGTTGACCGAAAACACATTCAGCTGTCTGTTGATTTCCTCCTCCATTTCATAGTAAGATTCATACTCCTGGAAAAAAAACCCACGTACATGTACCTTGAAATTAACCGTTTATTTTACAGCCTCTAATACCGCTTTACAGAAGGTAGAGAATAAAATGTCTTTATTCGCTTATGTCAGGTTTCTGATTACATTATGCAATACAATCTCAACTCAAAATTGATCATGCTTACAGTTATTAGAAGTAAACAGATTTTTTAAACATACCTTTCGTGCATCACTACGGATATCATGGGCTCCCACTGCCCCTCCGTACTTCTCATGAAATTCCTCCATTATCTAGAGAATATTCATTCAGTTACTAGTTTTTTAAATAATACCCCCCCCCCAATCCAGGATAGTATATATACTAATGTTCAAATATAGATAATTATTACAAACATAAATTTATGTCTCAATTAAATTCCAACATTGCGTTCAGGTTTGTAAAATAGATATTTATTGAAATTTTCTTCATAGTTTGTGTCAGGATGTAGGCTTCCATTAACTTACGTCGACCGGAAGAGTAGAAGCGGAGAGCAGTGACGTCATACAGGCGACCAAGTTCTTCATTTGTCTCTCAATAGATATCAGCGGTGCCACAACCTCCAGGAACCCCTAAACGACAAGTAATTATTTTTTTAGATAAAAATTAATAAACTCAAACATAAACATTGGTATCCATGGATACCTTTTAATGATAAGTTTTTCCCGTCCCATGGATAGACATAATACCTTGAATGAATTCGCAAGTTTATCCATTTGCTCTGGCTCTTCCGGAAACGCAGACGAGTCAGGTTGGTAAAATGAACGACAGAAAATCTAGAATTTAAAAATAAAGGCAGTCAGTTGCAAGGATCTGTGTCAATTGTGTGTCAATGAATACGATTCTGAATCATTTTGTCCATTTTTTTAGAAGTTGAGTGTGCACCTGGAGAAATGGCATGACGCCATCGAACACATAGTGAAGAGTTCCTTTCATTTCTTCCTTCTTGTCTCCCCTTATATCACTGAAAACACAGAGCAATCGCCAGGCTTAGTAAATAGTTTATGAAAATATAATATAATAAATACTAACATGAATCTTACCGAAATCAATACTTTAATAAGGAACTTTTAAGAAAGTGAAATTTAATAATTAACAATAATTTAATAGAAAATTGTTTTTTCTTGGAATGGGGGGGGGGGTCGGGATCCGGACGTCCCTCCCCCTCTCTTGATCCACACATGACATACATGCAAAAAATATGTATGATTTGATAAGTATCTTCAGAGAATAGTATGAACTAAGATAAGAAGGGAAGAGATAAAAAAATGTTAAGTGCGATATTTCAGCTATGCATCAATGTATTAGTACTGTTAATATAATGGATAACAAAAATATTTAGTGCTATATTGTCTAAAGAAAATACATTTGAGTATTTGTGAATAATCATACATACCTCTTTGGTGGGCTTGATTTCAGAAGCATCTTGGTAATTTCTGGTTGGTCCTCTGCATACTTTGTCACACTGGCCAATGTACCCATTATCTCAGAAATATACACCCATATCAACCTTTAGAGAAATGCACTGGTATATGTAAAATAGTCTGCATTTCAAGAAGGTGATTAATTAACTCATAACATGAAAAATATTCATTGGTATGATACATCTAATGCACCTTTGTATATACTCACTGTATAATGACATGATGTCAAAGTCGAAACTAAAGTTTGTTGCACTTAAACTTTCAAAGAAAATTTACAAAAGTAAAGATGTAATATAATACCATTAATTTGCTGATATTTGTTTGTACACTTTACCAAATAATCAGACTGCGAAGATGCTAAGAATTTGCAAGATACATGTAAATTTTAGCTTTTAATGTGTCAAAATGTAAATATATAGTAAGCTGGATGGTCAGGAAATACTAGTGGCCATCAGATCCGATTTAAATGTTAAGGCGTCATTCTTTAAGCAATGAAACGTTTATTTAGTTAAGAAAAAGTCCATATATTTAAACATTTAAATTTCAATGTTTTTCCTATATCCATATACACCGCTCTTTTTCCTCAGGAGATAAACCACCAATCCCTAATTATAACCTCTCATTACACCACTCACTTCTCGTGCGGCATGTCCCCCGCGCCGCTCTCGATCATGCCCCCAGCAGTGTTGAGGTACACCCACAGGAAGAACCGAAGGAATGGCAGCTTGAAGTTGTCACAGATTTGCTCATTGGTTAGTATCTTGAGCAGTTCAGGGATGCTGAAGATGGTCTGACAAATGGACTCGATGTGCCTATTCTCGCCCTACAAATACACCGGAGTTTTCACGTAACGTTTCTAGGTTAAAACTATTACATCATCATCGGAGTTACTAATGGAAGGCTCAATGTTGAGAAACAAGCAATGTTTCCCTCTTCTTCTGGGAACTATATTATAAATAATGTTAATTGTTCATTAAAATATCATGTTCATTACTTACCTCCGCACAAGTGGCCAGCATGTCCACCATAGATATAAGGTACTGTAATGACGTACTTCCGGAGTTCACCAAAATCTTTACTCTACGTTAGAAAGAAAACATGTCAAACCCCAAGTATAATGATTTATTTTCAATTATATCAGGCAGATAAAACATCAGATCTAATTCAAAAACTACAATATAGAGTTTGATATGATCATACTTTTCGGTCGTTTAAAGCAGAATGTAAAACAAAGTAAGTTAGCAAACATTCTTGTAGACTTGATAACTTTCAGTCTATATCATACCTTGCATTCTCATCTTGATCTATCACGTGCGCTATGTCGGCCCTGTACTGCATGAAATACTGCATCACAAAACTCTGATTCCTCTTCAATGGGAGGTCCAGCTCCTCCACCTTCACAATAGCATTCAATAAGTCCAGTAACTGGGGCACAGCCTCTTTGTGAACTGTGACCAGGTTCATGATCTTATGAACCTGGTGACTTGTGATCTTCATGCAAGTGTTTGAGTTTCCGGTAAAGACCTGCAAATGAAATAAAAGTTGTTCTATTTGTATATCAAGTCTTCGATAAAAAAGCTATTCTGCTTTTACGTTTTTCATTGATTATTTACGTGGACGTCTTTGGTGTTTTAGCAAAATATATTGCGTAATGTGTAGTAAAGGTTTTCCTTGTGTAAATTACGGGGGAAAATAAAACTGTTATCCGCCAATACCTCGGTGAGGCACTCTGCTAGCTCTTGTTCCGCTCCACTCTTCGACAGAAGCATATCAAACCGGTCAAAGAGACGACCCTGTACCAGTTTGTTGTCTCGCGCCATCAGTCGCAGCAGAGTAAATGCGCGTTGTAGTACGCTTCTCTGTCCCGTGTACTGATCCTGTTTTGTACGAACGTGAGAATACAGTATCGCTATTTATCTACCTGAAGATCTTTATACATTATATATAGAATATGTCAGTGTAATTTATCACTTTTTTCCAAAACAAAATTTTCTTTCCTCATTTTATTCATTTCTTTTTTTAAATTCCGAAAAATTATTAATGGTTTTATAAATCTGAGTCATCAATGCAAGAACACAGTGAAAATATTGATAATACATAAAACTAGTATTTCATCTATTATAGTATATGTTCTGCAAAAAAGTCTACTCAACACATTAATTGCTTTTAAATAAATAATAATCCATACTAGTAAACGGACGTCCACCTCCTGTTGCAAAATTGTAAACATGTCCTCTACCACTCCTGTAATGTAAATCATTGCTACCATTACTTACCGACATCATCAACGACATTGTTTTGTATGGCATGTATTATAATATTTTATTCGTTACTCTTAGATAAAAAAATATGACATTCTTTGCAAAGTAAACAATTAATTTCCATCCTAGAAATAATAAATGATAATTATGTAAATTCTTTAAAAGCGATTTTGTTTTCATTTAAAAAATAACTTAATAAAGATGGAGTACCGTGATTGTAAAGAATACTTTGGTTCATAGCATGTGCCTCTTCTGGCTCATGTTCAAGATGACACATTCTGAAATTGTCCAATCAAAATTCAAACAGAGTCGCATTTTTTTAAAATCCCGATAAACATAATCTAATACCGTATGATATATAAGAGGGATGTCATTAAATCAAATATATTAAATAACAACATATGTCACGGACTGTAAAAAAAGGCACCGATTGAGACCTACAGAATGAGTTTATCCAACATTGAGTTTAACAACAACATATAACAAGGACTGTAAAAAAAGCACCGATTTAGACCTGCAGAATGAGTTTTTCTCGCATTATCACCGGTGTGAGATCGGTTTTTCCGGTGTGAGACAGCAGTGTGAGATTTTTCTGTCTTACACTGTGTATTACTACGCCGTTTTAAAACGTAAACAAACGTTGTCTGCTGTAGGGAAATGCAAAATGGTGCATTGAGATTATCCATTAAGTAATTGTGTTGCTAAATTAATTACAATTTATTATATTTTTAATTAAAAAAAACTGTCGTATGCTCTCATTTTGACTTGCACTATTTGAAGCACGCGGAGGGATAAACCGAAGGTAATCTTTTGAACGTCATAACAGAAAGTTGTCTAACATCATTTTTTAAGGTTATATAATGCGAGAAAAGTAATCATTCATTATATACTCGTGTGGGATAGTGAAATTCCACCTCGGGGCCAAGATTAACGGTCTAGGACTCGGCAAAGCCTCGTCCTAGACCGTGAATCTTGTCCCCTCGGTGGAATTTCACTATCCCACACTCGTAATAATGAATGATTCTATTAATCCTACATGGAGTTTAACAACAACATATAACAAGGACTGTAAAAAACAACGACTGAAACGTACAGAATGAGTTTATCCAACATGGACACGAGGTCCTCCGTCTGCTGTTTGTCGAGTTTAGCAGACGACAGCCGCCGGAGGTTGGGGAGTATGGTCTCCAAGGACTCCACCAAAGCCACCGACTTGTCTGTGATCACAACCTGAAAATAAACAACGGGAATATTCCACTTTAACCTACAATTAATTAAGGGCTCTTAAAAATTTGCGACCTATTTTTATCTTGTTAAATGTATGGTAGGCGTCAGGACCGGGGAGCAAGGGGGGCCTTTTTTTCCCAAGTTTTAAATAAACATAAGAAAAACCCTTTTTTTTAATTTTTTTGCTTATCAAATATTTCAATTTGCTTCCGATGCCACTGTGCTGAAACTAAAAAAGGGCAAAAAAAGAAGTGGTAACATGAAAATAATAACATATTGGACTCATTTCGTCCGTAAATTAATAAACAATAGCGGTATCATTTTTGGAACAGCACACTTGTAGATTTGTAATGATAATTCTTAAATGTTTTACCTGAGCTTGCACTGTGTTTCTGAACAACTGATGGTAAGCTGAGAAGTATCTGTTCAGAAGGTGCATGGACATTCTGATCATCTCATCGTAGTGGTAGAACGACAGGTCCTACAAAACCAAAATCAGAGCTGTAAACAATATCAAAACAGCCAGGTCCTACAAAATCCCAAAAAGAGCTGTAAACAATATCAAAACAGCCACAAATGAAATCAAATTAGAGTCGAGAAAGAGAGCTTCGAGAAGCATGCCTGATGGTGCATTACATTTGTTTACTTCTTTTGATGGATGACGGGAATATAGATGAGCTCATAAATAGGAGGAGGCAGGCGAGTTTTATTTAAAGTTTAAGTTAGTGAATCAAATGAATATTTCTTTTGTGAATTTTATCCATCTGGTGTCAAAGGACACAGCATAAATGATGATAAGGATAAGGACGATATTGAGGCTACTTTCCTTTTAGTTCATACCTGAAGTATGTCCAAGACATCATAGTTCTTAAAGAAGGATGTATGCTCAAATATGTCTCTCAGCTTCCTAAGAGCACTTTTGCAGACACTTAAAAAAATACATAAAAACACTTTTTAAAAACACACGTCCTTTTTCTTCAAGCAAACTTTTTTTTCGCGCGTTTTGTTTGGGTATTCGTTTTGAAAATATTATTTTTGCAGTTTTGAGAAAAATCAAAATGCACCTTTCGTTTGAAATTCCAGATAATAATTTTAGATCTTTACATTACAGTTAACAGGAAAAACCAACCTTTGCTGCGAGTGCAAGTCAAAATTTTCTGACAGAAGGGGACCCAGCTCTGGCGCCGAGCTGTTGGGGTGGTTAGCCTGTGTGTGTGTCACCTTAAACATGCTCATAAATTTCTGAAATAGTAGGAAATTATTTTTTTTAACAAGAGAGTAAGACCACAAATTCGTGACTGATATTTTATAATGAAAGGACTATGTGCGGTATGGTCAACTATCTGCCCCCGATTTCAACCAATTTTTAAATAGTATCGTATAAAAATAAAATCTTCACAAATCATTGTATAGAGGATGCCTATAACTTTAATAATGATTTCAGTCATCATTGCTCATTCGCTGTGTATCTATGACGTCACCTAAATGGCCCAATTCCCGCAAATTTGCAAACAAATGAAAATATTCTCATTTTTGCTCTATATTTTGCATTCGGAAGTATAGAGCGCAGGTCTGCTCAAGTGCGATTTTAACATATACTTTTCTTCAGATAGTTATACACATTATACTAAAATATGGTACTTGAGCAAGCCTGCGCTCGATGTTTCCCAGTCGAAAAACCATCGGAAAACACCCATATTTTGCTACAAAACATCAATTTATCAAAATAATGCAATATTCATGACGTCATTTCTACATTATGACGTCACTGTGGTGATAACCTTTTACACCTTTATTTCCAATATGATTTTAACTATCTTTCACCTTATTTAAAAGCTCTTTCTAAAACTTCGATTTTGGGGGGCAAAAATTGCATAAAACCGCACTTAGTCCTTTCATGATTTTTGATAGAATAAAAAAAAGAAACTAACCTCCATTCTTAGGTTGAATATGTAGTTGAAGAAAAGGTCAAGAGTGTCTAAAGCTCTACAACAGAAAATTGCAACACTGATAGGCAGAAATAGTTGGATGTGCAAGGAATACTGCAGTACGTCTAAACATATACATGTATGGAGACATTCAATATTGGTCAATGTTGGATCTTCATAAATTTTCATATTATAACCCAATAACAAGATCATATTTTAAAAAGATTAGGAATCTAATGCAGCCGAGTGTAATAATATAGAAAATTCAGTTCGGTATATTGTTATAGCTACTTGGCAGATATTTTTCTCATTACTTTCTTTTCCATAAAAAATCATGAAATACTATAAACAAAGCAAATAATGAAAATGCCGGAGACCACTGCATATAAAAAGTTAAACTCACTGGACTTTTGCCTGGACAATGGCGGAAGTTTCCTCGCTTCGCTCAAATCTCTCTTTCGTTCTGAAAGCTTTAAGTATGTCGTCTGCGTCTTTCCCTATAGAAAAGAAACATTAGCATATCACACATTTTGCATAGTATAGAGAAGTATTCTTTTAAGTATGAAATACTGAAAGTGAGCATCCAGTTTTTATGTATTAATCAAATATGATTTTAGCTTATATCACTTTTTCCTTGTTTCAAATTAACTGAATGACTTTCCTATAATCAAGTACCAAACAAGTACAGAAAAATGTTTACATGTGATATCAACTGTGCTTAATAATGGAAATTATCAATGTCTATAGAATATTGTTGTTATCAGACTAATGTCAATCGTACCTGTGCCATACCAGCACTTGAATTATACGGTAACGGAATAATACGGTAAATTACGGTTCATGAATTATAACTAAATTATCGTTAGTGTATGGTTTGTAAATTTACTTGAAACGTTACATGTATAAGGGCATAGTCACGATTTTGGTCAAATTATATTTTTCTGCTTTTCGTATTTACTATGTCTTAGGAATGCATTTCTAATGATCAAATAAGATTTAAAAGTCAGTCGTTGAGTTATAAGCAAGATACAGGGCTCATAATTCTTCGTCATGTGAACAAGGCTCGTGCCCTGTTTTTGTTTACATAGGTTCAATATACCAGCAAGAAATCTTTTTCAAGCTGATTTGACTATGTTCCTCTTCAGTTTAAGCATAAATAAACAGTTCCTAACGTTCAGCATATTCATTCTAGGTCTAAAACTGGAATTTTCACTTCAACATTTAAAATGTTAACAAAAGCTTTGTTTACATTGCAAAGAATTGTAAGCTCTGTAACTCGCTTAAAACTCAACGAATGAAACTCAAGTATTTGTTGCATATTAAAAATGCCTTAATAAATCATTGTTAACATTAAAATTGGAAAAAATAATTTAAATTGATGACCAAAATCGTGACCACGCCCCTTTGAAATACGGTTTATAAACTTACAGCACCTCTGACGTTAGGACACGGTTTATGAACACCCAACTCTAACGTTAAGGAGGGTTTGTAAACTAACCTGCAACGTTATATGTTAATATTTGCATTTCCATTGTTCTTTCCCACTGTAAGCCCATACGGAGGAGCTGCAATTATTTCTCTATAATCGCAATTGCTCTGTCAGTATACTATGACGTCATAAAGGTGTAACGTTATATATACTTTTCCATGACGTTATAGATTTAAATCACTATACGATACATCATGTGTTTTTCTCCAACTCGATTAAAATTGACGTATTAACATGTAATATTAAAACATGTTTTTGATAACATTTTAAAGGAATTACTGTTATAACATATCATTGATTCTGTTAACAAATCTATGTGAATTAAAAAGATACATTACAGTCTGAATGTTTACTTTTGATGTAATAGCTAAATGTCAGGTCTAGGCTAATATAGGGTATTTGCGAGTGGTAAAATGCAAATATAAGTAATAAACAACGATTATTTAGTGAACATGGCGTTATGAATAGCAACTGCTCTGCTGGCATATTTTCCATGATGCGCTAGCGCGCATCATGGAATATGCCAACAGAGCAATTGCTATTCATAACGCCATGTTCACTAAATAACGTTGTTTATTTCTTAACTGTATAAGAATCGATCACCTTTAACTTTAAGGTGTAGTTTGTAAATTTACCTCAAACTCTCGAGTAGAGTTTGTAAACTTACCAGTAACGTTAAGGTACGGTCTGTTAATTGACACCGGGGCGGTTTACAAACACTTTCCTATAACGTTAGAATACGGTTTGTAATTACCTGTAATGTTAGCATATTAAGTTTAGTAAACTTACCTGAAACGTCATGGTACGTTTTGTAAATTCACCTTTAAGGTCATAATACGTTTTGTAACTTACCTATGGCGTCATGGCACGTTTTGTAAACTTAGCTATGACGTCTTGGTACGTTTTGTAAATTTACCTGTAACGTCATGGTAGGTTAAGTAAACTCACCTGTGACATTAGGGTACGGTTTGTCGTTCCTGCCGTCAATTAGAGACATCAGTGGCTCCAGCAGTTTTTTGATGTCCTCGGGTTTGTAGTAAAATCCAAACGACACCAAATGGTCCACCAGTCGCAGTACCTGGTCAGAAAAGGAGTATATTACTTGTGTTCAGTTTCTGTGTGGGTTTGCCTTTTTTTTTTATAATCAAACATATTAACAAATTTGTTTTCAGTATCAAGCTATCACCTGTTTGACGAGTAAGTTGTTTCCGATCGTTGAGGCTGTCATGTCGCCATTGCTCGCGAGAAAATGCGAGATCCACTCGCAGAGAATTGGGAAATACTTATTGGTCTTTGACAGCGAATTATCTACAGTTTCCTGAAAGCAGAACACATATTATCTAGTGTAATGAAAAGTTAAACGTTTATTGTAAAGTAAAATCTTATTTGCTGGCAAGTGGATTTTTTTAAACGCCATAAATATAGGTGTTTAATTCAATGTTTAAAACTTACAGGTAGTTATCACGAACATTTTATGTGGAATTTCCATAATAATGTGTAAACTAAAGGCATTTCGTTCAGATAGATATTTACTGTGTAATGTATTTGGTTTAAATGGCTATGTATAACATTTGAAAAAAAAAACAAATGAACTAAACCAACAAATATTGGCAATATATTCATAGCAATAACAAACCTGATTTCGGCAAACTACCTTTAGCTTTGTGATAGAATAGTTCGCTATTACACCATATGGGTTCGTAAGAATCAAGTGGAATTTATATGAATTCAAATGATCATAAATTGATTCCCTTTATTACATGAAGTAACTTACATGATAGAAAATTCTTTTTGATTGAACTACTTTATCATTAAAAGTTCTAGCTGATTTATATCTTTAATTAAAGAAACCCTGTACAGTGTACATGATTTTTGTTTTTTAATTTTAAAAATGTGTCCAGAAAATTTTAGAAAGCATTTAAGATACAAAAATGTTTACTTTTTTATAATTATTCAGGTCTTCTCAAATGAGATTTAAGGTCTTCCAGCGAAACATCAAAAATTGAAAAGTGTTGTACGAGTTTTCCGGCCAGAAAGCTAAGAGGATATTATCGACAGTTTTGAGGTTCTAGGAATCAGGTACTACATGAACCAAAACAACACCTGACATTCACGTGTTACCTGTATTATACGAATTAATGCGGACCTAATTGATTAGGATTAAACGCTGTGTGATTGCATGGCATCATGTAAAAAGAAAGAAAACGTGACGAATAAAATTCCAAATTTAATTTGAAAATATATATTATACTTTTGTGATTCATTAATTATAAGTTTTTGATAAAAACTGTGTTATGTTGTCCTGCAAAAACTTCGTTTAACTAATTGAAAAATGGATAGACTTGATTTTGTGCAACATTCACAAAAGATAAAGAACAGCAAATGTTAAGGTTCATCAACCAAATCTCATAAATGTAATATCATTATTCATAATGAAAAAAAACATTCATCAAAATAGAAAGCATATGCAAACAACTTCAGAAACGTTGCAGCTAAAACAATCTTTGTCAAAAATCACTTTTAGGATTTAAAAACTGTATTACATGATTTAAAATTATTTTATTTAATTATCCAGAAAACAACTGAAGCTATAATATTTCCCCTCCTCGTATTATGGACACTTTATGAATTTTGTTTGTAATCTTAATATCAAAGTGCAATATGAGTTATCTTTCATTACAGTGGATCGATGAACCTTAAATCAACCAAGTGCAGTCAGTCACTCGACAGGGTGAAACAATGCTAGGTGTCTTCTGGCTGACAAATTTTTATGACCTGAATAGTATTTATACGTGTATGTATAAACATATTTTGAAATGATTTAATTTCAATGTATGAATGATAAGCATATACATGTAATGTACAATTAATTTGGCACACCGAAGTTTTGAATTGTTAATAACAATCTGGTGTGTGGATGGGGACACATTCAGACAACAGACGTAATGTGATACAACACAAGTTTTTAGCCAGGACCGCATTAAATCAATGAAACTGGACCATGAAATGAAATTCAAAATCATCGCATTTTATTCATATTCATTGCCCAAACTTGTCAACGATTTGATTTTTATTTGTTCATTTGGAAAATCGTTTTTGACTGTTCCATTACAATATTCTGTTTATTTTTGTTTGTTTGAGAAAAGTGAGTTATAAATAGCAATGTTAAAGTGTGTCAGTGTGAGTAAGGTATATGTGTGTTCGTGTTTTTGATTTATTTAATGTAACTGGATAAAAAAATACATGTAAGTCTATAACACAAAACAGAATGAAAGACAACTACAGACACAAGACGTTTATCAATCAGGTTTAACAGACAGGTACATTGGTAAACACAAAGATATGAATACATGCATCAAACATACCCTATTATTATCTAACCGGGAGTTCTAAAAAATGAAAAGCAATTAAACTTTGTTAGATGTGCACCTGTAATGATATTACCCACAGCCAAAGATATATATAGATCAAACGCGGGGATTTCATGTGACTTTTTTTTGTTGAGTACGTGCTCATACATGGAGAGAAAACTATGAAGTGATTTCATGGCATATTGATAATGTAGTTACCGAAGCTACAGATACCATAGAAAGACGAATGAATCATAAATGGTCTTGTACGAATTGATGGTATGCCATTATTTACTACCATTTCGCGAAGGGAAATATATTGACCTTGACCCCTCTCCTAAATGATATGAAAAGAGTGACCTTGATGAAAAAACAACGGATCTTATGGAAAAAAAAATAGTTATACATGTATCTGTATAAATTAAACAAATCTGAATTTTTCTGATACGATCTTGATACGAATCATAGAATGATTTACAACAAAGATGAATAAATTATGCTAAACAGCCAGACAGTCAGACTAGTAACGATTGACCCCTCATCTGTTTTAAAAAAAGTCATAAAAAAAATTAATTCGTACCTCGGCTGAGTCGATGTCGTCATAGATGTAACAAAGCTTGACCCGGTCTACTACTGAGTGGTTGTCACCAATATCCACAAACATGGCTGAAAAGAATTTCAAAAAAAATATTCAGTCAAATCAGGGAAAGTTCATTAATATTTGTGCAGAATTATAACTTTTTTGAAGTTATGCAACCTAAAGTATTCTCTATAAATTAAATTTTACATTTATATCGCGTTATAATACATGTAAATAAGCATGTAAAACTAACAAAATAAACAAACAGGAATAGCTAGATATGACATCATAAATAATCTCAATGATTATGGACTCTTCTATCATGCTTTTCATACCGAATTTTGTGTTTTAAGTAATAGTTGGATATAGCATGATACATGTAGTAATTAAAAATGAAGTCACAGCGTAACACTGATATTGAGGTCAGAATGTAATATTTGATAATTAAATGCAATGACGCCACAGTGTCACATATACTGATAATGAGGTCACAGTGTAACAATAACTGATAATGAGGTCACAGTGTAACAATAACTGATAATGAGGTCACAGTGTAACAATAACTGATAATAAGGTCACAGTGTAACAATAACTAATAATGAGGTCACAGTATAACGATCAATAAATATGAGGTCAAGGTATAACGATCAATAAATATGAGGTCAAGGTATAACAATTACCACAATTACTAAATATTAGGTCAAAGTGTAACACTTACTGATAATGAGGTCACAGTACTGGGAGCGGAGTTTGTCCGGTAGTCGTTCGTCACTCAGGCAGGTGAACGCCTCCTCCCAGGTCAAATAGTTCAACTCCTGTGTGATCACATTGATCGAAAAGTCGTTTTGACCCTAAAATGTAGAAGTGACAGTTTTTAAATTTGATGTTCAAATGATTTAGAAAAGAAAATACTGAAAGATGACATTGTGAAATTGACAATACATTGTTCACTGACACAGATTAAATCCCGTAGAGTCAAAATATGCTGCATCGAAATTTATTTTAATTCATGAGGGCAAACTTTCACAAGTAGACAGATTTTAAAAGGTTTGTTAGGATAAATATCAATAAAGAGTGAGTTAGTTTGCATTCTTGTCTTGGAATAGGGTCATCAACATATGCTTAGTATTTTGAGCCCCCACCCCTCCCAGGAATAATTTAAATTATGTATGAATTCGTTGGTTCTCACGTGACACAGGTATCTGAAGAGCTCGAGCTGGTGTTCCAGGAACAGATAAGCCTCGCTGGTGTTGCCCAGGGCGAACTGGGCGAGCTCTGTCCAGGTGCGGCCCTGGGTGGTGGACACGTACACAACATCCTTCTCCTTGCCGATCTTCTGTCCAAGGTCAGTGTAGTACACACAGTTCTGTCGGCAGAATCAAAGAATTGAAAGTCACGAGAGGTAATATCTTATACATTTTGAGTACAAGTACGTAATTTGTCGTTTTATTTGTCATAGATTTCTATCTTGAATATCATAATTGGATATTATATAATATATAGTTTAATGTCGAAAGTGTCCTAATTAAGTCGCACAATATGTTGCCGGAAACATTTTTTTTTCAACTTCGCATCGTTTTTTTTTCAGACAATTTTGTTTGTGAATTGGCAAACGTATCACATAATATATACACTTGTACAAATACTTGAAACAAAAACATATTAATGAATCTTCAAAAGCTTTTAATTATCAAAACAATATCTATTAATAATATTACCCTGCCGCCTTTCATTAGCCAGACTTCCGTTATATAGCGCTGGTTGTCGGCAATAGACACGCCGTCACACACACACAGGACCTCCAGTAAGTCCAGATATCGGTGGTTCTACACACAAAATGACCAGTCAACTTTTAAATAACATGTTAACCGGTAAAAACAGATTTGCGGGATAAGAAATTGTATTTGACGTATTTTTTGCTTAAATATTATTCAAAATGCTTTCAACAGCATACCAAGCATACCAATGTGTGTTTATTTTACCATAGCGTCGTTAATTTAAGAACTCACGAAAATGTTTGATTTTACAATTTTCATTCATAAATCCTTGTGAAATTATTTATCAATCACAGAAATGTGGATCTGCATTGTTTAAAAATCACAAACCACGTAATTATGTGAATTGAACATTTTTTATGGAATGAACAGAGTGATTGCTGCAATAAACATTTTATGTAAGATCACGACATACCTTGTCCCTCTGTAGAAGACCGACGAAGTTGTCGATGTGTTCGTGGGAAATTCTGTCCACGATTTTTCTGTTGTCACGGATCAACTCCATCACCATGTGAACAGAATTCAAACCAATTTGACCCTGCCACAATTAAACGTTAGAAATTATTTTAAGAATGGAATATTGCATATGTATATCAAAAAATCAATGAAATGTAAGTCTTTATTGTAATTAAAAATCAGAATCATTCCCAGACCTCTCTGAGCTCGAACTGGGACTGGAAGAAGTCGATGTACTTGGCAATGTAGAGCTCGTTCTTCCGGCTGTCTCCCATCAGGTACACGTACATCACGTGATAGGTTTCCACAAATAACTTGGTCATGTGACTGCAGATAAACCATTTAAACATTTACCCGTATTTCATGTAACATATACTGACGTACAGAATAACAAATAATGTTGTTGGTGCATTTTACAATAAATTGCCTCATGTGTACTAGTATCAGAACATTTTGACTACTGTCTCGTACATATATCGTCTTTAAACAGAAGACTTTTATTAGACTTACAACTGGTCAGGCGTGCCTCTAAATGGTATCTGTAGAAGCTTTATCAACAGCTCAACAATCTAAAAAAATATATGAATACTTAGTAACATAAACTTTCCTTTCTAATTTCTTTGAACACGTCACTACATGCACTCATCCTTTACGGTTTCACAGTTATGTAAATTCAATCGATCTTTATGAAAAAGTAACTTTAAATCATAAACCGAGGTTAAGCATGCATTTATTTAGAGGAAAAAACCCTACTCACCCTGAGGTTTCGGAGCAACTTCTGTCTATTCTTGATCGGATGACCGTTCACTACCATGAACGAACTTAACTCTTGTAAGGCCTTAGAAATAACAGCAAATAAAAATAAAGAATTCTTTGTCAAACAGTTACGATATAATGTAAACAAAAATTAGCGGAAAATGACAATGCAAATGTTTTAAAATATCCAGACCCTAATTCAGGGCATCCAGTGCAATGAAAACCTCAAACTTATCAACAGATTCTCAAGACATGTTATTTCTAAGAAATCAAGTTCATCCGGTTAAAAAAAATCCTACCGATTCTGCATCATGGGCCATTTTTGCGTTCAATGCATGTCCTTCCTTTTTCTAAAAAAAATGCAAAATATATATATTTATGTATAATTCATGAAAGTTTTTAAAAGCATAACTTTTTATTACTTGCAAAAAATATAAAAGTAAAAATGAATTGAAACTTTGAAAGGGATATTAGCAAATGGATATTATACATGTACTTACGTCTGCTATCAGCTTTTGAACGAAGGGGACCATTCCCGCCATGTGGTTGAAGATTCTGACTAACTCCTCGTCTACTTTCTGTATGGTGAACGCGTCGTCATACTGCATCTCCTCTATCGTCTCGATCTGAAACAACAATGGTTAACCGTCATCATCCACGCTGATTGGTTTTAGTTAATACGCTTTGAAATGATTCGATTTTCGATATATTTACTTAGATCGACCCTGTCTCCAAACTTAGTCATATTTTGTGAGATTAATGGTCAGGTGCCACATGTTCACTTCATTTTTTTATTTTCTACACCTAATTGTCGTTTGTTGAATGTTTAAAGTTTTGACTTGAATTATCTTCTATTTCCGTTCAATCATATTTCCTGTTATTAAAGATCGAGCAAATGTCTTTTAGACGTCTTCTTAAAAATTAATTGTCATTGTAACAAGGCGGGATATTTGTAGCAAAAGGACCCGGAAGTGATTATTTACTGACCACTCGGAACTCGGCCGTGGTCCATTTTAACGCCGCCATGGATTGTATGTTGTCATCACCATCTAACTGTTTCTTCTTGTATGTCTCTGAAATACAATGTAAAAACCAAACCATCAAATTGTCCAGTTTCAGTGTTTCTGAATGTGCAGAACATGTTCTCGATAAAAATATAACCGAGTGGTAAGATCACTTTGTATATTGCTGGTAGTATTAATTTTAATATTGTAAACAAAATGTAAATTCGACCATGCAAAATAATTGTTTATCACTATTTTAAGATAAGGTTAATTTGCAGGTTGTACAATGTAAATAGAGTAACTTTCTTACAAAACTATTTCGTTTGATGCAATCAACACAGCGACTACGGAAAATTAGACCTCCCTCCCCCACCAGTGGCTAGTAGATCTAACAAGAGGCCCATGGGCCACATCGCTCACCTGAGCAACAATTGCCTTAATTCTGATCAAATTAGCATTACAGTATCAAAATATCTTGACAACTAAGTACAGTAGATCTTGCTAAAAAAATAGAAAATCTGTCAATTTTTATCCACCTCTTTTTTTGGGTAAATACCAAGCCCCTTTTGTTGTTGTACCTGTAAGAAGATTTTTCTCTATTCCAATTTACCCCCCCCCCCTCCATTTCGTGGCCCCCCTTTTCTCTAGGGAATCATGGTTTCATCAAACTTAAATCTGCATAACCTGTGCTTTCACACTAAGTACTTGGAGTTTTGGACCGAAAACTTTCCCAGAATATTTTTAAAGATTTTTCTCTATATATTCCTATGTAAAAATTCAAACTGCCGTCATGGCCCAGCCCTATCACTAGGGACTGTGATTTTGCAAACTTGAATTTACACTATCCGAGGATGCCTCTACACAAGTTTAGGCTTTTCTGGCCAAATAGTCTTTAAAAAGAAGATATTAAAGATTTTCTCTATATATTCCTATGTAAAAATTCATCCCCCATTGTGGCCTCACCATACCCCATGACTATTATTTAAACAAACTTGAATCTTTACGATCTTGGGATGCTTCCACTTAAATTTGGGCTTTCCTGGCCTTATAGTTTTGAGAAGAAGATTTTTAAAGATTTTCTCTATATATAAAAATTTATCCCCCATTGTGGCCCCGCCCTACCCCCAGGGACCATGATTTGAACAAACTTGAATCTACATTATCTGAGGATGGTTACAATTTGAGCTTTCTTGGCCATAAAGTTTTGAAAAGAAATTTTTTTAAAGATTTTCTCTATATATTCCTATATAAAAATTTATCCCCTAATTGTGGCCCCACCCTACCCCTGGGGACCATGATTTGAACAAACTTGAATCTACACTATCTGAGGATGCTTCCACTCAAATTTAAGCTTTTCTGGCCTTATAGTTTTTGAGAAGAAGTTTTTAAAAAAAATTTCGATATATTCCTATGTAAAACATGACCCCCCTCTTGTGGCCCCACCCTACCCCCGGGGACCATAATTTGAACAAACTTGAATCTACACTACCTGAGGATGCTTCCATTTTAATTTGAGCTTTTCTGGCCTGATAGTTTTGTAGAAGAAGATTTTTAAAGATTTTGTCTATATATTTCTATGTAAAACTTGATCCCCTAATTGTGGCCCCACCCTACCCCTGGGGACCATGATTTAAACAAACTTGAATCTACACTATCTGAGAATGCTTCCACTCAAATTTAAGCATTTCTGACCTTATAGTTTTTGAGAAGAAGATTTTTAAAAAAAAATTCTGTATATTCCTATGTAAAACATGACCCCCCTCTTGTGGCCCCACCCTACCCCCGGGGACCATAATTTGAACAAACTTGAATCTACACTACCTGAGGATGCTTCCATTTTAATTTGAGCTTTTCTGGCCTGATAGTTTTGTAGAAGAAGATTTTTAAAGATTTTGTCTATATATTTCTATGTAAAACTTGATCCCCTAATTGTGGCCCCACCCTACCCCTGGGGACCATGATTTAAACAAACTTGAATCTACACTATCTGAGGATGCTTCCACTCAAATTTAAGCTTTTCTGGCCTTATAGTTTTTGAGAAGAAGATTTTTAAAAAAAATTTCGATATATTCCTATGTAAAACATGACCCCCCTCTTGTGGCCCCACCCTACCCCCGGGGACCATAATTTGAACAAACTTGAATCTACACTACCTGAGGATGCTTCCATTTTAATTTGAGCTTTTCTGGCCTGATAGTTTTTTAGAAGAAGATTTTTAAAGATTTTGTCTATATATTTCTATGTAAAACTTGATCCCCTAATTGTGGCCCCACCCTACCCCTGGGGACCATGATTTAAACAAACTTGAATCTACACTATCTGAGAATGCTTCCACTCAAATTTAAGCATTTCTGACCTTATAGTTTTTGAGAAGAAGATTTTTAAAAAAAAATTCTGTATATTCCTATGTAAAACATGACCCCCCTCTTGTGGCCCCACCCTACCCCCGGGGACCATAATTTGAACAAACTTGAATCTACACTACCTGAGGATGCTTCCATTTTAATTTGAGCTTTTCTGGCCTGATAGTTTTTTAGAAGAAGATTTTTAAAGATTTTGTCTATATATTTCTATGTAAAACTTGATCCCCTAATTGTGGCCCCACCCTACCCCTGGGGACCATGATTTAAACAAACTTGAATCTACACTATCTGAGAATGCTTCCACTCAAATTTAAGCATTTCTGACCTTATAGTTTTTGAGAAGAAGATTTTTAAAAAAAAATTCTGTATATTCCTATGTAAAACATGACCCCCCTCTTGTGGCCCCACCCTACCCCCGGGGACCATAATTTGAACAAACTTGAATCTACACTACCTGAGGATGCTTCCATTTTAATTTGAGCTTTTCTGGCCTGATAGTTTTTTAGAAGAAGATTTTTAAAGATTTTGTCTATATATTTCTATGTAAAACTTGATCCCCTAATTGTGGCCCCACCCTACCCCTGGGGACCATGATTTAAACAAACTTGAATCTACACTATCTGAGAATGCTTCCACTCAAATTTAAGCATTTCTGACCTTATAGTTTTTGAGAAGAAGATTTTTAAAAAAAAATTCTGTATATTCCTATGTAAAACTTGATCCCCCCATTGTGGCCCCACCCTACCCCCGGGGACCATGATTTGAACAAACTTGAATCTACACTACCTGAGGAAGCTTCCACTTTGATTTGAGCTTCTCTGGCCTAATAATGTTTTAAAAGAAGATTTTTAAAGATTTTCTCTATATATTCCTATGTAAAACTTGATCCCCCCATTGAGGCCCCACCCTACCCCCGGGGACCATGATTTGAACAAACTTGAATCTACACTATCTGAGGAGGCTCCCATTTTAATTTGAGTTTTTCTGGCCTGATAGTTTTTTAGAAGAAGATTTTTAAGGATTTTGTCTATATATTTCTATGTAAAACTTGATCCCCCCATTGTGGCCCCTCCCTACCCCTGGGGACCATAATTTGAACAAACTTGAATCTACACTACCTGAGGATGCCGCCACACAAGTTTGAGCTTTTCAGGCCGAATAGTTTTTGAGAAGAAGATTTTTGAAAAATACCAACAAATTTTCAATAATTCTCAATTATCTCCCCTTTAAAGAGGGCGTGGCCCTTCATTTGAACAAACTTGAATCCCCTTCACCTAGTGGCGCTTTGTGCCAAATTTGGTTGAAATCTGCCCAGTGGTTCTTGAGAAGAAGATGAAAATGTGAAAAGTTTACAACGCCAACGCCAACGCTGACAACGACAACGACAACGACGACAGACAACGGACAAATTGTGATCAGAAAAGCTCACTTGAGCCTTTGGCTCAGGTGAGCTAAAAAGTAAACACCCCATTTTGCTAGCTACTATAGTAACTACGTGTGATAATAAGTAAAGACCCCCGCCCCTCTTACCTGACCCCCCGTGCAGCCATTGACCGGTGACTACGTGTTCCATCCTACAGTAGCTGTCTGGAGGAATATCATCACTCTCCTGTACGAATGTAAGATATAATGTAATCATATTAAGTGCAATGTGATAAAATAAAATATAATATACAATGTATTATAAATATTATGTATACGTAAGGTAATAAAATGATTTTTAAATTATGAAATACGAATTGAAGCCATACATTGCAGTTATCAAAATTCATCGAATTATAAAATGCACGTTTTTATATTGAGGTTCAAAAAAATCTTCTTTTTTTTTACCCTTATGACAGGATGAAGTCTAAACACAGTTGCAGGGTCAAGGTGATCACTCGTCAAGGTCACCTGGCCGTCCTTGACCGTCATATACTTCCTGGTACACATGTGTATGATCTTACATTGTTGTTCCCATTTCAAAACTCCTCCTGCAAAGATAAGATTAATCGTATAAACTTTTACAATGGTATTAAAGACATCTTTACGCTGATCTACATGTATATTTTCACCAAAGCTAATATTTCTATGTTTTAGTACTTAAAATAGAATTAATATTTATTTGATAATTGGTACCTATTATGTACCTAAACATGTACCATACGTGAGAGGTGTTATACTTACCAGACACGGGGCCCTCCTGTCGCTCTATCTGCCAGTATGTAATGGCGGAAGTACTGGGAGACATGGTCTTAGGAATGGACTGGTTTATTGGACGAAGGCGCATGTGAACTATTTTAATGTAAAGAGAAAAAACCCATCAATTGTCATGGTAAAGATAACCATAGTGAAGTACAATAATTAAAATTGGTCTTTGCATATATTAAAATGTATCGCTGATAAATGTCAAAACACCGGGATTTTTCTTTCTACAAAAGTCGTTCCTACTGTGTTTGAAGTTTTTATTTTTTTTAATCATCTAGTTTTGATGATAGAAGTGTTACCATCTTCGCATATTTCGTCGTCAAACAGTCCCTCTGCTACTAGGTAGGCCTCCATCTCCTTGTGGTAGAACCGGATGATGTCTCCGAACTGTAGCTTCGTCTGGTCTCCGGCTACGGGTTTGTACTTCCGGTTAATCGTAAATCCGGACTGTTGGACAGACACGTTTAGTTCGTGGCTGAAAGCAATCAAAACGTAGATAAATGGCTTTTCTGCAAGATTGTAACACCATAACAGAAAACAAAAAGGAGATGCATTACTAGTAAGTGAAAAACCGTAGACTAAAACTGTTCACATTTCAGTAAAGTTCGAGATACTACAATGTATGATGTCAACTATAACAATTCAATTTTTAATTAATTATTAAACAACATGGATGTGAAACTTTTCCCTTGAGTCATCTTTTTCAAAGCACAATAATGATACAGAATTACGGTTTACGGAACAACAGCAATCACATAGAACAATATATTACAGATAACCAATACATCTTGGAACTGGTGCATGGGGATAGTGTTATCGTTGCCCGGTTGTTCTCTTATTGTTGTTGTTTAGTTGTTTAAGGTTGAAGATGCACTATTTCGTTGTTGTTGTTGTCGTTATAATTGTGTTGTTGCTGCTGTTTTGTCATTCTTGTTATTATTGTTGTTGTATCATAACTGACCTTTTGCTGTAGACTGATCCGTGACCCAGCAGAGGTTTGCTCACGTGCAGGAAGGACCCCGGGGATTTCATGCTCTCCAGCACCACCTGGTCGTCAACTTGTACCTGAACAAAGAAAGAATAGGTGGAAAAATGAACCTGTATAGTGTGTGACCCATTTTGTATTTTAAAAGTTTATTATGTAATCAAGTTCTCACAGTAAAGTTTTCAGCCCTCTTTTGATATAAGAAAAATATTTATCTATATGACAGCATGACTGTTCCCCATTGTAAATAGACGTACCACATCTCCCTCGGCCTTGACCTTGTACCTCGGCATAAGTCGAAAGAGCGCATGCTTAGAATTTTCCTCCTTCAGCTCCACCTGGAATAATGTGAAGAGACTCGTTTCAATGTGGTTGAAATCAATTGGAAAAAATTCAAAGACAGTCAATTTTTTTTTTGGATAACTATATTTACCGCCATATTGTTGGATTCTGTATCAGAGGTTTTGGTCGTGCTCACATGAATATACTTGTTTGTAAATTGATGTCGGAGCTGAAAAGAAAAGAGTTCAACAGAAGGAGGTCTTCATGATTGTACATGCTATAGTAATAAAACATTTTATCTATTTTTATTGATATTACAATATTAGATTTTTTGTGCATGGATGCTTCTGTTGTTAAAATATACATTAGGTTTTGAACCACTCCCATTTTCTGCATTGTAACATTTACCTGTATAACCTGTCCATATAGAACTTTCTTCCCCAGCTGTCTCTTCTGTTCCAAAATGTTGTCATCATTTTCAGCGTCCGCTGCAGCCTATAACAGAAATGCAGACATGCACAGGTACTAGTACTTTACAAATCAATATTCCGATTTGACATAAAAATGTTCTTTGGAGAACTCCTGTACAGTTTTTCAATATACTGAGTATGATATTATAGCTGAGGAAGAGAGGGGCATCATGGTTAATTGTAGTAGAAAGTTGTTATAGAGTCGATGGGAAGAGTTATCTTCATCTTAATTTCTGTCGTTGTGAAAGAAGGCGGATTGCCATGCGGTCTTTTATTTGTGTTTGCCTTGCTTTCTACGAAGAAGGGCATTATCGATACAAAAGGCAAATCAAGATAGCGGTAGCTCAGAGAAAAAGTAGATACAAGCATTATAATTTATAACATTTATTTTAAATAAATGTAGAATTAAAATAGCCCATTCTCGTAAAGACATATAGGTGTATCTCAGCAAATAGAATTGGTTTTACCTATCTAATTTTGTGTAGTCTGCTCCCAATGAAAACTTTAATTAAGAGAAGCAATAGCAATAGTTTCCTTTCATTTTACTTTGAATGTTTCACCAGATTTAGAGAGTGAATTCTTTATTTTGTCCAAATATGATACTTATCAACAAAAAAATGCATGGGTTTTGACAACTTTTGTTGGACAAAGGTCATATGTCAACATGTTTATGCTTAATATTGACTTTAATATTTAAAGAGAGCGCTGAGGGATGATTAACAGTGGGTGTGCATTTAAATTTCATTCACGTGAAAATTCAATGCATGTTCTATATACTGCCATATAAGCTCAAGAACTTTAATAGAACTTAGGGAATGTTTTAAGTCCTTGCCCGATAAATGGAAAATTTAAGTATACGCGACGGAATTCTCTCTCTCCTCTCTCTCTCTCTCTCTCTCTCTCTCTCTCTCTCTCTCTCCAAAAATGGGAAAATTTTCAATTTCATTTACTTTATAAGACCATGAAAGATAGAAAGCACGCAAGATGTTAAATACATGTCTGAGATCATTTGATATGTATTATCAGCACTACGACATTATACATTTATTGCATGATGGTGAGATAAATATGAAGATTTATTCCTCTAAGAAAAATCATATTTTCCGAGGGAAAATCATATTTCTCCAGGATAATTTAATTTTTGGGTGAGAATAAATCTTCATGTTTCCCGAACATTCATGCAATTAAAGTTTTAATGTATAACGTACCGATCAACATATGAATACACACAATACATCGATTTCTAATAATTTTACGACTTGTCGAACGCAATTACGTTGTGATTGTTTGTTATTTGTTTTTTTTATAATTATCTCTTTTCTTTCATAGATTCGAATCAAACATAGTAAAATTAGGAGAATTCAAATCATTTTAAAAATATTTATAATTTGATCATCTCTGTTAAAATCGTATGCTCGTATTGGCTTGTTCATACATTTGGATGAAAAATCCCGAGACTTCTGTAGAGGAGAGACACAATATGTATTCCCCGGGAGACTTGACGTTGTCTTCGCCCTGTCACGTGACTTTCTTGACTAATAAGATGACGCGTTATATAGAATGATCATATTGAGGTAAAATAAAATGTATTGACAAATACACATTATATAAATAGTGCCTGTTTGGGAGGGTAACAGTTGAAATTGACACCCCGAGAAACCATTGTCAACCGACGCGAAGCGGAGGTTGACAATGGTTTTCGAGGGGTGTCAATTTCAACTGTTATCCTCCCAAACAGGCACTATTTATTTTGTTATACTGAATGTCTTTTTTAAATTTTTAAGAAAATTTTACTGCTTTTATATAGGAATAACGTGAATTCTACAGCGAACCGTACGCGCATAGTTTTCGCGCATGTAACATTTTTTAATGTTACCCGTTGCCAAGTGCGTTGCTAACGCTGAGGGTAATAGTAAATATTATTAACTGCGTCTTAACCAATCAGATTTCAGTATTTAACATGAGAGTATAACAATAGAATTTGTTTTTTGCAAAACAGAATAATTCTTAGCTAAGCATTGTGTTCACTCTTCGAAATTTTCAGTTTTCGCCAAACAAACTTCAAAAGCCAGTCACAAAGACTGGTTGAATTTTAAACGACGAGGACATCTAACCAAAGGTTTTACAAGTTCTCCAAAATATTTACTGTCGTTATAATGAGATACATCCCCGAATAATTGTCCAAATGAACTCCCCAAGGTGTCGTTGGTATGTCACCAAATTTATTACCTCCTCAATGTATTTTCTACAATGTTTTAGGTACACATGTATACGTAAGACTGAATCAATTACTCAAAAATATATTCAACAAGATACGGGGTATATGACTATACTAATCCGGCGAACGTTTTACTTTATAGGCATCTAATAAATTAATATATGACTAATTAATCATTCAGAAGTTGGTTCTACATGCAGTTCCTGTCTACAGTGTATGTGGTATAAGACGGTATCTGACTGAAAGGAATCACCTCGACGGCGAATTAGGTTTATCAAGGTTTGGGAAATGTGACTGAAGTAATTACTTCGACATGTACATCTTACAAATAGGGTATAGGGTTTGTGATTGAATGAATTACTTCTGCAAAGGTCCAACAAAGTCAGAAATGTGTAACTGGTTGAACTACTCATACCTTGGCTCTGCAAGGTCTTTGGCGTGTGACTAAATTAATTACTCCGACAAAGGTTCGACTTGGTCCAGGGTATGCATATACATGTACATATACATGTAACTCCTACATCCTTAGGTATGTGCTGAATTTATTATTATTAATGTGTATGTTTTACATAAAAGTTAACCTGTGGTGTATGATTGTATCAAATACTTTGCCGTACGACTTACCTTTGCTCTGGACACGGCATTTCGCATGGAGATGTTCTCGGGGTCATCTCCTAATTTGGCCTGTATCTTCCTCAGCTTCTTGTTCAGTTTGTATCGATTAGCGACCTCCAGATGAAAGGAAATCACTGACAAAAAAAAACAACACAAAAGTTGTCTTGAATTATTTCAAAGAGACAAACAAAAAAGCAATGATTCAATATGTGTCTAAAATGTTTGAGTTTTTTTTTTGGCAAATTTATAGAAAATCAGTGGATTAAACATCTCTTTAAGAAAAAAACAAAACAGATAAAAGAAAACATTCACAGAACGCCTAGCGGATATATGAAGAGACACCATAGCTAATTTTCCTCATCTTGGTTATTTCTTTTTTAACACAATTTATTAAAAAAGAATAGAAGTTGTGCATTTACTGAAAGTTCGAATGTTTTACTGTAACAAATATATCGCGATTGCGTGTTAAAGATGTTTCGGAATTCGAAATTATCATCATATCGACTCGAACATTGCATTTAATACATCACGCGATTTAAAAGTGACAACAGCTGTCAATGGAATATTGGATATATAGCTTTTTAGAAATTAACAGGTAGTGGAAACAATTCATGCACAGGATCATGTACATGAATAATTAAAGCGTCTTAAATCTTAATGTTAAGAACTCTTTACGATTGTTACGACCTCAGAGTTGCTGTACCATCCCTGTTAGTCTGGTATATTTGTTGTGCTTTTTCTGATGTTGTTGAACCTTCACAATTAGTTCTGTATACTATCCTGTTAGTTCTGTATTTGTCGTGTATTTGTTGTTTTTTTGTTATTCTTATATTACTGTTGTTGTTGTGCCTACCCGGTTGATCCTATATAGTTGTTGTTGTGTGGTCTGTACCTTCCCTGTTGATCCTGTGTATTTGTTGTTGTTGTTGTTTTTGTTGATGTTGTACCTAACCTGTTGGTCCTGTATATTTGTTGTTGTGTTGTGTGTTGTTGTTTTACCTACCCTGTTGGTCCTGTATATTTGTTGTTGTGCTGTGTTGTTTGTTTTTGTTGTTGTTGTACCTACCCTGTTGGTCCTGTATAATTGTTGTTGTGCTGTGTTGTTGTGTTGTGTTTTTGTTGTACCTACCCTGTTGGTCCTGTATATTTGGCCTTTGTCTGTCCTGGCGAGAACCCACTGCGACCTCATTGTGTACGGAGCTGTAATACAGAGATACATAACGTTAATATAGATCGGGGTTACATGAAACATAATTATAGCAGTCATACAATAAACCAGTAAGTTAAATCTACTAAGTTAGATGTACCAAACTGTTCTATCTGTATCTATATGTAATTAAAATTAATATACGTCATGCATCATGAGGCCTCTATAGGAAAATAAATTCTATTTTATTATATTGATATACATTTTATTCAATATCAGGTCAGTGACTTGAATTTAAACTCGTAACCTTGATCTAGAGTAATTCATACACATTCAGCCATGGAGAAAGTTATAAGTATTCGTCACTGGGGAAAAGTACAAATTCAAACAGATAATTGAATACCTCTAAAAGCCAAACGTTTAAAAACCAGACATTTTGTATTTAAAAAGCTATTTACCGATCTAATCTCAAGCCTTGGAAATAACAAATACAATTACATACATTAATGGTTTAAAAATTCGATCATTTTTAAAATCTGTAAAACTGAATTTAATGAGTGCAAGGGGTGGCCATTTTGCTGCAAGTTTATATTTTGAACAGAAGGTGTCGATAACTATTCATTAATTCCTGCAGTCAATAATTAAATGTCCCTCGCACGTTAATTTTCAGGGTTCTTAGTTTTTGTTGTTGGAGCCATCTGTCATTTTTATATGTACAAAAGAATCAACTTTTATACAAGCATGTTCGCATATATATTCCCAAATATACTTTCCCAACTTACATTAACCAAAGCATTTTGCTAATTCTACAGTACAAAGAGCGAATAAGTCTTTGGAGAATTTTCGTAAGTAAGGAAAAAGAGACTTTAAGCATTTATATATAATTCCCAGGAAATCTTCATCTGTTGGGTGTATCAGAAATTTTAAGACACCGACTGTAAGATCGATCACTAGTACTTTTTTTGAAAGATTAATTTTCTTTTCGTTATGCCGTTCTTTTGAGCTTTATAAAACGGTCTTGAATATTAGAATGCTTTGCATGCTTTAGAATGCTTTTGTAAATCATTGATACTTCATAATCATTATTTAGTCAAACAATTTGCAAATAAATATTAAATACTTGTATATTTAAACACATGTGCATGTTCAAAATATATATCTACATGTACATGTAGCTCTCACTTCTCAGGAAAACATTTATTAGCCGTAGTTGTTATAAGAATTGCATGCATACATGTACGTTTGTAATTATACAAAGACACCTATTAATATATAGTCATAGGTATAGGTCATAGGTATACTGGTCGTTTATATCCAAAGTCTTTTTGAATCAGGAGGTCAGTATTTAGTAATTCTCCGTACTAAATAATGCCTTTGTATACCTCGTGCCGTTAGTGTGCCAAGAAAATATAAGACTTTGCTTGCTAAAAACCAAAAACCAAAGTAAGTATTGAAGGTACATATATATTTAGGTTTCTGACTACACTTTCTTTAAAAGGAAAATTACATACATGGAGGATTATACATTGGGACAAAGGAAACCATGCACTTTGCTGAAAGCCAAACGAACGCACGGTAGTCACTTATAAATCAACGAGTTGAATTAATTAGCAATGTTTGGTATTAGTGCCCATTGATTGCATATGTCAAACTACGGCATATAATGCATATGATTTACAATGATTTTTTTTCAATGAATTAAATTTAAAGTCTAGATACGTCCTAACATGGGAGGGGGGGATCTACTTATTTTTTTTCCTCTCTCTCTCTCTCTCTCTCTCTCTCTCTCTCTCTCTCTCTCTCTCTCTCTCTCTCTCTCTCTCTCTCTCTCTTTCATTGCATCGTAAATTAATCATAATGCACTATTGATGCATCAGTATGATGACATATTCAAAAATTAAAAGAAAACTTTTAGTTTGTTAAAGTCGCTCTGTTACATACGTAATTAATGCAACTGTAGTGTTATTTTATGTGTTAACCTTAACAATTAATCACTTTGTTTGAATGTTTAGGTGCGAATGCAGGGGGGCAGGGGTGTGTCGAGAGATCATTCAACTTTTTAATACAATGAACATATAATCGTGTTTTATATTAAAAAAAACTTATTGGAACAAAGTTACGGATTTTCTGTTACAGAAACAATTTGGTTAAAATTATCATCCTCATTTTTTATATATTTTTATTTTTTTGGTTTGTGGGGGGGGGGGGGGGGGGCTCACACTATGTACATGTATTCCTGTTATAGCTCGCATATTGATGGTAGATGTTTGTGTACATTATCGTATTCACCAAAACACTCCTAGAGATCATTGCTACAATGGTTATTAAACAGTAAATACTAGTACAAATTCCAACTGACATCGGAAGTTCCAAAGTATATCCATTACATTTTGTAGATATTCAAAAATCTTATACTATTTCATTTGTCGTGTTGTAAATTTTGAATGTATCGGATTGCAGTAAATACAAAATTTACAACATGACAAATTCGTCATTTAGTAAATGAACAGCAACTACGTGCATGGAGATTCTTTTTTTTTTTTCAAGAAATGGGCTTAATCGTCGTATTGACCTAAAAAAAAAACAGCAATAATTGTTTATCCTAGAATAGCATTGAAACATTTCTTCGGATAAAAGTAAATGAGTTGGTTTAATCTCATCGTTAAGATTTTGAATGTACTAAGATTTGTCATCATAGTTGCAAAACGAAATTCCTAAATACAGCTCTGTAGTCTCAAATGTACAGAACGATCAAGAAAAGGTGTTATATTTTGTAAAACTGTTTGCTGAGACAATGTAGTTACACCGTGAACCTATATAAATGCATGAATCTTTAACTTCAAGGGCGCCACTAATTAAAAGTGGCATATTAAGGCAAACTTTATACTAGTATATTTTTTTCACTCACAAAACATGAATTAATGTGTGAAAAAATAAAGAAATACGAATACTCTTCCATCGGCCAAATACTCTCTAAGATGGAAAAACACACGTAAAAATAGTCACCCAAGTTAACAGATCACAAGCCCGAAACTTTATTCACTCGGAGTAAGTTACGTATTGCCGTCAATAAAATCCCTTTAAATTGCGTAACCTTTATTATTTGTATACTCATGTTTATAAATTGACAGATAGGTCCGATGGCCCGGGTGTTTATTCATTAAGTTATTATATAATATACATGTCTCTATATTTGTTTATAAAACTCATGTCACAATAATAAATCATTAACTTACTTACTTACTTACTAAAAAAAAACAAATGTCGTTAAGATCGGAGGTCAGCCATTTTGTGGCCACCTTAATATCAGAAATGGCAATAACAGTAATGTTACATCTAATGAAATGTAAATGTGTACATTTTTTAATCTGTTAAAACGTCTAATAAATTGGCTTTTTTGTTTGTTTTATTTTAGTCAATCTTATACCATATCAAAGATAATCACAAACTTATATTCACCCCAAAAGCATGAAACATATCGAAACAGTCTTATGATCATGAATTAAGCGTAAGATCAGCCGATTATGTTGTGAAATGCTGTGAAAATCGCACAATACATACAATATTCACAAGTGTTATTGAGATTTAATCCTGCATTGTCTACTAGAATTAAGAGATTAAGGGTTATATAATTTAAAAACCTCATAGTTCATGCTTGTACATACTGGTCACTGATTCCTTTAACAAAACGATTTCATAATTGCGACACTGTGATTAAATTAGACTTAATAAGACCATCATTCATCTTTTTTATCCTTGAATTAAACTGCCAAGGACAAACGAAGCTAATATTCAAATATCATAGCAGATATAACTAATGATACCCAACGCACTATACATAGTTTCATTATAATAAACTCTTTAACTATGAGAAAATCATTAAATCTTTAGTCTTAAAAGAATATTCTTTATCTAGCTGTAAACTCTCTCTCTCTCTCTCTCTCTCTCTCTCTCTCTCTGTGTTACTTTCAACTTTCCGTGCATATATGGTATTATTTAGGTCCTGGGGAACTTATATGGTAGCACCTACTATTTGATTCGCTGAGCAAACTGGCACAACATTTATTAGTTATCTTTTGGTAAATGTTTGTGTGTTTTATTCATTTGCTAAGTTTTGAAAAGTTCCTACAATTTTTAATGATCATGTTTTTAAAGTTTTCTCACAGTTGATAAATTTTTTATCAATTCAAATTTAGTGTTTATCGATCCCTTTTGTAAATCCACTAGAAATCATTTAACAGGAGTCCTCGTCGTACCGTACATGTTATTCAAACACCGAACTGTCTGTCTTGTTACATGGTAATAACCCAAATATTTCCCATTTCATTTTAATTCTCTTTGTATTTGATACGGTGCCGTATAACGGAATAACGTTCTAAATTTCTTTGCAACAAAGACGCCCTCTCTCTCTCTCTCTCTCTCTCTCTCTCTCTCTCTCTCTCTCTCTCTCTCTCTCTCTCTCTCTCTCTCTCTGACCATGCAAGTACTTCAATGCAGTTTACTCCAAACAAATTCTAGTATCTTACCTGGACTGGGTAGAGAAAATAAATCCAAAACTCTCCGCGGAATACAAACAAATTGTATCCCCCACACTAAGTGTGTCATCCATATTAACTCATAAAATAAACTAATCACTAATTAATCCTACGAAATCATCGCCTTTCTCTTCCACCGAATCGTCGCCGTTAAAAATAAAATCCTTGATTGGTAGAAAATGGCAATGTCTCTATTCGTCAAATGCACACGGACATATATAATACTGGACCTGTTATATGTTAAAATTCGGAGTCTAAACACATGTGTAGGTAATCCTTTTAAGGCGGATTAGGGGCTTGGTTACCCGTGTTGATTATAGAAAATAACACCAGTTCCAATGAAAAGGAAATTCCGACATTTATTAAAGGGCGCCCGACTCCGTATTCATTTGTCTGAGTTTTGTCCTCTCCTTTTTTAAATGGCCAGGAATACGTTCTTTAAAAGTAGTTGTAAACAAATAAGTTAAAGATCCTGATTAAAGAAGTTTGAGCATCAGCTCATTGTCATATATGTGTGATCACGTGGGATATTAGTCAATGGGTCGACTATACTGCCTGAGGGGAGATCGAACTCGTAACATCTACATCGTTATATAACCGACTAAGAATCTAATTTATATCAATCGTTAGAAAGAATGGAGTATCTCCATTTTTGTGACAGATCATAAAATTAAATGAAAGTAATCCCATCTAATATTTATCTTCCATTTTTCCACTTTGTGTGGTTCAGTCGCAGGCGACAACAGGCGGTGATTTGTCTGTCGTTTGATTTGAACGTATTTCATTGCATTGTTTGAACATTTTTATTGCATAAACATATACAATGTACAAATGGTTTGAACACAACTTCTAACAACTTACTAGGTTCTTAAGTTACCATTTCATGGGTAATCATTAATATAAATACATAATATACAAAACGTATTGAACAGGGGTTCCTACACCTTCCAAGCGGTGTTCTTACCTAAATATGTACATTATATATTTGACAACTCTCATTTAAAATACATGTACTGTACATAAAGTAAACAAATTTTATCAAATATCTTGACAGTTGGTTCAAATCCGGTTGGAAAAGCGCGCGCGGCATTCAATTTGTCTGCACCGATTGGTGTGTCATAGGACCGACGACATCCAAAAATAAGCATTCAATCTTTAATTAATTCCTGAGCGTTTGAATGGAGGAGGGTCGATAAAAATTGGGTTGTCTAAACGCGAAGCTAAAAATGTATTTGCTCTATAGAACACGGAGCATGGACCCGTGGAACGCAGAGTCTTTACATGCAACAATCGTAATATTGTGTGTATGGTTTCATTATGGCTGCGCAATGTCACTGTCGACGTTTACTTTTTGTAGCCCATTTGCAGTTTTACTTAGTACATGTATAAAATGTACTGATTCAGCAGTAAAACATTTTGGTGGCATATTTCTGTCCTTACATGCAAGATAAATTTTGTCAACATGCAAGAAAATTATGTCAACATGCAAGATAATTATGTCAACATGCAAGATAATTATGTCGACATGCTTGATAATTATGAATACATGCAAGTTACAAATCTTTAAAGAGAACCTGTTTTTTATATGGGTAAAATTACATACTTATGCCCGCATCTGACATCATAGATGCAAGATGCAACATAATTATGACAATTTGCGACTTGTTTATATTGACATGCGACTTACTTATGTGAACATGCAGGTTAGTTATATTAACATGCAAAAAATTAATGTCAACATGCGAGATAATTATGTTGACATGCGACTTTTTTATGTTAACATGCAAGTTAATTATGTTAACATGCAAGATAGTTATGTCAACATGCGTGATAACTAGTTTAAATGCAAGTTATTGATAAAAACATGCGAGATACATGTAACTTCTATGTTCACATAAATATCTTGAATATTAACATAATTAATTCGCATGTTGACATAATTAAGTCGCATGTCAACATAAATAAGTCGCATGTCAACATAAATAAGTCGCATGTCGTCATAATTATGTTGCATAATGCACCTATGATGTCAGAGTACGGCATTAGTAAGTCATTTTAACAATTAAAAATCAATATCTCCAACAGGATCCGATTTGTAACTTGCGTTTCAACATTATTAATATTGCAGTTTTATTTATCTTGCATGATGACATATTTTTTTTGCTTGTTGACATAATTTATCTTGCATGTAGGGGACAGAAATATGCCACAAACATTTTTAAAGAATCACACAGCCATTTATTGATAACGTTGGTATGGAAAGCCATGGGGGACACCCATTACTTTCCATTTATACAGTCATGTAATTTGTTACGGAGGCTGGATGATCATGATACTGTTATTTTAGCTGAGTCTGCAAACGATTTACAGTTTGCCCTTAATGAATTCTATAGATACTGTGATACGTGGAAACTTACTGTTAATATTTGTAAAACAAAAATTGTTGTATTTTCTAAAGGTCGTCAACCCAAATATGTCTTTTCATATAATGGTTTACC
This sequence comes from Magallana angulata, assembly GCF_025612915.1. Lineage (NCBI taxonomy): Eukaryota > Metazoa > Mollusca > Bivalvia > Ostreida > Ostreidae > Magallana > Magallana angulata. The sequence goes on from NC_069114.1 coordinate 6,465,575, forward strand.
TATTGAAATAGTTAAGGAATTTAATTATCTCGGTGTAATTTTCTCAAGAACAGGCTCATTTTTAAAGCAAAAAAACGGCTATGTGAGCAAGCACAGAAATCAATGTATGGAGTTATAAGGAAGATAAGAACTTTTAATTTACCTATTGAGTGTCAATTAGATTTATTTGATAAAATCGTTGTACCAGTTTTATTGTATGCATGCGAAGTCTGGGGTTATGAAAATATTGAGATTATTGAACGTGTCCATTTAAAATATTTGAAACATATACTTAATCTGAAAAGTTGTACACCTAGTTATATGGTATATGGCGAAACTGGACGATTTCCTCTGTATATAACCATTTTTACTAGAATGATTTCATTCTGGGCCAACATAATCAATAGCAGTGAAAACAAGTTAAGCAAAATCATATATATGTATGTACGTATTCTTTTTGATAAGGGACAAATATTAAATCCATGGCTATGCTCTATAAAAAATGTTTTAGATAAATGTGGGCTTTCAAATTTATGGTGTGATCATGAATCGTACCATTATAACTCCAGTTGGATTAAGACAACTATTAACCAAAGGTTAAGAGATCAATTTTTACAAAAATGGCATAACGATATTCAGGAATCGACTAAGGGTGTTATATATAGAATTTATAAAACAAATTTTGAATGTGAACGCTACTTACTCTTGTTACCCAGTAAATTAAGAAAAATATTAGTTAAGTTTAGAACTACAAATCATCATCTTCCGGTTGAAATAGGAAGGTGGGGTATTGTTGAAAGAAGTAAACGTTATTGTAATTTGTGTAATTGTAACAAAATTGGTGATGAATTTCATGTTATATTAGAATGCAAGGCATTAAGTAAATTTCGAAGTCAGTTTTTAGATACATATTACTGTTCTTCTCCTAACACCAAAAAGTTTTATGAAATCATGTCTTCAGTCGATTATGTCACATTAAGAAAACTGTGTTTCTTTATTTCAAAAATTAATCATATTGTTCGTTCACCCCACTTACTTTCTTGAACTTTACAACTATATTGTATATATGTAAATATGTTTGTTCTTCTTATGTACCTCTTGTACCATTATATGGTGTTGAGTGAAAATAAACTGAACTGAACAAAACTAACCTAGAGATCTACAAAACACTTTATGTTATGATTTGTTAAGCTATTAACTAATAATTAATAAAGAAGTATATGGAGCCGTCATAGCTCGTATAGAGGACATGGCAACCCACGTCGCTTTAAGCAGGTAGGGGACACTTCCATGTTGTGACGTATTGTTTATCGAAATGAACAATAAAAACAAGTGTAATTATTTTAGTAGTTTCTTTCCCATGAATAGTCACCTAACAGCAGTGGGTTCATGGGTTAACTAGGAACCAGTACGTCATGAGTTCGAATCCCGCTGGGGCTTTTACAATTTTTACCTCTCCAAATATATCTAAAAGCTATCTTTTTGTTAAATATTGTAAAATTTGAAAATTCTAAACCGATAAAAGTATTTTAATTATGATATACTTTAATCCACATAAACATCGTCAGATGTCTCATACCACCATACCATCTTAATTAATGCACAAAGATGATCTTTATGGAATTAAACTTCGTATATCATTGTTGCTACATGTAATTAAATTGTCCGGTTTTGTTTTTTGTTCACTCGAGCTTTTCTATATTGTAGTTCGTTTCAAGTATTCGTAAAAATCGTGAATTATGAGTTTGATGTGAACATCTATTTAGTTTTGACTAATTTGTAGAAAAGAGTTCTTAATAAATGAGTAAAACATTTTCATGTTTATACCCTTTACTTTCAATTAACACAAACGGTACATACACTGTACATGTTTAAAGAGAAATATGTATACAGTAACTATTACGATGTATATATAAAAACGAACTGAATTTCCCTCCGCGTTCAGTGCGTTCCATTTTAACATATTCCTCAGGTTTAGCAAAATTAACATCCGCGTTCAGACAATCCTATTGTTATCTACCCTGTCCCTTCAAACGCTCTTATTTCAACAATAAGTTAAGAAAATGACTACACAATTGACGATATTGTAGATTAATGAGTTTGACAGATTTGTATTTTTTTCAAATTGCGTTGAAATGGCAATAAGCAGTTACACTTGTTGCTAAATTATTTGCTTTACAAAATAAATAGACGATTTTGTTGTTTTTGGCAATGATCTAATTAAATATGTATAGATTTTTTTCTTCAGATTTCTCAAACATCTCTCTGGGGATATGTCCTTATCAAATTTTACCCAGTTGGCTGTTTTATCGGTATTATAAATGCTGGAACCGTTGCAAAAAATAGAACTGATTGCGGAAAGTCTAGGATTTACAACGAGGTCTAATGATCTTGACATATGACCTACCAAGTGTCGATGAATTAAGTATTGAGTTTTAAGTTCTCTAAGTAGAAGTATGCATCCAAATAACCCAAGTAATTATTTGCGGAACAACTTCAATATTTAACAGTTCTTATAGTGGCTTTCTAAACAAGGAACTCTTCCAACAAAAACCGTAGCAACGTTGTTTCTTTTAAGCAGACTGGAACCTTAAATACAAGTAATGCCAATCACCCGGAAACCTTTTTCCTATAAAAATGGGAACTCAAAATGTTAATTTACTTTATTTGTGACCCATGTCACATGCCATTTCTTTATGTGGCCCAAACAGAAATGATAATTTCTTGAAATTGTTACTAAAATTTGACATAGATAAGAAATTGATTACTTGAAGAATCAAACAAATTTTTAGTTTGAACCATTATCTAACTATAATTAATTACAGTATGAAGATAAACAAATGTAGTGAATGTAAACGTTATATATAAGTCAAGGTTAAAAACAACCTTGCTTTACTAGTGGCTTTATAAGTCAATACATTATAAACACAAGAGCATAGTATTAATATTGTTACAAAATTAATGTTAGAGTACTAGCTCAAATTATAACGCAAATACAATTAAAATTAAAAGTATTGAAATATTCCAAAAACTTTGCATACAAATAGATTTAAAGCTAATGTTTCATGTAAAAGTAACAAAACTAATGTTGGGGTCACATTTTAAAAAAGTTTAAAAAGTAATTAGTTCAGTCAAGTGATTTTACTTGGGTTAATATACTAGTACCTGTACCAGGCCTCTTTATAAGTGATGGGCCTCGGTTCCTTTGTGGCCTTGCTCCATTGCTGGTAAAGAATTGAGTGTAACTTGTCCATTTACCCTGATGTAGTTAATACATGTAACACAGAGTTTAGTGATAACCACAGGTAACAAGTACAGTCCATTGATTGTTTCTTATAAAATTGTATACACATACTAAAAACACAGTCACTTATTGTACATTTTAAATAGAAAAAGGTAGTTTCTTTATAAAATACATGTAATATAAAGTCACTTGATATCACGTGACACATATAAATAAGTTTACATAATATATATAGACATGGTCTATGTTTGTTTACTTATGTATCATCAGAGAGAACTTTGTTTACATACAAAACAGAAAATTATTAATCATATTTTAACAAATCAAGATTGATGCCTTGCAATGATTAAAAGCATGAAAACTTACTATTTATACAGTTAAACAGTCTGTCTATATCTTGGTAAGTAAGTTAATGTGTGAAACTTTATCAACACACAACATGTTTACATCTGGTATACATCTTATAATGACACACAACGTTAATAGTTTGATTGCATGTTATACATACAGTATGTAATATTTACTTCATACGCTTTGCTTACATCTAATTAACACAGTTAAATGATTTACGTGTAATATTGGATTTTCTTCACTTTACCAGTGAACTCAGCCACAAAGAGGTTTTCTCTGGTGTCCACACATAAACCCCATGGGCGCTTAATATCACAGTTGTCAATGTAGCGGAGGAAGTGTCCGTCCTGATCCAGGATGTGAATACAGCTGTTGTTATTGTCTGCTGTCAGGATCCGACCCTGGCTGTCTGTAGTGATGCCGTGTGGAAGAAAATCTCCCTTGGTAGTAGAGGGATGACCAGTGTAGGTAAATCGGAATTTCCCGGCCTGATTGACCACCACTACTGCACGGGCTCCAAGGTCTGACACACAAATATCTAGGTTCCTGTTCTCATTGATGTATTTATAGTCACCAGATGAATAGAGAGGTTATCCTTTGTCGTCGTACTGAATACTTTGTTTCTCTGTGGAGCCAGAGTAACACACAACCTTTGCTTGTTTATAATCATCACTGTCCATGACAACCAGGAGGTCACCGGAGGAGGTACTACAGACACCACGAGGTTCCCACTCATGAAGTCTGATCACTGTCTTTATCTGTGTATTCTTCACTGTGTTCACAGTTCTATCAATGAAATCAGCATAAATTAGATCTCCACTTCTTGTCACTGCTATGTCCTCTGGACTGATCTCTGGATTGGTTTGAATGGACTTCACTCGTTCCCCTTGGATGTTGAAGAGTTTCATCATGTCATCATCACCACACATCCAGATCTCTGTCTCATTCAGACACGTCACACCCGTTAAACATCTATACCCCGTTTCTATAGCAGTGATTACCTGGGGTACATCCATCGGTGACTGATCTTGGGGTGAGGACTCGGCTCCCTGGGGCAGCATGCTGCAGTTTTGTTGTTTCTTTGTTGTAAAAGATAATGCTGACAGAGAATTAAAATGTTTAATCAGCTGATCTGTGTGGATTTCCTGCGGCCTAACGTTTGATAAGGAAACTTTCAGCTTAGGAGGCAATCTTTTGAATTCAGCATTCATGGATTTGTACTCAGAGACAAGGCAGAAAAAAAACCTATGAAAAGTCAGAGTCAGTTTATATTTATCTATATAGAAGAAATTACAAAACACAAGTAATGGTGTAATTAGATTTTTATTGTTTGGCGTTTTTGGTCGTGGCAATAAAAGCAGCATGGGTCGCCAAGCAGGGCACAACAACAAAGCAGCAAGTACAACAACATGAGCAGCACAAATATTTTTTGCTATTTCGGGTTGACCGCAAACAGCTATAGTTTGAACATTTGAATGTTTATAATATAAGTTCAATATCAGCAGCAATTGTAGTTTGAACATTTGAATGTTTATAGTTAAAATGCAATATGGTAGCAGCAGCAGCAACAAGCACAAAATGAGCAGCAGCATAAATCAATAGCATTTGATTGTTCCGGGTTAACCGCGAACAATATATTTGTTAATTATTTCACAAACTTGTCACATCAGTTGAATGGACGGGCGCACATGCTATTTCAACAAACTAGCCGCATCAGCGAATGGACGGACTCTCATGTTGTTTACACAAACTGGTTACATCAGTTCAATGGACAAATGCAGACGCCATTTACACAAACTTGTCACCAAAGTTGGAGGACAGGCGCATGTTAAGCTTCAAGTTCCACACTTTGATCACTGCACAGTCATTTTGTTTGCCACGACAGTTATACTTCATGCAGCACCAAGATATCAGCATTTACCAATCTGAAAAATATATTGGAAAAACCGAAAGCAGTATCTTTTTTACAATAGGGGAAGGGTGGGTTGGGTAAAACTTAAGTTAAAAAGATTGTAATAATTTTTTGAAAAATTGAGCGAGCTAAACTTTTTGCTACCTTTCAGCCCTGGTTGATTTTGAAAAGGATTTGTATACCGAGCCCGATTCAATATCGAGCCCGAACAAAAAGAACACCGCAATTTCCTCATTAGATAAAGGCATCTATATAACATGCATATAGATGCTATTATCTATATAGAAGAAATTACAAAACACAAGTAATGGTGTAATTAGATTTTTATTGTTTGGCGTTTTTGGTCGTGGCAATAAAAGCAGCATGGGTCGCCAAGCAGGGCAGACCCAACAACAAAGCAGCAAGTACAACAACATGAGCAGCACAAATGTTTTTTGCTATTTCGGGTTGACCGCAAACAGCTATAGTTTGAATATTTGAATGTTTATAATATAAGTTCAATATCAGCAGCAATTGTAGTTTGAACATTTGAATGTTTATAGTTAAAATGCAATATGGTAGCAGCAGCAGCAACAAGCACAAAATGAGCAGCAGCATAAATCAATAGCATTTGATTGTTCCGGGTTAACCGCGAACAATATATTTGTTAATTATTTCACAAACTTGTCACATCAGTTGAATGGACGGGCGCACATGCCACATGACCTTCAACTGAAGGTTTAAGGTCACCCCACAAGGGGAGCCCAATTCAACTGACCTACGACCAAAAACCCATTTATTAAATTTATGATTTTAATGTTTAGGGATAACCTATTTTAGTTTTAAGTTGCATTGTTTGTATGTGAAGTAACTTTTATTGGCGTTCGTCTGGAAATACTGTCCCAAGCCCTTTTCGGAAATATTCAAGGCCCCCCTGAGTGTCACTCAAGAATTTTTTGTTACCCAAAGGATTGAGATGCACATTGTCATTGCCCAAAATCTGGTTGATGTTCCTAATAATATCTGGGTGCCTAATATATGCCCCCCCCCCCAAGTCCTGTATTTGACATGCTGTTGCCCTATTGAAGCGTTTACGAATCCTCTCCATAGCTTGCGTGGCAATATTTGAGACCAAACTAACTTAGTCTTTGGTAGGAGATCAGCTAGGCTGGTTATGCTCTCGGACATGTGTTCTATTAATTCAGCGAGGGGCCAGTCAGGGTCACCTAAATCATTCCCCCCACAATGAATAACAAGAAAGTCAGGGGCTTCCTCTAACCTAGTAAGATACATAACCTTTTTCTTTAGGTCAGTGAACTTTAATCCAGCATACCCTTGCCACCATATTTTTATTCCCAATCTTTCCAACCCCAAGTTAATCCCTCCTGTTCTAAGCATGGCTGCTAGAAAGGCATGTTTAATAATGGAAGACCCCACACACCATACTGCAGAATCTGAAAGCAGAAAGTTTAACAGCAAACTTGTTTAATAGGGCAACGAATGTAGGATTTATAGATTTGTGATTTCCATCTGCCTGCCTCTCTAATAGAATCTGAATGGCAACCTTGCTGATATGCAGCAGTGGCAGCCCCTATCCTAAAAGAATGTGATTTGTATCGATGGCTATGCAGTCCTAGAGCATTAGTGGCTTTATTTAACACTGCTGAGAACTGAAATCTAGTGAGTGGGCTACCATCAGAATGACAGAATACTGGACCATTAATTCGAGGCCTAATGGACAAAAAAGCTAACATATACCTTATTGGACAATGAAAACTGGAAGATTTTTCAATGCAAATAGTTACCCCTCTGCCGTATTGGTCGTTCTTTGATTGCCTGATGGTTAAAAACATGTTGGACTTATCAAGGGAAAAATTGATGTCCGATACATTAATGATAGTAGCTGGACTATTGCCTTTGGAAATTGCTAATTCCCCAACTCTTAAAAAACCAAAAAATGCTAACATATATGCAGCTTGAAAAAGATGAGACTCGTACAAATTAGTACAAACTGAAGGTAACACTTGAACAATTTTGCACAGAATAAAATGGGTAATTGGGAGTCTTGTGTCCTTCTTCACGGATAATCTTTTCATTCCCTCTAACATCTTAACAACCAGAAAATTTCTTGTAACATCATCTAGGTCCCTAGACTTGCATTCAAAACCAATTGCTGACACATATAACCTAGCTGTAGCTGAAGAAAACTCTTTAAGAGATAAATATGCAATAAACTGCACAATGTGTTCTAGTGATGGTGGCCATACCTTTTGAAACTTGTGCTCCAATCTAAATTTTTGAAATGCTGTTAAACCTGTATCATAAGCAAGTTTTGTGTTCTTTGACAATGAAGCCTGAAATAACTTATCTACTTGAAACTGTAAATCATCTGCAGAAAATCTTGTGGAATTGGCTCTGCCTGCTCCTTTGCCTCTGGTGCTAACTGTCTGAATTTTCCCCATTGCTTGCGTGAAATAGAATCAGCGATACAATTATTGCTACTTTCTATATGTTTAGCTTTGAAAATACAATTGTACTGCATAAGCATAAGAACAAGTTCCCTCACTAACTTCATTACCCTCTTAGACTTGGAAGTTTGTTTGTTAACAATGCTTACTAATGCACTATTGTCTATGAAAAACAAAACTTTTTTGCATTCCAAATCCTGACCCCATAACCTAATAGCTAAAACCAAGGGAACTAGTTCCAGGAATGTCATATCCCTAATTATGTCAGATGAATGCCATTTTGGTGGCCATTCAAAGAATGCCCATCTCCCTTGAAAATATGCACCACATCCAAGCTCTGCATTACCTGTACTATCTGTAAACAATTCTAAAACATCCAAGCTGATCCATTCTCTGGATGGAAAATATGAAATGCCATTAAATTTCTCCAAAAATATAGCCCACATGTGTAAATCATCCTTCAACTCTGACAATAACCTAATATGATGATGAGCCTCAGAGGCCCCACTCATTGCATCATAGAATCTGCGATTAAATGCCCTACTTGACCTGATTGCTTTGCCAAAAAAATTGAACATTCCTACTAATGATTCCAATTCTTTCAATAAAACTGATTTCCTGGACAAAAATTCCTGCACATACTGTTTCAAAATTTCTACTTTTGGAATTTTTATGAGCATATTGACTGTGTCAATTTCTAACCCTAAATATGTAAGCACAGAAACAGGACCCAAAGTTTTGTCCTCTGCTAATGGAATATTAAGCTCTGTACAAATATTATCAAATTCTGACATAAGTTTTTCACAGTTGTAAGTCCCTATCTTTCCTGCAAAGATAAAGTCATCCAAATAGTGATCTAATGTTTCTAACCCTGAGCGTTTTTGAGTAAGCCATTGCAAAAAATTAGCAAATGTTTCCCATATCTTACAGCTTATTGAACACCCCATTGGCAAACACTTGTCTACATAATATAAGGAGTCAATTGAAAAACCTAACAATTCGAAGTCACTTGGATGAACAGGGATTAACCTAAATGCACTTTTCACATCTACCTTTCCCAGTAATGCCCCTTTTCCTAGGGAAGATATCATGTCCACAACATTGTCAAATGAAGAATAATGCACAGAACACACTTCTGGGTCAATAAAATAATTAATACTTTCATATTTAGGATAGGAAAGGTGCATAATCATACGCCACCCCCCATCAGCTTTAGGTACTACTCCTACAGGTGAAATATGGAGATTAGATATTGGCCTTTCTTGAAAAGGGCCCATGATTCTACCCATACTTATTTCTTTTCCTACTTTATCCATTAAGTGTTCATAATGTTCAGAGGCTGACCTTAAATTTTTGGACATGTTATGTATCCTAGGCCCATTGTACTGTAAATGAAATCCCTCAGTAAATCCCCGTTTTAATTCCAGTGCTGATTCTTTCCTAGGATAGGCATCAAGACAAGTAATCAAACTGTTGATTTTAATTGGGGTTTTTCCCATATCCCATAGTTCTGGTGGAATATGCGTTATGATAGGTAGTGGTGGGCCAGTTATGCCTTGGGGTGTTGCCCCTGGGGACCCGAGGCTGTGGTGTTCGGGGACGAAAACGAATGGGGCAAATGCTTGATGGTTAACTAACTTAGGAATTGCCTGGTTGTTAAACCTTATGTTGTTGACCCGAGTTTGAGACTGAGGGTAGGATAGTGCAAGCGGGCATTGGGATACTGGGTGGTTACCGTGGCACCTGATGCATGAATGGTGATAAACACAAACTGGACGAATACAATATCCCTTGTAATTGTAATCAAAACATATGTTGGCAGACTGCTGGGAAACAGTGGAAGCAATTTGCAATGAGCTAGATGGAGACATGTAAATAAGCCAAAGTTCGCTGTCTACCTTTCCCCATGGAATTGAGGGATCCATGCTACGCCTTAGGCGGAATTGTTCATCGTAGCTTTTAAACCCCAGACCCCCTACTCTTACTGCCCCCAATCTAACATCATGCAAATATTTGAATAAACCTTGAACTGAATCAATGTGGGCTGATGAATAAATACTGCTATATATCATGAACGCATCTGTCCACTTTTCAATACTGTCAATTTTGACCGAGGGTTTACTTGTTTCTCTCGTCATCAGTTCCCCCTTTTCATTGATATAGGTAGACTTTTCTGTAGGTATTACATTCGTATTACTCAACAGCAAGCAAGGTCTACATAAGCTGAACTAATAATTTTGGCCTTAATATTTTGAGAAACATTAATTGCTATTTGGTACATAGTGCTTGCTAACAATTGGGGCATTTCAGGCGTACCTTGCCATGTGCTTGCACTAGTTGTCGGGTTTTCAATCCCTGTGCTAGTCGCTGCCTGCTGGTGCTCATCGACAGCAGTCGGAGGCACTTGTGTGACCTGTATGGCACTGAGGGTAGGCTGTTGGAAATCTAGTTGACTCTCCGCTCTTCTCTTTCTCGAGTCCAGGCTTGACGGACCTCCGCCGGCGCCGGAGCACGTGGCTCCTTTGTCCTTGTTCCCTTTTGGTTTTCCTCGTGGCATATCGAATGCATGAAAGCAATTTAAAGAAAATGGTTCAAGTATTTTTATCGCATGATTTAATGTACTTAATTTCAAGAATTTAGCAAAAGGGGGATTTTATTAAAAATAAATTGTCTACAATTCAATCCATTAAAATCCGAAGCAAATTACCGTTAAACATTAACATCAATGCTTAAAATCTTTTTCAAAATACTGTGGTATTTACGTCGGGCTCGGTGCCACTTAACAATAGAACTCAATTAAACTGAACACTAATCAGCGCCTTTATTCCCTTGTCCTGGAGACGTTCACACGTATTTCTAGGATTGAGGACCTGGGCCATCTACTGCTGACCATTTAGTAAGCTTTAGTACAGATATATATAGTCACAAATATAACATTGGCGACGAGGATAAAAATTAGGTCACTGAAATTTACATTATTTACTTTAGTTACGTATTTTCCCGTACTTTCCCATTTTGGCGCTAAATTCAAAAATACAACACAAAGATCGTTTTTTTTTTCTCGTTCTTTATTAGGATTTTTTCGTTTATTAAATATAGTTTGACGGTTGTTTACACAACAAGTTAAACTAATCATTTCATTTTTCTTTTTGGTCCCTCAATTTTTTTTTCCCTCTTTTATGTTTTCAAAGTTCTGTGTTCTTTAACAATGGGCACAATACATCTCCAAACTGCTTCAGAATTTGAATTATCGAAATTACCGATAACTCACCATGACGTTGACGACATCATTAAGGTTAGAAAAAATTGTGCAACAGTTGAACCTAATGTGTTAGGTAAATACACAAACATCCCAAAAAGGAAATGGTTAGAGTGGGAGAGAAATGGATTAGTTTCTTTTGATTCAGGGGATTTATTAGATTCAGATAGTCAGGGTGACAGGTGTGAGAAAGCACTGAATGTGAAATTAGAGAGACAAGTGGCAGAACTTCAGCTAGAGAGAGAGAGAAGATTGAAAGCAGAGCACGAGTTAGAAGAACATTTGAAACAAAAGAAACTGTTAGATGCAATTCCATCAGATGGAATTTACACCCCAAGATTAGGCACATTCAAAGACAAAATTGCATCAACACAACAAATGGATCATGCAAATACAAGGGGAAGAAAAATTATAGACACACAAGACATTATAGTTCTTCAGATTCAGATCAATCATCCTCAAGGTCTTCATCTAGCAGTATTAGTTCACACAATGACATGCGTGAACACAAACACAGAAGACACAAACACAAAAGTCGCAGCCCAACATCAAAAATGAGTACATTTAGTGGGGATGGAAAAATTAGTTGGGACACCTTTATCACACAATTTGAGAGATTGGCCGAGAGGCATGAATGGGGAAAGAGGAAAAAATCAGACAAATTATTGAGTTGTTTAGAGGGGTTGGCATTAGAATATGTGTGTAAACTAAAGTTAGATAAGTATAGAGACATCAAAAAAGAAATGAGCAGAAGATTCAACACCAAAGACAATCCGATTTCTGCCAGAAGGAAACTTCAGTACATCAGACAACATGAGGATGAAAGGTTACAAGAGTTTGCACAGAGGGTTCACTTTATCACAATCGATGGATATAGTGAATCGGGTAGAAAAGCAATAGACCAAATTTCTACAGAAAGTTTTTTGAGGGGTTGTAGAGATAAAGAGGCCGCTAGGTCGGTGATGGAAAAAAATCCAAAAAATATTCATGAAGCTTTAGACCTAATTAAAGCATCAATCGCAAATCAACAGGCAGTGTACGGTAGTAGCAAGGCATACTATCATAGACAAGTCTCTTTTGCCCCATCAGAACAACACACCGACACTGATCATGGTGAAAACAAATTTTCAATTCAACAGAAAAAAATTGAACAGTTAGAAGAAAAAATTACAAAATTAACAGATATGGTGTTTTGCATGAAACAAACAATAGATGAAAGGTTGCCAGTGAATAGGTTTCCAAACAATACACAGCAATTTCAATCAAGGCCCAGATCACCTAGTCCATACAGATTCTATGACAGGCAAAACGCACAGAACACTAAACCATATCAATCTTTCAGCAGGTCTTTGTCTCCTCTCAGATCAAATCCACGATCTCCTGCTGGTAGTCCGTTTAGATCAACTACTAACAAACCTCAGGGCCCTACAAACTCTCCAATATTGGTACAAGATTTAAACTCTGTCCAACCAGCCTAGCTGACCGTAGACTGGTTACCGAAGACATAGGTCAGGATCCTAGAATTAACCTTAACGAAAACTCTAAAGGTTTAACCTTGGAGATTCCTATTGTTGTTCAGGGTCACCAAACTACAGCAGTTGTTGACACAGCAGCTATGATGACCTTGGTCAACAAGAAGGTCTTTCCAGGTAACAACTCTTTTGATATTACACCACAAGAGATTTCTTTGAAGGGTTTAGGACAGCAAAATGTTACTGGGCAGCTATTCAAAAATGTTGAGTGTCAAATAGGATTGCATTCTTATACACTAGATATGTGTGTAGTTGACATGAAAGATTCTGTAATTCTAGGGTTAGATTTTCTTAAAGCCCACAAGTGTATTGTTGATCTTAGGAGAAATTTAGTAGAAATTGGAAATGACAAAATAACAGCGAGTCTCAAACACATGACTAAAGAATCTGTTACAATATCAAGGGTCACAGTTCAGAGCAAAAGTATTATTCCAGCAAATTCTGTAGGTTTTGTCAGTTGCTCTTTAAAAACCCCTATAGATACCAAGTACATAGTAGAACCTTTAGAATCATCCAATTTTTTATGCTCATCAGTTCTTGGTCAGGGAGACACTGTGAAACTCAAAGTTGTAAATGACTCAAACAAAAGTGTTAAATTCAAGGTAGGACAACACGTTGGAAATGCAGAATCAGTAGAAATACAGTTAAATCAGTTAGATTCTGACATTCCCATTAACAAAGTATCTGTTGAAAACAATGCACCATCAAATCAAACACTTCCTAATCATTTACAAGAACTTTATGACAGGTCCAGTGAGGGGTTGGATCAAGATGAGTCTCAGATGCTATTTCAATTGTTATCAGATTTTTCAGACATTTTTTCTACTGGCGAAATGGATCTGGGTTGTTTGAAAGGTGTTAAACATCATATAAACACAGGGAATGCAACCCCAGTAAAACAAAAGTTCAGGAGAACACCATTGGGTTTTCAAGACCAAGAAAAAGAACACTTACAAAAACTAGTAGACACAGGGGTTATAACACCATCATCATCTGAATGGGCCTCTGCTCCAGTTTTAGTTAAGAAAAAAGATGGCAGTGTTAGATATTGTATAGACTTTAGAGATTTGAATTCCAGAACTGTCAAAGACTGCTATCCCCTACCCCTTATTGCTGACTGTATGGATGTTTTGTATGGCACAACATTTTTTAGCACATTAGATCTAGCTATGGGGTATTATCAAATAGAAATAGATGAGAACAGTAGAAATAAAACTGCATTTTTGACAAAGTATGGGTTGTTTGAGCACCAGAGAATGGCTTTTGGTTTGTGCAATGCCCCAGCAACATTTCAGAGGGCTATGGGTTTAGTTCTGAGAGGTATGGACTGGGAAGAACTATTAGTGTACTTGGATGACATTATTGTATTAGGCAAAACATTTTCAGAATCTTTGGAAAACCTTCGAAAAGCATTTCAGAGATTTAGAGAATACAATCTTAAATTAAAGCCAAAAAAGTGTTGTCTTTTTCGAAGAGAAGTAGAATTTCTCGGGAGAATTATCAATTCCGAAGGTGTACACATTTCCCCAGATAAGATCGAAACTATTAAGAACTGGCCCATTCCCCAAGACAAAAAACAGGTTCAAGCTTTTCTGGGTTTTGCAAATTATCACAGGGACCACATTAAAGGCTTTGCAAACATTGCAATACCCCTGTATGATTTACTTCAAAAGAAGACCAAATTTGTATGGGCCCAAGAACAACAATGTGCTTTTGACTGTTTAAAACAAACCCTCATCAATCCAGAGTGTCTTAAATTTCCATCTCCAGACGGTACTTTTCTACTGGATACTGATGCTTCAAATCATTCTATTGGGGCTGTTTTATATCAGATCAATAATGGTAAAGAAGAAGTCATTAGCTATGCTAGTCACGCCCTTCTTAAAGAACAGAGAAAATATTGTACCACAAGAAAAGAGTTGTTAGCCGTGGTCAAATTTTGTAGACATTTTCGCCATTATCTATTAGGAAAACCATTTTTGATTAGGACAGATCATCACAGTCTCACTTGGCTGATGAGATTTAGACATATAGAGGGTCAATTAGCAAGGTGGCTAGAAGAACTATCTTCCTATGATTTTCAGATTAAACACCGGTCTGGATCTTCTCATGTAAATGCAGATGCCCTCTCTAGAATTCCAGAAACTCTTTCAGAGTGTGCATGTTATGATGCTGGAAATTCTCCAGAAAATCTTCCTTGTCTGGGTTGTCCCTATTGTACACGGGCTCACCACCAATGGTCTAGGTTTCAGCTTGATGTTGACGATGTAATCCCTCTTTCCATTAAGTCTGAACATAATAAAACACCTACAATATTAACAACGCAGTTAAATTCAAACAATCAACAACAACAACAACAACAACATGTAGGTTGTAATTGGTGTGACACTTTTCAAAATTTAGCTCAACTTCAGAAAGATGATGCAAATATTGAACCAGTTATTCATTGGCTTAAAAATCAAGTAGAACCAGCTGATCTTGAAATCAGGTTAACAAGCCCCGAAACAAAAGCTTTGTGGTTGTGCAAAGATAGGCTTCTCATTCAAGACAATGTTTTACATTACATTACGAATGGCTGAAACACCCCGATACAATTCTATGTCTTGTAGTTCCAACATCTCTAAGACAAGAAGTGCTGAATCTTTGTCATGATGTTAAATCTGCAGGTCATTTAGGCATTGAAAAAACATTAGCAAATTTAAAATCAGCTGCTTACTGGCCAAATATGACCGTAGAATGTTATGATTATGTAAAATCTTGCTCAGTATGCAACATAAATAAAAAACCTACTAAAACTGCTAGGGCTCCTTTGAAATCTTTTCAGGCAGGGTATCCCATGGAAAGAGTACATCTTGACATCTTAGGTCCATTTCCTCCTAGCGAATCTGGAAACATATATGTTTTGGTAATAGTAGATCAGTTTTCCAAATGGATTGAGTTAGTTCCTATTCCAGAGCAAAATGCAGAGCAAATTGCAAAAATGTTCTTAGAACACCTAATTGTTACTTTTGGTTGTCCACTAGAAATTTTTACTGATCAGGGTAGGCAATTTGAATCAAAATTGTTCAAATCATTGTGTGAGACATTAGAAATTGTAAAGAAGAGAACAACTCCATATCACCCTAGTTCTAATGGGCAAGTTGAAAGGTATAATAGGACTATTGTTCAAATGATTCGCTGTTTTATAGAGAATAAAGACAGACAGTGGGACAAATATCTTCCTCTTTTAGCCATGGCTCTTCGAGCAACTATACATAAACAAACAGGCTTTACCCCAAATCGGTTGATGTTAGGTAGAGAGGTGATACGTCCTTTGAACATTATGACGGGTGCTCACGATCAGATTTTGAAAACTGCTGAACCATCCTGTTGGGTACAAGAATTGGAAAAACATCTGTCTGAAGCTCATGAAATATGTAGAGCAAATCTCAAGTCTGCCCAACTTCGGCAAAAGAAAAATTATGATTTAAGAGTTTTAGAAAACAGTTATCAGATTGGTGATGTAGTTTTACTGTTTAATTCTGCCACCAAAGTTGGACAGTCAAGCAAATTGAAATCCCCATGGAAAGGACCTTATTTGGTAGTAGATTCAAAACCCCCTCTATATACTATTCAAAATAAAAAAGGAAAGCAAACTGTACACCATGATAGAATCAAAATTTCAAAAGGCCCCATTCCATTTGCTCTAAGACAGATGCGTAACCAATTATTTCTTCCCAATGAAGAACAGGATGAGGTTGCCATTGATTGCTCAAGCAATAACATTCCTGGCACTTCTATAGATAATGCATCCCTCATTTCGGTACCCTGCAAAACATATGACACTTCAGATAAAGCACCAGGGGTATACCAAACAAGAAGGGGGAGAAATGTCAGAGTGCCAGGATACTTGAAAGATTATTGTAGTTAAATCTTTTATTATTGTATTTTTTATGCTGATAAGTACTTTTAAGCAAGACTGGTTTGTTATGAATATTATGTAGATATTTGATAAGGTTGAAATCTTAAAATCTGTTGAAAGAAGTTTACACTTTATTCACAGATTTAAGCATTTCTGAATATGTAAATACATGTATATATTTTGAGAAATAATAATTTTGGACAGTGATCTGTTGACTACAGCATAAAGTATTCAACAGATATATTTTTTCCCATTATTACCGGTATAAAGATTACTTTTCTTGCGTATACAGATCTCAACATCATAATGGCTTCCACTGAGGGTCTTCTTGATCTCGTGTTTGATGAGATGAATTTTAAGCCTGATTACAGTCCGGATTCTGATGATGAAGAAAAGGAAAATGTGCCAGTTGTAAACATTTCTAAAAAGAAAAAGAAACAATGTACTTTATGCAAATTTCAAGCTTCTGTTATGAAGAGACACATTATCTTAATGCATTTACCTTGGTTTCTTTACCCGCTCACTGCATGTTGGGATTGTCAAGTACAACTTTCCACACCTTGTAAGCTTTTTCAGGAGCATATTAATGTTCACACAGTCAATCAAAAACATTTTGATAATGAACAATTTTTGAAATGGTGTTTCCTTATACTAGGGTTTCTGCACACAATTTCTAAATTCCTTGAGGTTCCATTTGGCAGTTTACTCTCTTTCGTACAGCAAAAGAAAGAACTGCATTCTTCACCAAGTAAAGAACCATCATTTACCTATGTTGAAACCTGTCTCTTCCAAGAATTTTGCAAAACAGTAGGTTATCAAGATATTCCAACTTCTTTTACTGTTAACCCTCCAAACCACATTATTTCCTTATTACACTGGAAGTTGATTAGCAATATTCTAAAATTGTTCAGCAAAGATCAGCAATCAAAACTTTCATTAGTAAAATCAATGACAGATATATCTGGGAAAGAGTTCAAAGAAATCCCCTCAAGCATATCTATTACAGATGTAGTAGTGGACTCCCATTTTCATCTTGATCAGTTGTGCAAGAGAAACCATGTATTGAATTTTCAAGTTTTGGCTGATTATTTTCACAAAAGCATTCATGTTTTAGATTTTGTTATAGCAAACTATGTTTTTCCCTTTTCTTGGAAGTTGTGGCAACAAAGCAGCAAGTACAACAACATGAGCAGCACAAATATTTTTTGCTATAAAAAATATTAATACCTTTCAAACAACCCAGATCCATTTCGCCAGTAGAAAAAATGTCTGAAAAATCTGATAACAATCATTTATAAATGAAGCTATAGATACATACTAATTTAAATCTGTCTATCTCTCGATACTACTCGTATGAACGGCATAAAAATGATACTAAGATGTGTAAACATCATAGTATATTGGAGGCATAAAATCAAGAGATATAAAAACATACAGGTAAATAAATATTCTGTACTTTATACATTGTAAACTTCCCTAGCATTTTTGTTACAGATTTTGATAAGAACGGTTGGCGGAATGTTCAAAATCTTCGATACTTGTGTAGCCAAAGATGAAATATACCAAGGCCCATGGGGAGATAAATACGGACTATCTGATTCCAAAAGAAGTTTGTTCAAGGGAATTTTCTTCAAAGTATTAGCAGTTAAATGTTTAGAAGTAATGCCAAACTTTACATTTGGCAATTTATCAATCCATAGGGTCAGTTCTTCGATGGTTCCTGAAAAACAGTGGCGATGAATTTGTAGTTGCAGAGCATCAGAATCTATAAGAACATTCAAAGCAATATTGGCTGTGATAACAATACCTGATGTGATTTATTTTGACAATATTAAAACTTAAGTTAAAAAGATTGTAATAATTTTTTGAAAAATTGATCGAGCTAAACTTTTTGCTACCTTTCAGCCCTGGTTGATTTTGAAAAGGATTTGTATACCGAGCCCGATTTAATATCGAGCCCGAACAAAAAGAACACCGCAATTTCCTCATTAGATAAAGGCATCTATATAACATGCATATAGATGCTATTATGATGTACATATGTATTATTTTGGTATGATTAACATATCTATTAATATAAAGGATGTAGAGGTTCCATTTCATGCCTGAACTCTACATTTTTGGTTTTTTCACTGAATTTAGAATAAGGTAAATTATCTAACAGGTAAAAATCATTACTCCAAATGATTTAATGATTGATAAGAATAAACAATAAGAAATTCAGTGGGTTATCAAACTTACCTAGCTAATGTTATTACAGTTTTTCCTCCGTAGGTAAACTACAAAGCTTTACAATCCAACATGGACGGCTTCAGGTGTTTATTGTTATTGGTCAGTTGCTACCTGTGCAATACCATTTGATTGATTTAAATGCCAGGTACAAACTTGTGCATGGTTTTACAGTTTTGCATAAGTCTAGATCTAGGTCACTCATGGGGGGGGGGGGGGGGTAAAATTTTAGATTATTCATTTTGTTTTTCAAAAAAGAAATCGTTTTTCATGATTTAAGATCCTCCTATTCCTATTTTTCCTATAAAAACAGGTGTGGTGTAATGGTGCACACATTGTGGGTTCAAATCCCATCATCAGCATCCAAATGTAGAGAAAACAAATACATGTGCTATAAGTGGATATGTAGATCTAGAAAAAAAAAGAAATATATAGTAAAGACTAAGCGCAGTCTTATACGTGTTATTCGAGCAAGCGAGTCCCTATCACTAATTATTAGAATATAGACTAGCAATACAAACATTACATAGGTTTGTTTTATCAATTCGTATATGGCATATCGAAGCATACTTTTAGAGAAAACTGTGTCGCTCACAGTAAACAAATTGCTATCTCTAAAACCCCTGTCACACCGGAACTGGGTCCTCACAGTGATCCCGCTGCGTTTTTAAATCATGTAAAACGCCAAGGAAAAAGCCCTCTCACAACAAGCTGTGTCCCCACGGCGTGTTCACGGTGTGTTCAAGGCGTTGTGAAATTCATGGAATCGCCGTAGGATCGCAAGGAAAGTTCTAAAAAAAATGTCCAGTTTTATTTGAAATTTTACAAGTGGAGATGTAACGGCGTCCTGACGGCGACCGAAGCGTTTTACGGAGCTCCCACGGCGTGTAACTGCGTTTCCACGGAGTTCTACTTGGCGATTAACTGCGCTCTCGTCGAGTCTCCGCCGAGCGCTCATGACGTGCTAAGAGTTTTTACCGCGCGACCGCGGCTTGTTCTGCGTGCACAAGACGTTTTTTACTTCTTGGTAGGTAAATATTAATTTGTACAATTGCATGGTAAACAAACTAGAATTTACAACTAGTAAATGATAAAAAAATTGTTTTGATTTTATGAAAAGGTGTATTGTAATTGAAACATAACTACATGTAACTGTAAACAATTTGTGAAGAACTAGGATTAAACTCTTAGTAGTCAGATTCGTTATTAGTTGTTAGAAAACATAGAAAAGATGTGAAAACATAAGAACCAAATGGCATGGATTCCATCTACGTCCATTGAAAGGTCTATTGGCAAATGCTACTTTTTACATAATCATCTTCATCCAGTTTGATAATTATTACATCGCTTGCTATTGTACAAGAGCCATTGTTCGAGTTTTCTTGGTCTTAATGACAACGCACTTTAATGCCGTGGGAGCGCGGTATAAACGCAGAAGAAACGCCATGAGAGCGCGATGAACGCAGCAACAGCTGTTTGGGGTCGCCGTGTGAACGCAGCCAAACAAAAAACAACTTGTTCAAACGCTGTGGATGTGCAGTGAGAGCGCAGTGAGATTGAGAGCGCGATAGAAACGCAGTGAGATCCCAGAGGACTCCGCGAGGTCTCCGTGCAAGCGCAATTGACTTATCACTGCGTCTACACTGCGATTAGCTGCGTTCATTGAGCGCGCCGACGGAGCTGTCTTGGCGCTTTTTGAGATCTTACGGCGCTGTCACGTATTAATGTTTTCCTCCCCCCTACAGAGGTTACATATTGACACGCGGATCCAGCAGTTGTTTACTTAGTAGGTAGGCGAGTTTTGCTTTACCATATAAATTCAAATAAATCCTACAGCGCCGTAACAACGCAACGGCATCTTCGTCCGTCGCGATGGAATCGCCAAGAACATTTTAGAACGCCATGCGACGGCGCGCACTTTGAATATGCACAAAGTACGCGCCATGTCTCTGTGTTCTGATTAACACGCCGTAGAAGTGTAGTGAGGTCGCCGTGACACCGTAACACAGACACACAATTTATTGATTTGAATTATCATTATTAAAAGGTAAAGAAGAGATAAAAAAAAAAACGGCTTTGTGTTTATCAAAATATTTTAATAAGTCTGTTTAACATTTTATTAATGCTCAGTGGTAGTTTTTTGTTTAAGTGTATGAGTCATTCTCAAAATCCGCCAAAATTTTGGTCACGGGTCAATAAAAAATTATATCAAGGAAAAATAATATAAATTTGTACATTAATATATACCACACAATATTCTGCGGTTAGCAAAACACTTTAATTCTTTTTGCATGACATGTTTAAAGAAAATTTGCCTTTTTTAATGTCCAAATTAGCATGATTTGCCAAGTCACACACTCTTTTTGTTGCACTTTCATGTGGTTTATAAATATATCCAGTACATTTTGCTCTCATTTTTTTAAATGTATGCTTTACACAATTCTTAAGAAATACATTTCAAACAATAAAAGTTTTATAAATGTACTTGTTTTATGAAATATCAAGACTTTAATGTGTGTCACAAGAGTTTTCGTCTCTCCTGTTATGTTAATGTAAAAACAGAAAATAGAAATATTTAGAATGACCCTTTTTGGATTCAATACTTTTCATCAGCCTTAGACGCCATTTTTTTGAAGTTCGTTGGTTTGAGGAAAATGTCCCAAATGTAAGTATGATTTACTCATAATTGATTTACACATAAAACTAGTCCTTACTGTTACATTGAAAATTGACTTAAACATGAATGTAAAATGTTTTAACTTTTCTTACAAAATAACTTAACAATTTTGTTTCAAACTACTGCATCATCAACAGTGTATGGTAGACAGGAAGGGAAACAAACAACCATATATAGATTAATTGTCTATCCTGTTATTGTCCATCCTGTTACATGTAAATTTGTAACAGGAAAGACATTTTTATATAAAAATGAGGATTTTAAGACATTTTCATTATTTATATAGCAATAACTTTTCATAAAATATTCAATAAAGTAGTATGTACAATAAATTAACATTAAGTAAGGATTTTTGTTTTAATAGTTTATGTTATTACATAAGAAGTGATTTTGTAACAGGACAGATATATCATTGTTACAGTACGTACAAATGTCCATAATAACAGAAGAACTATGAATATTTGTTCACTTGTCAGATCAAAACATTTTTCATATCATTTTTTGTGAACAATCACTTCATATTCTGTTTTTTATTACTTACAAATAAATATTGTTAGTTAATGATGTCAATATACATTTTTGTAACAGGAAAGACATGGACTGTTACAGGATAGACAATTAATGATTGTTTTTTTCTTTAACCATCATGCTGATTATTATATACAATCCATAATAAAGATATATGTTTTTTAATTATATCTCAGTTGTTTACAAATCAATTCAGCATCTAGTGATTATGTATAAATATATTAAGGCATTTTAATTCAGTGTAACAGGAAGGACAATAAATTGTTTCTCAAGCAACATAATTTTTCCACCTTTTAATCAAAATATTTGATCTGCAGTTAAGTAAACTATTTTTATTTTTAAAGAATTATATCAATTTCGTTGAAAAATGAAAGTCGTCTTTTGGTATAGGTAAAAATGGGGATGTCCAATGCTGACAGACAGAGAAAATACAGGCAGAAGAGAGATGCCTCATTCCAGAGCCAGAAAAGTTAGATGGGAGTACCCACTACAAAATCATTGACAACATCTGGAAAAAAGTAACAGAAAAGTGAGACAGCCTACAGTCCATAGTCATACATAAAGCTTACAAATGCTTTAAGTACTCTGTTAAATGTAATCTTTTTATTTCACTCTACATTGTCCTTCCTGTTACTTCATTTTCTTTAAAAGTTGATATTTTCTAAGGCAAATATTATTATAGGAAAAGTTTGTTTCTCTTGTATTTTACATAGTAATCAGAAATAAATCTGTTATTTAATTTAAATATCAACATCAATTTCCACTACTGACCAGATTGTGTTATTAGGAGTCTCTCCTGTTACAGTTGTAAACATTTTTCAATTTTTATTCTATATTTTTCAATAAATTTTACTTCTTCACAAATGTCATTATATATTAGGAACACCTTAGTAAATTTTCAAGATTTTTTTATGTTCAGTGTTTAACCAAATGAAGATTTTGATCTGAATGTACACAAGAAGTCCCTCCTGTTGCTTATTTTGTTCTTTCCTGTTACACTTTTTACTGTAAAGATTATAAAACTTTTATCATAGTATTTAATGGTATTGTTTAAGGTTCATCTATATTTTAACAGCATATTAATTGACTCCAAACTGTGAGATTGATGCTAAGTTTACTATCAATCAACTTTAAATCAGAATTATGATTTTGTAACAGGAGAGACTTGTTTAATACAACGTACTGTCTTTCCTGTTGCGAGACTCAGTCTTTCCTGTTACAGCACCATAAATATAAAAATATGTTGCATGTGTATATTTCTTTTAGGTTTGGGTCTACACATATGCTTAAAGTTTTATATCTGATCAAATATAAGCACTTTGAGCTTTATACTTCTGTAAAATTGTGAAAATAACAAACAAAATGTTTACCTGTTTGAACATTTTCTATTATATTATTGTAATTTGTATTTTGCTTCTGTTTCATTGAAAAAATGTTAGTGGTTCTTTATTTGTCATGCTTTCACAACATTGTCTGAAGAAATTTTGGAATATTTTTTTGCTTCAATTTATAAAAATTTGTATTTTCTTATGTGTAACAGGAAGGACAACATTTAAGTATGACCAGTTCTTTGATCGTGTTTTACTCAGAAATCAAATAATCTCTAGGTGGGAGTTAAGTGTTTTTGTATTCTTCAGATATGTGTTTATTGTTACAATTGAATAAAATTATTTTTCAACACAAGAGAATTCTTGATTTTTCTTCAATTTTATTTCTGCGTTTTTTGATAATGACTCGTATAAGCCTAGGAAGGGACCATTGGAATAAAAGTTTGATATCTTCCGGTTCCTTGCGGTGGTAAAAGTTTTCGAGACAAAGCAAAAGATTTTTGGTTTGGTTAAGTCCACGGGTTGCATTTTACAATGATGACAGATGTGTGGCTCCTTCTGCGCTCGCCCAAACGGTCACACCGTAAAACATATTATTAACCTACCAAGAAATAAAGAACGTCTTATGCACTCAGTCAGCGCGCATAGCATGCCGTGGACGCGCGGTAAAAAACTCCTAGCACGTCATGAGCGCTCGGCGGAGACTCAGCGAAAGCGCAGTCAATCGCCGAGTAGAACTCTGTGGAAACGCAGTTACACGCCGTGGGAGCTCCGTAAGAACGCCTAGGTCGCCGTCAGGACGCCGTGACATCTTCACTTGTAAAATATTCAAATAAAACTGTAAATTTTTTCGGAATTTTCCTTGCGATCGATTTCATTAATTTTATAACGCCATGAACACGCCGTGGGGACGCAGCTTGGTGTGGCAGGGCCTTTATAATACACACGGTACCCATCGCAACCATCTTGGATTGGTTTCAAACTGTCACATCAGCTGGAAATTTTGCTTGAAACTCATCGGTTGAATTATTTTTGCGATCCTCTCTGTCTCTTGATCGGTCATTCAACATCTAAGCTTACAACCAATTCAACCAAAATGGTGCATTACTGCTATCAATAATAAAAATCATCCCTCAGTCTGCTTAAAAGATTTATCAACATCAATCAGACAATTTGCAAATATAGTTATTTGTGACGAAGCACTATTCACTAATAGTAATCAAGTTGTTCGAAACATTCTCCCCTGAGACTCCTTAAGAAGACAGAAAAGCTGATTCCTTGTGCGGAGTTCGTCGGATTTGTGGCGATGTGAAAAGCCATAAAAGCCATAATTGTGTACATAATTGATAGATGGTAAGGTATTCATTGTATAACGACCACATGTTTTACTTAATAAATGAATGGTCTGATATTCATTTTGAGGGTGTTATCAAATGAAAATACTCTACCAAAGGAATTTTAAAAAAATCATTATTGTCCAATTGCACCCTGAATTTTACATTAAAGTCTATGAACAACAATCAGAATATACGAAGAATTTCCATAACGCATCTGTCGTATGGGTGCGAATCTGCGTCCCAAAAGCGCTTGTCAGACGATGTAAACACATGTAGCTGGTATTCCCGATGATGGCGATTTTTTGATGATTTATCAGGTATGTAGAATAGATATACAGTGTATTTGTAATGTACCAGATAGCTTAATAACTATTTCATTGTGATTCTATACTGTTGATGCATTTCTGATCGACTTATTGTGTTGTTTCGTTCAAAACATGAGGAGAGACTGCATTGTTTACATTTAGGCCTATGACAAAGTAGGCTACATGTAGCTTTAACTTTATTGCCAGTCCGTTGAATTGTTGATCATTTTCACCAATCGACACGAATCAGTTCAAAGTACTTGTACTGAGTGACAATATTTAGCTCTACACAAATGTTAGTGTTTTTTTTCAATTTGTAAGTAAACAATTAATTATACAAAGACTGTGTGAAAACAGCTGATTTGATTTTCTGAAAATCAGAACAGTACAGGCTAAAAGATGCTGATTTCATTTTCTGGAAGTTAATGAACAGCTGATCAATAATACCTTTCTACTGTGTTCAATATTCTTCCATGACAGTTCATTTATATTTTTGCACATTCATCCAGCTGATATAAGATGTTTTTGCACATTAATTCTTAATTATTATTAGTTAGTTTTTAGAACTCATTATATTACTATCATAACACTGTTTGAAGTCTTGTCACCTGGGTTCATACTTATGATGCTGTACTATTGGTAATAAAAAAAACACCCAAATAATAATAAACAAATGACTGCATGTCTCCATCTGATTTTCTCAAAATGAGGAATCTACATTCATGGTCATATATGGTATTGTTTGTGTAGAATGTGCATGTGTTACTTTCAAATAATATTTGAAGTGTTGGTCATTTTACCTATCCATGCTAAATATATGTAGACCTTTCACAAAAATGTTCAAATTATTGTTGACATGTTCTTATGTGCATGTAAATTAAATTGTATGACTTTCCATAATTATTTTTTGTTTTTTGCAGAGTAATTTGAAAAGTGTCACACTTATTTGAGGAAAAAAAGGCTTGAAGAAGATGTAAGTAAATAACATACATGTATACATACACAATAATTTATCATTGAAATAATGAAAAATCTGCTAATTCTATGAGACAATTCAATTAGAAAAAGCATTTCCATGTTTGAATGGTTTCATGTTTTATATGATTGATAGAAACCTATTTTATTTATAAATCTACAATTTTGAATAGTTCATGTTTACAAATTGCTCATCAACATATTAACAATACTTTGGAATGTTTTCATACTGACCGCACCAGCATTATAATATCAATCTTGTATAAAATCAGTTAAAGAGAGAGAGAGAGAGAGAGAGAGAGAGAGAGAGAGAGAGAGAGAGAGAAGTGCACTTTTAAGGTCATGCCGGGTAAAATAAAGAGGTGCAATTAAACTCTCATGCACATATCAGGGGTGAGGATGCTAATAATTTCAAATTGATCAAACTGAAAAGATATTTCAAAGCTGTATTTGAATTTGTGCAAAATTTAAATGCACATCAAAACATAATAAAATGTTTATTGAGATAAACAATTCCATTTATTGTCTATCAAATTGTAGAAAATTCTCCATTTCAGTCTTTCAGCCATTTTGATTACAAGTTAAACTTACTGAAATATGTATAATTTTCATTTTAGCTGGTACCTGCTTTGTTTTGGGATTTACATAAATGATGTTCTTATTGATGACAATTTACCTGCACACTTATACTGGAGTCATATATTAAAGATGAAATGATGAAAAGAAAAACATGAACTTTAAGAACAGGAAGACTATGTTTTTGAAGAGAGAAGAGGAGCAGAACTAAGAAGTCATACAATAAACACATTGAAATCATATAAATAAATTGCAATTTTGAGCTTGCATGCATATGTGTCAGGTTTAAATGATGTCACAGAATTTTTTTTCCAGAAATTTCTTTTATCTTCTTGAATCAATAAAACTAATGGACCAAATTAGTTGTTTTTATATTCATAATTTTGTTTGAGAAGTGAAAGGGGACATTTACTTAAGTTAATATATCAAATTGCTATATGCTGCATGTATTAAGGATGTAAATGGGTGGGAGAAAGAGAGAGTCTCTGATATAGGAGAATTCAGACTTATTTAAATTCTATATATTGATGTGAACCAAAATGTATTTTGATCGCCCTTGTTGCAGGATTTACACACCCTCTTTTCTTTCTCAGTAATGAGAAATGAGCAATTAAAATTTATTTTGTGAATGAATAGATATGCTAACCACCCCACCCCCCCCCCCTTTAATCATTCTGCATGTGT
This sequence comes from Magallana angulata, assembly GCF_025612915.1. Classification (NCBI taxonomy): domain Eukaryota; kingdom Metazoa; phylum Mollusca; class Bivalvia; order Ostreida; family Ostreidae; genus Magallana; species Magallana angulata. The sequence continues at coordinate 6,492,839 of NC_069114.1, forward strand.
TGAATAAAAATAAAAGTAAATTTCAACGGATGTTAAAATTAAAAGTGTAACATGTGTAACACAAAGGTGAATACTGTTGATTTGCTTTATAATATGGGGGATGGAAAAAGGCCTCATATATGGGCAGAACTACATGATAGTCCCCGTGAAAAATTCTAATTTGATTCACAATTTATATAGTAAAACATCATGTTACCTGGCCCCATGGCAAACTGACAAAAGGTTACACCTTTGAACCCCCCTCCCCAAAATAATATTTACACTTACAGACCCAAGCAGTGCTATAGAATGTGCAGTCATTGCACGGGCAAAGGCAGCACATGCATTCATCTGGCATTTAATCATTGTGAAAAAACTCCATATCTTATTTTTTTAATATATATTATCCGGGACGTATGTATACTCTGATATCATATGAGACCAATTTAATAATAATAATATCAGAGCTTTATTATTTAATTATAATAATATCAGAGCCAATTTGACACCCAACCCCTCAAATAATTTTGTACAATTAGCTCTTGTATATTTTTCTCAAATTCCTAAAAAATATTAAGAACTCATTAACTCCACGAATGCGGTTAACCAAGAAAACTGATACACAGCGGTTGTTTGTTTACATCCATGATGCGACTGAGGAAATGCGGGCGATTCATCGTAACCTTCTTGAATAAATAAAACATAAACACTATGATTAAATAACCATTTACATAATGTAATGTTGAAACATATCTTAAAACTAGAGACGAGCTCGTTGCAAGCAACGATTAGGTCTTCCGTCGTAGCTGCGTCATACTTGTGACGTAATATAAAAATTGATACCTGACCATGGTGCAATATTAGATGTATAAACACTGTGTAAAAGAAACAAAGTACATGTATATAAGCAAATACAGATCTTTAAAAGTTGTCTGAAGTTTGATTCGCCGCATGTTGTTTTTTTGCATGTGCATTTTATTTTGAGAAACTTATCGAATCATCATAATTGACTCAATATACACAGAATATGGACGACGATTATAATCACACAGTGGGTATGCCCGGTATGAACGTAAAAAGACCAAACATTTTACTCGCATTTTTTATCGAAAGCAAGGGCCAATGAATCTTTTAGAATGTATGCGGAGATCCTGGAAATTTTACAGGGGGTTCTGAAGAATAATTTTGTTTTTTGAGGGGGGGGGGGGGAGGGGGCATGCGCGGATAAGAAAAATTTTCCTGGGGTGGGGGTTGAGTGTCTGACGGTTATTTGAGTTTGCCTGGGGATGTCCGAGGCATATTTTTGTAATTTTATATTGTACATGTAATGGAAAGAAATTTTGCGGGGGTTGGGGTGGGGTCTGGAACCCTCACCCTACTCTTCTAGATTCGCGCATGGGGAAGGCCGATGCCGGTAATTTAACGGTAATTTTAACCATTTTTATTTAATTAATCATTTTCAAAATTATCGGAATTCCAATATTACCTTTAAACGCAGTTAAAACTTAAAATACGAACCATTTAGTCTCGGTGAGTATTCGGCCAACATGCGTCCGCGTACGAAAGAAATGGCAATATTCAAGAAATTTGGATGGACGATCTGGGTCCTAGGTCGTCCATCCGATTCTTTTTCAGACTAAGAGCTACAGAACTGCACTTAGAGAATGTCAAACTGATTATGTCAATTTATTTTGTCTCAAAGAATCAGTTTTTTTAATAAAGTTTTATCTTAAAAAAAAAGAAATCGGGCACAATTTTCAATGTTAGCATTTTACAATTTAAAGGTCTAATCAAATTTTGAATGAAGTTTCAAGATACTACTCTTTGTTGTTTAATACGAAATATTGCGTGGAAAAAAGATTTACATCGCATATATATTATAGTACTAATTTCTTCTCTTTTTTATTTACATCAAAATAAATCCAAGAAAAAATCTAAATATTTTTTTTTCCTTTATATGTGTTAATGAAAACGTTGATCAGCAAGGGCCGGTTCTATGTCGTGCAAGCACCTACTTAATAGATTGTTACACGGATCTACCACGATGACAAATATCGAAAAGGCAATATTGTGGGTGAAGGATGAAAGTGTAGTTTGTTTTTTAGGTTTATTTTTGATAATTATATTTATCTGGATCAATTTGGTCTGTTGGTTTGTTTTGTTTATTGAAAAGGGGAATAAAGAAAATGAGTAATTTCCGATATGAAGTCAAGCATATATTTTCATATTATCATTGACTTAAAACATGTTGGAAAAAAGAAATATTGCATCAAGCAGTTAGTTATTATGCGCAGATCATGCATTCCTCTATGGTTTTCACAATTGCATGTATCAGTTACTACACGTATTTGCTTACGGAGAAATAAATTTCCAAAGAGATGATATAGTTATCAGTTAAGTTCCAGATTGTCTTCTGCACATGCAAGCACGTGTGTAATCCTGATTTAAAAATAGGTATAATGTCCGGGGAGGGGGGGGGGGGTCATCGCAACAAAATTGTGTATAAGCGTACTAGAGTGTACATTGTTAATTAATAATTGATGTTGAATTGTTATTAACAAACAAAATCATAAATTTATAATTACAAACACTAAAATGCCAGGGAGTTCTGCTGGACGCGATTTCATTTGTCTTCAATTAATAGAGTGTAGGGATGCCCGCCTACTTAATACATATGCTCACGCGTCAACAGATTAAAAATGACTGTATTTTGGATTTATAAATCGTTCTAAAACATTCGATCTGATATATCGTTGTTAACAATTCAAAACTTTGAACGATTAAATTTGTTTTTATACCTAGTACCCCGACCCTCACGGAAAAATCCATTCAGATCAATGGAAATTTCATTTACAAGACTCCGCGCCAGAATCAGAATGTCTCATTCATTAATTTTTTCGTAGTTATAGTGGACGAGTCCAAAATAGGAATTTTGAGACACATCATACAATGTGAACATATGCCATGAATGCAGTTTACTTTGCGTCTATTTTCTTATTTTGAGAGTCCTTTTTATCATGTTTATCATGGCTTGAAAATGACGGAAGGCCCTTGAATGTTGTTATCTTTATGCAGGCACGTAGCATCCTTTTTGTAAGTGAGGGGGGGGGGGGGGCAGACTCATCCAAAAAATCTTGACAAGCCAAAAAAAAAAAAAAAAAAAGACTCCCAAAATCTTCAAAATGCTAATCCGGGGGGGGGGGGGGGGGGGGGGTCTGGCGTAGTATGTATATAACTTCAATTTCAATCCTAATTTCCTTATTTTTATATAAATTTTTTACATCCTTGATAATTCAATTTTTTATAAGTAAATTTTAAAAAAATTAGTTGCTGTGAGAAAAAGTGGGGGGGGGGGGGGGGGGGGGGCACCCACAAGCTTGAATTAATAATTGCCTGAGGATGCATCTTTAATGTGTCAACATTTATATTCATAATTGATGAAAACGGTATATGGGATGTAATAAGCACAATGAGCAAGAGTGTTCAATTAAAAGGGCATTTCACATTGCACGTGTGTAATCCTGATTTAAAAATAGATTGCCATATTTGAAAGGCAAAAAAAAAAAAAGAGGGAGGTGTCATCGCAACAAGATGATACACATTGTCTAAGTAGTACAATGTAAGTAATAGTTGGTGTTGGATTATCATCATTAACAAAGAATGATCAGTTTGGATTAATTAAAACAAATATAAATTCATATAATTGGAATATTTACTGGAGGGGCTACGTACAAGTAATTCGCCGAAGTGGGGTACGTGTGACCCGATTTTCGATCAATTGGGCGATTTCATTCATCTGGAAAAGGGTTTCACTCGCGTGTACAAATGTAAATGTACATCTAACAATTGCTAGTCAATTAAGTGTGTATGTTAATTCGATAGATTTCTTCTAAAACATTCAATCCAAAGTATAATATATGTAGTTATTAGTTGACACCCTCTCAGTGGATCTATGCCGATGGATCTATCTGAGATCTCAGCTGTTGCGTGAATGGTAAAGAAAGACTTCGCGCCATAATACGTCTCATTCATAATTTTGGCTCGCCGATTAGTGGGCGAGTCCAAGTTAGGCCAGAGCACATGATGTGTAGATGGTCTTACCCACTCTATTTTCTTAACTGGTCATATAATAAATAGAGATATCATGGATCTTTCACTTTTGTCGGAGCATGTAATAAATGGAACCAAAAAATAAAGTAATTCTAATTGAATTAAATTGAAGTTTAAATGTAAATACCCCCTCCCACCTACGGATTAGGATTTTCAAAATTCCCCATTTTTTAAATTCCTTGTCAAGATTTTTTTTGATGAAGCTGCCCACCTAAACCCCCCCCCCCCCCCCCCACACACACACACTTTCAAATAACGATGCTACATGTACGTGTTTGAATATCCTTTCCTATATGGTTAGAAATAACAAAATGTCTTTGATTTTGCATCTAATATATAACAAATTCAATTTTCAATTTGGCTGTTTGAGATTATTCGATACATGTACATTCCTAAAATGATTTAAAATAATGAAATGATTTAATTTCCAGTGATATACAGGTACATGCACTCGATCGAAGAAAAAGATTGAAATTGCTTCTAAACTCTGCGCGTTCAGTTTAATAATTTATGACCCGCAGCGAAAATTAAATTTCATTTCTTATAAGATAGCCTAATTGATACATGCATGCTTCCATTGAATAAATTTGGGTAGTCAGGCAAGCTTTTTGGAAAGCTATTGCTTGTATAATATTAAGGTCAAACGCGACCTTCATGTGTCTTCCATTTTTTCCTATCTCCACAATGTGAATTAAGATTTCCACTTTGTTATTTCATAATTAAATTTTTATGTAATATGATTTTTTTGGTTTGAATATAAAGTGTTCAAATTAAAATATATAGTATGACTTTACTTATAAGCATTCAAATGCATTTTGCGTGCTATTTTAAGGGAAGTTCGAAATATTCTAGCTCCAAAACGAGCCTGGTAATGTACTCTAATTTTTTTGGAATTAACAGGTTTAAATGTTAATAAATAAGGAATGAAATATCAAGGAAAATTATATAAAATTGAGGAACGTTTCGTCTGTCCTTAATTAAAATAATATAAATAGACATCATAAATCCCATATCAAACGACATATAACCACTTGAATCTGCGCGTCTTTTAATGAAATTATGAACAGCGGCAATTCTAAGTTAATGTTAGCTGCAAGTCTGTATAGCACTTGTATGCAAAATTTCGGATGGTACTTAATTTTTCCAGACGGAGAGCTACATATATGCAGCTAAGGTAACTAATAATGCTTCCGATGAAATACTTTGTTTAGTAATGCAAGGTTTTAAGAGAGCAATACTTATTTGTTTAAAAATAACACCCTAATACTTCGCATTTCATTCGCTGTTTGTAGAACAAGCAGAACCAGTATCAGTTCGATCCCTACCGTATGTACATTGTTCGAATTTAATAGCCCTTGCATTGGATTGCTTTGCATGTACAAAATATCTTTTAAAAATTCAACACTGAAAGTGTTTATCTATATGGCTATTAATCTATATGTACATGTACACATAGCGTACACATGTGATTCAAAATACCCCAAACGGAAAAATTCACTTATTGAGTCTACATTTTATAGAATTTGCAAAAAATACATTGCGGGTCTGAATGTTGGTTAATGTGTCAATCTATCAATATACAGTTTGTTAATTATTTTCGATTGCTAAGGCTACATCGTTTTTGATGAACATTGAACAACATTTTTTCCATGCCATTATTTCCACGGAAGATAGCGAGTACAATTATAAAGCACAATTTATTTAATTATCTCTTTAATATTGTGTACTAGTATGTAATAAATTATTTATAAATTGCTGCCGAAGGTTGTTTGGTATTTTCGTTTGTAGATGCATTGCAAGTAAAAAACGTGAAACGCGGGGCAAGTCATAATTAATATCCCTAATAACCGTTACTTAAAAATAGCGGCTTTGGATTCAAATATTATCGTATACGAATATTAAGTTCACTTTTTAAAATCATCTCCACGATGATAATATTATATCCATCGGAAATCAGTATTTTGTTTTGCTTTAAAAGAAATGTTCTATCGGGAGCAATCCCGCGTTCGTTTAAATTGCCAGCGTACATTTGTCATGTCAGTAATACACATTGTGCTTTATATGACGGCCGTGTATACGTACTGTAGAAAAGTTGAGTTTAATTACCATGCATTCGAACCATTTAATTAACACATCTCCCAGTACTGAAACAATTCAAAATGTCTCTGTTACAGTAACACAGCGGGGCGTTAAACATGCGTACGTCCAGCTCTACAAGCATATGCACTGTCGTCAAGGCGACGGCCTGAATACAGCTAGCGACTCTTCTATCGATCGGTTACCTGAGTCTCGTAATGCATCTAAATATAGAAAGGGGCACAGTTATGAAACAAACATCAAAAATAAGGTCAAAGACGTTCATCTTTATGAAATGAATATGTACATATGAATAAAAACATTTGGGAATTTTATGTAGAATTATTTTTGCGCGCTGCATGTATCAGTTAGTGCATTACAAAAAGCCCTTTCATAACCTCCTAAACGTGCGCACCCCCACAAAAATCGACCGAACTGACAACAATTGTTTCTGCAAATACTGGCTATAAATTACGAAAACATTAAATTGAATACCACGGAAGGATTCAAAATTAATTTCTTTACAACTTTGCTTCAATAATGCATTAGAAATTTTTATTCCTTTACAAGTAATTGACAAGAAACTTTTGACGCATCTAACTCCTTAATTATAGGGGCCAGCTCCTTTTTCTGTATACCGAATGAAAGGTCTTGGTAAGACCAAGATCTTTTAAAATACATGTTATAACAAATTTTTATCAGGTAGGAAACTAACACGGAAAATACGCGAATTTTTTTGAATTTTTTTCTTGCCTTTGTTTCAACATCTATACCACCCCTTTTATTTGCATTTAAATAATAAATAAAATATATCTCGCACAAATTCAATGTATTAGCTTCCAAACCAGCCCATCTTTGAGACTCTGCCAGTCATCGTTATAGCTAAACCCCCCTGGACAAAAGAAGTCGTTAAATTTTACTAAAAGGGGAATAACTCAAAACCGAATGGGGATTTTTCTCAACTAAAATATGCAACGACAACATCACGCGGCATGTTATCAGTCCTGAAAATTTCAAAACAATCGGTGAACAAACGAGCGAGATATTAAGGATCAAAGTTGGCGTCTAGAAGAAAAAAAAAAATAATAAGAAATTTGAAAATTTTTCAGAATAATAGTAAGGTCTTCCGTTGGAAACGGAAGACCTTAATTAATTCGGAATGGGTGATAACAAGACATCGCGCCTATATCAGAAGAGTTATCGCTCAAAGTGGGTGTGACCTGGTGAGGACTAATCGCCGGAATGGCGACGGAATAGACGTAGTGACATGTATAAAAAGGTCGATAACTTGTGTTAGGTATAAGCTATCACCATTCGGTTTTCAGTTTTTCAATCTGTGGATATAGGGCTATCGATATATGTAAAAGCATTTTTGATAGGTACATGTTTGATACATAAAACCTTGACCGGAATGAGCTATGATCGCAAAAATTAGCTGCCGGAATGACGAAGTCGACTTCATAAAACATCTAATATCTCAGAAAGTTTTTCATATTTTTTCATTCGGAAACGATTTTTTTAATCACAACGACCAGGCCTATAAAATGTAAAAAAAAATTAAATCGATATCTTTAGATTTAGTATGCAAAACCTTGACCGGAATGGAAATTTTTCGTTTAAAAAGAATGCTGAAATCGTGCAGTCATCTCTAAATAATCACCTGTATCATAAAAACCATTGATTATATTTCCATTCGGTCAAGATTTTTTTCATCCTTGGGTATACACCTTTCAGACAATATATAGTTTTATATATCAAACTGGATTTAAATGCTCAAAACCTTGACCGGAATGAAAATTTTTCACTCAAAATTTACAAATTTTATTAGATGCACTCAGGTATCGCTCAGGTAAAGAAGCCGTACTACAAGAAGTTGTGAACAACACAAGTAATAAAAACATAGGGAGTTTATTAAAACAACAAATTTCAATAGAACAACAAATTTAATCACGACAATGGTCAATACATAGCCAATCTAGATCTGTACAATCACTATTTACATCTGCACATTTTGAATGTTTCCAAACATTACAAAGCTTTTTCCCAAAATCACAGCCTACCATTTCATCCACCCAATCTGGAAATCCACAAGAACAACAGCAATGAATTGTTAAAATCTTATGTTTTAAAACTGTAATGTCAGGAGTTTGTGATGAATTTTGCGGAAATTGCGTAAATAAACCATTTTCTAAACATTCTACAAGATGGCTCCTAATACGTTCTGATTTAAAAGAGGTTTTAGTTTGAAATGAATTATCGGGATTAAAACAAAATTCTACAAGGTTAGCAATTGCAAATAATCCACAATCAAAGCCTTGTCGCAATCATTCGGTCGCGGTTTTTTCCTACCGGATTTTTTATCGTTATCGTTACGTTTCAAACTACTCTTAGACAATAAAACTAAATTGTAAATTTCGTCTTTTGTCAACTGCTTTGCACTTTTAACACTAGTTTAAATGTTTTTCACTTGTTTGACGTCGCGAGCGTTCATCACCCCGATGTATTCACACTTTGAACTCTTTTAGCGGCATTTATTTATCGAATATCTGTGATGGCAACATACCGATTTCGGAATCCTTTTTAATTATCCTTCAATTTTATATATCACAGCTTCCATGGACAAGCTTCTATGTATTTAGCTCTTGTACATTTTTACTCCCTTTGATGTAAAAAATTAAAATCATCATCCGATCCTAATTATCATTGCCTGCCCCACATTTACAACTGAATGAGCATTGATTTCTCTGATGTATGGATAATTTTGAATATGTTGCCATATTATTTACTCTAAACTTTCTTTGCCTTGCCCTTGAACTTTTTGTCTCAATTTAGCATTGACGTTTTTTGTCTAAAAGAAGCCCGCGTTACCCTAAAAAGTCACGTGACCGTCAAATTTAGACATGGCCAAGTTAATGTGACCCATATCTTTACAAAAACATCCAAAATAGTGTAAAACTATTCATTATGCAGAAATGAATAAACAAAAGCAAAACGACCTCCTTTTACTGCTGTTTAAAAGCAAAATGTTGCCTTAACTGTCCTGCGTATTAATTTTGATATATTGATATATAATGTACTAATATTCATATATCATTCTCATCATCGTCTATAAACATAGTGAATTACAGATCATTTGACACGTACATTTCATTCATATTTATGGTGTTTTCCGTTCATTGGTTGAGTTTGGAGTGTGGAAGGTCCATGGTGTTTGGGCCATGTGAAAGTTGTATGATCAAGTAAACTGAACAAAACTTCTATTTAACAAATCAAAAAAAGGAATACATTCGCAAAACGCAATACTTCTAGCATTATGTACAAGCATGTTTTAGATGACAACATCAGTAAAGTTCTATAACATTATTTTATTAAGGACATCTAGAATAATTAAATGGAGAGTATTCGTGAATATGTACTAATAAAAATATACCCGGATTCTGAATGTAAAAAACATGTATCACATGAATGATAAAAAATGATAAAATCAACAATAACTTGCCCAGTAACAGGTTATAAGAATCATTTTGATACGATAGGGTCCGCGTTCAAAACTGAAAAGTTAGCATGGTTAGCGCCGGTGCTTAAGTTTCTCGCTGACATTATCTAGGATGTCGAATTTATGTCTCTTGCCGTCATTATCGAGAGCGAACACTTTACCATTGAAGTGCCATGCTGAGTGGATCCTGGGGTCGTCTTTGAGGTCGCGCATAAGCTTAGCGTTCATCGGGGTTAAATGATCAAACATTATAAAATGTTTTTTGAGCTTGTCCTGCGAACGGTTCTTTATCACCTTGACCTTTGTTTCCGTGTCGCGGAATTTCGCTATCACTGGCCTTGGACCGTCCCTGGCACCTCCTGGGACCCTATGAATCGCAATGACGTCTGCAGGTGCGAGATCAATGTTGATGGTTGATTTCAGTATGTGACATAAGTCATCTCGCAGGTTTTCGGTCTGCTTTTCTTCCCATTTCAGAAATTTGATATTATTTTTTTGTGAGTATTGTTGATTTTGGTTAGCTAAAGTTAGTGCATTTTCTGATGTATGTTGAATGTATTTCAGATTGTCCATCATGCTTCTCAGCTCTCGTGCCTGGTTGCTGAACTTTTCCCCAAGAGTTTCGAAGTCGAGATTGAAACCGTCGGAAATATCTTTGACATGGCTTTCATATTCGTTTGTTTTGGTTTCAATTTTTTGTTCGAATTCTTCTTTAACGGCTGTTTTGATCTCTAATGTAGTTTTTTCGGAAACTTTGCTGGGCTCTGGATCCTGAAGTATCTGGACGATCTCTTGCTGTTCCATTACCTCTTCCGTGCCATACAGAATTACACCACCACCACTGAGCACACTATCACAAGACACACTCGTACGCACAGTAGTAGGAGCACTTACACGGGACACACTTGTACGCACACTTGGAATTGGAGCACTTACACGGGACACACTTGTACGCACATTGGGAACGGCAGCACTTACACGGGGCACACTTGTACGCACACTGGGAACTGGAGCACTTACAGGAGACACTTTTGTACGGACACTGGGAACGGGAGCACTTACACGGGACACACTTGTACGCACACTGGGAACGGGAGCACTTACAGGAGACACTCTTGTACGGACACTGGGAACGGGAGCACTTACACGGGACACACTTGTACGCACACTGGGAACGGGAGCACTTACACGGGACACACTGGGAATGGGAGCACTTACACGACAAACACTTGTGAATAAAGGCACACGTGTCAGCACATCTTCAACTCTGGATTTCCGCAGGCACCTTTTCTTCATTGAAGCTGTAACTTTGGTCCAAGGATGAACACTTGTACGCACATTAGGTACTGGAGCACTTACACGGGGCACACTTGTACGCACACTGGGAACAGGAGCACTTACACGGGACACACTGGGCACAGGAGCACTTACACAGGACACACTGGGCACAGGAACACTTACACGGGACACACTGGGCACAGAAGCACTTACACAGGACACACTGGGCACAGGAACACTTACACAGGACACGCTGGGCACAGGAACACTTACACGGGACACACTGGGCACAGGAACACTTACACGGGACACACTGGGCACAGGAACACTTACACGGGACACACTGGGCGGCACAGGAGCACTTACACGGGACACACTTGTACGGACACTGGGAACCGGAGAACTTACACGAGACACAATGGGTACACTTACACTAGGCAAGGATGGCCAGATTATTTCGTCGTTGAGATCTGCGGTGAATTCCGGGATGACAGTCGGCTGGATTGTTCGGAGAAGCGCATCTCGGTAGTCGGTTGGGATCGGGTCTTCTTCACGGTCTTCACACACACTCTCCGGCTGGCAGGTAGGCCTCACCGCCCCATTTTCATGAATGGGTGTTGTTCAAACATAAAAAAACCAGGGTGTCAGTCTATTATTGTTAATTGTACACCAGTATGTTAGATTGATAGGCGTCGGAACCGGGGGGGGGGGGGGGCTACGGGGGGCTTAGCACCCCCCCACTTTTACAAAGTTAGACCTAACCTTCAGGCACATAGCAACAAGGAGGGGTCACCCCCCCCCCCCAACTTTTTATATCAGCCAACATAACTGTTACTAAATTGACCTTTAAAAAAATTGAAATAATAATAGTGATAATGACAATTGGAGTCATAGATACTATCTCCCTACTAGATTGGATACTACGCTTTTGGGAAGGTCAGATTTCCCCCCCCCCCCCCCCCCCCCCCCCCCACAGATTAGGATTTTCATGATTTTGGGAATTAGCCTTTTTTTTTTTTTGGCTTGTGCAGATTTCTGATGACTAGTCTAGTCCCCCCCCCCCCTCCCTTTCAATTGGCTTCCGATGCTTTAGATATTCTGATTATTTCATGCAGTCCGTGATTTTTCTTTGATTGCTGAAGGCTTCGACCGATCCTCAAACTGGTTAGAACTGGATCGTGTAAAGTTCAGTCCTGACAGGTTTTTTTTTATATAGTTTTGAATTACAATTAATTATAATTTACGTACGAAATACATGGAATCATATTCAGTGAATGTAAATATTTAGAAATGCCTCATCGTGTGTTATGGATATTTAGATTTAAGGTCCTTTCGCGTTTAGCCGGTATAGCGAACAATCCCGGGCGACTTTTTGCAACATCTTCATTGTTCAAATCATGATTCAATGGGAAAGGGTGGAGCCAATGGTTTTTGGGGTGGAATTTTTACAGGGGAATATATCAAAGATAGAAATTTTTAAAAATATTTAATCTCAAAACCTGAAAAAACAAAAGTGACTCAATGTTTAAAATAAGAATATCTGGAGAAAATTTTGAATTAAAACCAGATCTACTCTAATAAATTGTCTAGATATTATTATTTGATACCATAAAGCTGGGTTGATGAGAGCTATCATGGCTATTGTGAACTGTTCTGGAGAGCGAAATGGCCTCTGGTCATCTTTGTAATTTAAAAAATAAATTAGTCGCACCATGCATGTTCTTTTTAAAGCATTTCATTTTATTGTTACTGATAAGATTATTTTACAGTTCAATGGTGAACTCTGATAAACGCTAAATATAAATTCTAATTAAGGTGGCATTCGACACCTCCATTTTGTGACGTACTATTTATCGAAAGAAACAATTTAAATCAAATGTAATTTTATAAATAGTTTTTCTCTCAAATTTGTTTACTAAGAGCATACCATTAATCATAGTGGGTGAGACGGTTCACTATGAATCTGTAAGTCACGAGTTCGAATCCTGCTATAAATATCGACAGATGTCCCATAGCACCTTAATTGTAATTTGTTCGTTTCATCTTCCCGCGTTGAATGTACTATTGACGGATTCCGTCCGGGGACACCAGTACCCCCGAGAATCGGCTAGATGGCACATCTCCTACTTTGGGCGCTAGGCGCCGTGTATAGAGACCCTATCCTAATGTATTGAACCTGTATAATAGGGTCAACTCAGAAATAGGTGCATATATCGCCCCTCTTGAGACTGGATTCCGTCAAGGGACACCCGTAGCCCCGAGGATCCGGTCTTGGTTAGGTTACACACCTCCTAGTTTGTACTGCACTGGACTTATCCAGTGGAACAGTTCTGATATTTTGTTGACAATAACATAGCCAAGAGGGTGCACCTCACAACCTGATTCATCCAAATTAAATATTCTGCAATCGTATCAAAATCCGATGTATTGGAACCTAACAGTAGCAGATTCAATACACTTACTTTTATTAGAGACTTTGTCACCCCCCCCCCCCCCCCAAACACACACACCCCTACTACGACTTTGGTTAATGTTGATATTTTTCGGTGAAAACGTTTGTTGCACCCCCCCCCCCCCCCCCCCACCAAACAAAAGCATTTTTCCTTTTTCAATAATATATTGGTACAGTTAGTTGTACAGAAATTATAATCATACTACACAATACAATGAGGTATTCAATCGAAGGTTGTTAAATGACATCTGTTATATAATGTATAATTATATAACAGGATACTTTATAAACCATAAACATTTATAAAGGTCCAAGGACAAATAAATGCAGTGGCGTCGGAAGTATATCATAGCATATATGTGTGTGTGTGTGTGTGTGTGGGTGGGGGGGGGGGGGGGCTAGACTTATCAGAAATCTTGCTCCATAGGTTTGAAAAATGTTTATATCAAAAGAAGTTTTTTTTTATTAGAAAAATAAAACGTCTTATTGACATTACCGGATGTGATTTTTCTTTTTAGATATTTATATTATGCTTTTATTCACATCAAATTTTAAACTCTACAGTGCGTTACTTGCAACCAAAATAGATTTCTACATTTTCGTAAAAAATACAAAAAAATCGTATAGAAAATTTAGGGCTTATATTCCTCTTTGAACAACACAATCTTGCTTCAGAAATGAGACTCTAACGATCCACAAAATAAAATTTTGGTTTAGCATTCCACCTTAAATGATTAAAGAAAATATCGGATTCTATCAGCACTTTAATTCCCTGTCGTATCAGAAACGTTCACCATGTTTTTGCTTTACAAGATTTAAAAAAAAATTAAAACCTGATGTTTTATATATAACCACCTGTCGTTCGGTATAATAAACAATTTATTGCATGAAGGTTCAGGAGATATGAAGATTTATATTTCATATTTATATATATATATAATTTCTTTTAAAATTGATTTTTCCTGGGGAAATAAACCTTCATATTTCCTTCACTATCATGCAATAAATGTATAATATTCCCACTATGTCCCCTTCAAATTCGCCAGTCGCACTTTTTGTACATGTTTTTTAATATTTTTAATGTCTCTGAAAACTATATTTTCAAAATAATTTTTCAAATTATTTTCAAAATTACTCATAGATACTGTATTAGCATGTAAACTTTCCAATAATATCATCCAGTATTCTTTGTATACAGTTTTGCCAACAAGTCTTTTTCCCCATTTCCTGCGAATTTAACATCCTCTAAATATGCATGTTGTAAAAACAAGTTTAAAGAGGTTCGTTCCTCTGTTTTTGGGTAGCCATTTTGGGTCACCTCTATTCTGGAAATTATGCATCATTGATTGATTCTACTCATAAATTCATATTTCATAATGCCAATTAAACTATTTTAAATAAAATAGTAAAGGAAACATTGCATATTTACAGAGTTTAGTATGGGACTATATTTTGTGGCGGAAGGTTTTTAAGAAGAAAATGAACATTTTTCATAACTCGGTTGTTTTAGAATACCGTAACTTTAACTTCCTTATTTTCAGTGCAAACAAAATTTATTTTCGTTTTGAAAAACATTTTTACAATTTTTCGATATTTCTTTAGACACATATTGGATAATTTAACTTATATTTCATAAAGGTCAAGGAACAATGAATCCCAATTGTTGGCTGAAATTAGCTTATTTCATGTCATATCTCAATTTTTACATAATAGACCCACACTTTTGGCTTTTTTTCTGAAATTTGAAGATTTTTCTGACAAGTTTATCATAATTTAAGAAAAATTTTGAGACTTTTAAACAATTTTATTTCATGTTGAATGGGTAACGGATAAAAACAGCGTTTTATCAGTGCAAAAAGGTCAAAATATCAATAAGGCGAAGAAATTTTAACATATTTCTTTATGATAATTTTAATTTTATTTATTTTAAATAGTTTAAATTTGTATTTGATGCCATAGTTCATTTCGATAATAAAATATAGAGAGAAAAGCGATTTATGCGCAATCTGCACATTCAGTGCAGAAAGGTCATATCAAATATACCCTAGCGCCAAATGAAGCACATAGACCCCACAATTTTGTTTTGAATTTTGACTATGTGTGTAGATTTTTAAAAAAAACTTTAGAAAAAAACTTGAAGACTTTTGATCGCAGGATCCAACGTCCATAAGTTCTCTCGATTTGAAACAATTTTCTGCAATCTGTAGTAATAATAAATTTATTATAATTCGTAGATAATGTAAAGTCACCGATGTTTTCTTTGCGATATCGTTCTGAAAAGAATGGAAAAAAAACTCTATTCTAACTGAATAGAATCAGAAGCTTTATTAGGAACCCCTGAAATGTCTTTCAAGATAATTTTTTAACTTTTTTTTAAATGCCGGTTTGTCAAAATATTTTATTATTTTTTGATATCACTCCAAATCTCAAAAGCAAAAGTCATTTTAAGTCGGTTTGAAATACAGAAACCAGTCGTTTATACTGGAGGATGCAAATGGTTATGTCTATGTTTTTATCAAATTTATGACAAAATTTGCCAGTCATGTTCGTTAGCCCAGGGATTTCGGTCCACTCCGCTGCCCATTATAGTGACCGAAGTGGACTTAAAACCCGAAGGCTTGGCGATTTAATAGTCATATCAAACATTGAATATTGCAGTAATTGATATCTAATTTATAACAAAATTTTCCAGTCATGTTCGCTAGCCAAGTGTTTCGGTCCACTCCGCTCCCCATCATAGGGACCGAAGTTGACTTAAAACCCTAAGGCTTGGTGATTTTATAGCCATATTACATATTGAGCATTGCAGTTTTTAAAAAAGATTTTAAACAACTGTTTATGTACAAGTTATAAACCTAAAAATCAAACTTTGAACCCTTTGTGAGGTCAAGGAATTGTCGAAGAGACCAAAGTCTAGACAATTTTAAAGAATTAACAATTTGTCAAAATGCTTGAATATAAGTAAAACCGCATATTTAAACATTTGAGTTATTTTTATTAATTAAAAATTTTCACACATGTAAAATTGAAATCCACACCCTTCAAAAGGGCCTCACCGTACTCCTTAAGATTTTGAAAAAGAAAATGAATCTACACTATCTACAATTTCTTTCACTAAAGTTACAGCTCTTTTTAAGCAAATACATATTTAGAGGAAGATTTTAAAGTTTTTGCTCTATATATAACTATGTAAAAATTTGCCCCCATTATGATTCCAACATATCCTTGAGAATCATGACTTGAACAAACTTAATTCTACACTTCCTTAGGCTACCTCCACACAAGTTACAGCTTTTTGGGTTAAACAGTTTTATAGAAGAACATTTTTAGAAAATTTTCCCTCTATATTGCTTTGTGAAAATTCGACCCCAAGTGTGACCCCATCCAACCCTGGGGACCAAGATTTGAACAAAATTTAATGTACACTACCTAGGGATGATTCCACATCGGGTTCACCTTTCCTGACCAAATGGTTTTTCAAAAGAAGATTTTTAAAAATATTCTCTATATTATTTCTATGTAAAATTTGACCCCCTCCCATTGTGGCGCAACCCTACCCCCGGGGATCATGATTTTCACAACTAGGATGCTTCGACATAAGTTTCAGCATTCCTGGCCAAATGGTTCTTGTAAAAAAGATTTTTGAAAATTTCTGATTTTTTAAAATAATTTCTAATCATCTCCCCTTGAAAAAGGGTGTGGTCCTTAATTTTCACAACTTTAAATTGCCATTGCCTAAGGGTCTTTTGTGCCATCTTTGGTTGAAATTGGCACAGTGGTTCTTAAGGAAATTTTGAAAATGTGAAAATTTAAATTAACGGACAGACGGATGACAGAGAATGATCATAAAAGCTCACTTGAGCTTTCAGCTCAGGTGAGCTAAAAAGGGAATTTCAATCTACAGATAACTTATCCAGATAAGATTATTTTTGTTTGAATTACTGATACTGCAAAGAAGACTAAATAGCACCCAACCGTACATATACATGCAACACACTTTGGGCTTGTGCAGAAAGTCGGTTTTACACTTCGCTACTCCACTGACCACAGAATCTTCTCTTTTTAAAAACTATGTATTGAGATGGCAAATGCTGCCCCTTCCTCAAAAGTTCTGATGTCATCGTATGGCCATTGCCAAAATTTAAAGGCATTTTTTGATACAATACAATACATTGATATTTAGTTTAAAGATTTATTTAAAGATAAAACAACTCATAAAACATTCAGAAGCAGTATCAATTTTATATATATATATATATATATATATATATATATATATATATATATATATATATATATATATATATATATCTGTAATATGCTGATTGTCTGATTACATTTTTCAGAATCCTTTGGTTAGTTTTGCACAAACTCGCAAGATAGAAATAAAAACACCACGGGACAGAATATTTCAGATGAAAATTTCATAAAGTTAGAACAGAGGAACAGGTTGACGAAAAATCAAACATCTACTCCAATTCTTAAAATTAAAAAGGTAAGTAATAACAATTAGTTCAGTATCAAAGTGATTTTGCTTGGGTTAATATACCTGTACCACTCCTCTTTATAAGTAATGGGTCTCAGTCCCTTTCAGGCATTCGCTCCATTGCTGGTAAAGAATTGAGTGCTACACATTCATAAACCTTCGTCATTAATACATGTAACAAAAAGTTTGTTCAGATAACCACATGTAAGTTGATAATACAGAGACCATACCTTGTGTCATGTTAAAGACAAAGACTGTTGACATGTTATAGATAAACTGTTACTCATTACATGTAACATAGAGTGATAAGCACAGGTAACAAGTACAGTCCATTGAAAGTATATCATTTTTAAAAATCAAACATTGTATAAACATACTTAAATCACTGAGTCACTGTACATTTATACATGTAAATAAAAAAAGTAGTTTCATGTAAATATATTGTCTTTTGACATACATGTGACACATATACACAGCCACATTGTTTACATATAATATATAAACATGGTCTAGCTATATTTGTTTACTTATATGTTATAAGAGAGAACTTAGTTTACACACAAAACTAAAAATTAGCTTATTGAAACAAATGAAGACTGATGCCTTGCAATGATTAAACACATAAACACTTAATATTATGACAGTTAAACAGTTTGTTTATATCGTATAGACATGGTAAGTTAGTTAATGTGTGAACCATTATCAACACACAACATGTTACATTTGTAACATCTGATATACACCATATGATAACATGCATTGTTATACCGGTTTTTTCCGCGTCATGTTTTTTCCGCGAATCAGAACGTTATATAAAATTTACGCGAATCTTATTTTCACTATTTCAAAGTCACATTGTTAGAATTTATTACGATTGTCTAAACCTGTGAGGAAAGTGGCGAAAAGTATATGAATTGTCGCTCTTTGTAATGAAAAATTCGGACAATGAATCCATTTACACGTTTTCCTTAATGTGAAATAATTACCAACAATTAATTTCGGAGACGCAAACAGTCATAAATAAACAGATCATGTACCGTTACATTTACCAGTAACTCAGGTATAATTAGACATCGGTTTATGCAAGGAAAGCGAACGTTTTAATAAGCTTGTCAATGGATTATTGAATAAACAACGAGGCATACAAATCTATTATTTGGCGCTTGTCCTCCGATCCCGCAATTTGTACCTCTAAGTAAACTAACTGAACACAGTTCACCGTACTTTTATTTACCTGTACATTTCATCAGGAAAGAGAGAACTCTATTACAAAAAGGAAACTTTGTATCAAATTTACGCTGATTTATTTTCCGCGATTCGGATATCGTCGCGAACAAAGCGGAAATTGTATACACGCGGAAAAAACCTGATATACGGTACTTTCATGTTAAATACTGAAATCTGATTGGTTAAGACGCAGTTCATAATCCGTTCTATTACCCTCAGCGTTAGCACGCACTTAGCAACTGGTAACATTACAAATTGTTACATGCGCGTACGGTTTGTTGTGGAGTTCACGTTATTCCTATATAAAGCAGTAAAGTTTTCCTTAAAATTAAGACATTCAGTATTATACAAATATTGACTGGGGTTGAGGGCAACATTGATTATATTAGACCCGAGGGACGAAATATTGCCCGACGCGAAGCGGAGGGCAATATTTTCGTCCCAAGGGGACTAATATAATCAATGTTGCCCGAAAACACAGTCAACATTTGTTTTGTTATATGAAGACACAAACCAAATTTTAAGAAAGTGATTAAAAACAGATCGCCGTGATTTTCTCAGCTCAACAAAGAATTTACCAAATGAATTTTGTGTTAAGCTCATCGTCACAAGTGATATTCTGCCGTGCGTTAGAATTAACATACAGATGTTCTACCTGATTTTAATTCACAGTAAATCAGAAATCCTTATATCCGTTATAATAGCAAACCGTTGCATTGCACGTCCGTTGTTTGTTTGCCTTGACTGACTGTTTATTATGACGTCACCTTGTTTTGGAGTCGCGAAGATTTATTTACGTCATCGTTTAAGAATCAACAAATCAGAAGCAATTAATTGAAATAGAGGGAATAGTCTCAAGGTATTATTCCTAGCCGGTCAATATTAAAAAAATATTGACCGGTCAATATTTTTCGGACGAGCTAATATTACAATTATTGACTATTTGTCTATATAGAGTTATACAGAGAGAATATACCACTGAATATATCAAAATAAAATGAATAGTGTCTGTATGGGAAGATAACAACTGTTACCCTCCCACACAGCCACTATTTATATAATGTTAATAGTTTGAGTGCATGTTATACATACAGTATGTAATATTTACTTCATACGCTTTGTTAACATACAAATATTGCAGTTAATTGATTTACTTATAATATTGTATTTTCTTCACTTTACCTGTGCCTCTCTCAGCAACAAAGAGGTTGTCTCTGGTGTCCACACATAAACCCCGTGGAAACTGTAAATGACGATTGTCAATGTAGCGGAGGAACTGTCCGCCCTGATCGAGGATGTGGATACAGTCGTTGTCATAGTCTGCTGTCAGGATCCGACCATGGCTGTCTGTTGTGATGCCGCGTGGATCAAATGATCCCTTGGTAGTAGAGGGATGACCAGTGTAGGTAAACCGGAGTTTCCCGGCCTGATTGACCACCACTACTACACGGGCTCCACAGTCTGAAAAACAGATATCTAGGTTCCTGTTCTCACTGATGTATTTATAGTGACCAGATGAAAAGAGAGGTTGTCCTTTGTCATTGTACTGAATACTTTGTTTCTCTGTGGAGCCAGAGTAACACACAACTTTTGATTGCTTATCACCATCACTGTCCATGACAACCAGGAGGTCACCAGAGGCGGTACTACAGACACCACGAGGACTCCACCCCCGTAGTCTGATCACTGTCTGTACCTGTGTATTCTTCACTATGTTCACAGTTCTATCATTGTAATCAGTATAAACTAGATCCCCACTCCTTGTTACTGATATGTCTGTTGGAACGTACCCTGACTTGGTTTTGATGGACTTTACTTGTTTTCCCTGCTGGTTGAAGAGTTTCATCATGTCTTCATTACCACGCGTCCATACTTCTGTATCATTCAGACACGTCACACCGTATAGATATTCATACCCTGTGTCTATAGCTGTGATGACCTGGGGTACATCCATCAGTGACCGGTCTGGGGGAGAGGACTTGGCTCCCTGGGGCGACATGCTGTAGTCTTGTTCCTCTATTGTGAAAGATAATGCTGACAGCGAACCAAACTGTTTAATCAGCTGATCTGTATGGATTTTCTCTGACCTAAAGTTTGGTAAGGACACTTTGAGTTTAGGAGGCAATCTTCTGAATTCAGCGTTCCTAGATTTGTACTCAGAGACAAGGCAGACATCTTTAGAGTTCAGTATCTTCTTCAGTTCAGCAATGGTCTGTGTGATTTCAGAAATGGTGCGTGTGATTTCATCTTCTTGTTTTTTCAGGATGACCAGATGTTTGGATTCCATTTCCTCCACAATAGATTTCAGGTTTGAGATAATGGTGTCTATTTCTCTGTGCCAGACTTCTCCTTGTTTGTCAATTACTGTTGTCAATTTCTGGGAGTTTTTACTCAGATCAGCTTTCTGCACTGGGATGTTGGATGCAATCTCTTTGTATTTAGGATAAATGGATTTCTCCAATTCTTCCAACTCTCTTTGTAAAACTTCTTTTTTGATATCAAAGTTTTGGAAAATGTCAACTGGTTTATGTCCTAAATGTTCCCCAGAAATACACTGTGCACAGACAGGAATGTCACATTGTTCACAGTGGAGTTCACATTGTTTGGTGGGGTGTTTCCTACACTTGGGATAGTTCAGAGTGGTTAAGTATTGTTTAAGTGACACTACATTGTGGACTTTAGAGGAATCTGATAAATGTGTCTCTACACAGTCTTTACATAGATGTATATGACAAATTTCACAGTACATGAAGGCCATAGATGTTCGACACAGGGTGCAGCGTACAACATCCTGGGCGCTCTTCCAGGGGTCCATGGTCAGGGAGCCCTTAGTAAATTTAGGGGGAATTGCACCTGCAAAGTGAAAGTCAGTATGTATTTATGATCTTTGCAGGAATTTTTTTGGTTTGATCTACATGACTATATGTAGGAATCAGAGATTCCATTTCATGCATTAACTGTACATTTTTGGTCATAATATTTTGTCTGAATTTAGAATTAGGCGTGAATTAATACGTTAAAAAATTATTAGTCCAAAATTGTTTTTTGATTGTTTAGAATAGACAATAAGAAATTAAGTGGATTATGAAACTTACCTAACGTTATTACCCCATTGGTAAACTACAAATCTTTACAATCCAACATGGCGAGCTTCAGGTGTTTATTGTTCCTGGTCGGCTACCTGTGCAAGATCATGTGACTGATTTAAATACCAGATACACACCTGTACTCGGATTTGCGCTGATCCAGAATCTAGGTCACTCATTATTGGGAGAATTTACCACAACTGACTTTTTTTATCACTTGTGAACATATCAAATTCAGCTTAAAATGTATGCTATTTATTTTGTTTAAAAAATGAAATTGTGTTTTATGATTTGAGATCCTCCTATTCCTATCTATACTTATAAATTTAGGGATCTTGCAAATTAACTACAAAATGTCTGCATCAGAGTACTTGCATACACCTTTAATTGATTTTTCAACACGTGTGAGATGATATCCGAATGGTAAATTGAATTTTAACTGAAAAGTTTTAATTGTGAAATTAATCAGAAACATACTTTCATTTCGATAAACAAGCCCGAAATAGCAAAAAATGAGAGTAAGGTGGTGGACACGCTTTGGCGGATCCAAGTCAAGGATAGTCTCGATCAAAATATATTCTTGCAATGAAATAATATAAATGATTACGTATAGAGTTGATATATTTACTGTGAGCCTATTTAGAGAATATGTAAATGTTAAGCTATGACAAATTTTGAATAAATAAATAGGTTAATTCGTTTCTTCATTGGTTTTTAGTTTTGATACCCTTTTGCTTCTCACGACCTCTGGGGAGATAATTGGATAGGACTTTCCAGAAGGGGTAACCAAAAACGCGGATTGACTAGTTAACGAATAGTGTAGGACGAGTTTATAATGCATTGTGGGCTGATACCTTGAATCGGACTTCGATTAATACAAAAAAGTTAATAAATAAAACGGAAAAATTAATACAATTTTAGTATTAATGGAAAGAACATTCCAGAACGGGGTGCCTAGAAACGGGTTGACTAATTGAAATCATGGCGAAAAGTGTAGAGCGAGTTAACCATTGGCTTTGACCAGCTACTTTGAATCTGACAACTTTGGATTAAAATATGTATGCAAATAAAAAAATCAAAGTACTGAAGTACTAACGGGAGTTGATTTTATCGATTATTATTTATCTTAAAATCAACGATATGTTATTTTGCTTGGCATGTAGTTTATAATCTCTATTTGAATTACACACATTTTTATAATATGGATTCTCGGACTTTTCTGACAAGAATCTCGAGAAAACCTCTTATGAATCATGATTTGTAATATTTAAAAATAAAATTAATTTCATCAAACTATGTGTCGGTATTACAAATATTTCAAAAAGTGTATGGATCCAACCAATAATGAACTCTAGTCTCGTTCAACCAGATGCTCGGCTGTCTCCGTTAATCTCCGACAAATAAGAGATACCAGGTCACGTGATAGCTTGATGATGCGACCGACTCTCTGCTTGTCGGAGATGTACGGAGACAGCCGATGGTTGAACGAGACTGTGAGTGAGTTCGATCACAAACTACGGTCGCCGTAGTTCAACTAAAATGAGATCGAACTCACTTTAGTCTGACTAAAATGGAACCGTGGTCCAACCAACGGATAGACTCTGGTCTGTCTCTAGTCAGGTAGTTTAAAGATAGCGGCGGAAAGCGAAACCTCCAAATTTTGCTTATTTTGAGCAGCACATCCTGCACTGTGTTAAATTTTAGCGCACACACATATAATTCAATGTGCTTACAAGTTCTTTTCCTTCTTTTT
This sequence comes from Magallana angulata, assembly GCF_025612915.1. Classification (NCBI taxonomy): domain Eukaryota; kingdom Metazoa; phylum Mollusca; class Bivalvia; order Ostreida; family Ostreidae; genus Magallana; species Magallana angulata. The sequence goes on from NC_069114.1 coordinate 6,516,782, forward strand.
TCATGAACAATGATATTATGAGTAGCAATTAACATATTTCTCCCTTTTTAACCAGACATCGACCAATGTGCGTTCGAACATAGAAATGCGGACCATAAGTTTTCCTTACTACCGTGGTTGAACTCTACTTAATGATCGAACTCGCCCTATATTGAACTCTGGCGTCGGAATACATACGACTGCAAAAAAAACTTCTATATTGTTCGAACTATTTAAAATCTTATTATTTCTTAGGTATTTATAAATAAGTTTCCTTTAAAAAAAATGTTTCAGCGTACATTACATCGAATTTATCGATTGTTTTCAATAACTAACTCTTGTCAGTGGTGATGATTTGTGCTAAGGTCCAAACACTGTTTCAGTTTCGGTTTGCCAGAGTAACTGCATAGGAGAGTTGATAAAAATCAACTCCCAATAATGCATAGCCTAGCGTGTTTTTCTTTCATACATTTTTATATCACGACAGATTGGTTGTACACCTTAAACATTAATGAACAGATAATTCATTTTTGTATTCTACGTCTATATACTGTCAATCGCAACTTCTAGAGAAGTAGGGATTGCTAAACTGTATGGATGAATAATGTATGCATAAAACAGGAAAGTTAAATGTGGATGCCTCCCCCTCCATATTGTTTTTTTTAAATAAAATTCTTATTTGCGACAGTAAAAGAAATTATGTTGAAAATTGACCTAAAGAACCAAATTTAGAGATACACTAACTAACTATTCACTGGTTTGAAATAAACACATGTAGAATAAAAAAGTTATAATATTTTTCAAGTTAGCTGCAACAAACCGGATTAAGGCCACGTACATGTACATGTGCATATTATCCATTTCTGTTTAGATTGTTCATCCATGTCCGCTCATCTAATTATCCAACAATGCTGTTTGTTTTTTATTTCAATTTTAAAGGATTAAGATAATTGGACAAAGTGTATACCTAAATGAAAAGAATATGGTTCAACATATTAAACATTATATTATAATAATCTGTAAAGTGTTTATTCCTACGCTTGCGCGGGGTATCATCTAGTATTTCTCTATAAAAGCTGGTGTGGTGTAATGGTGCACACATTCAATTGAGAATGAAGAATGGGTTCAAATCCCATCATCAGCCAAAACAGGTAGAGAAAAAATGCATGTGTTTTTTGTGGATATGTAGATGTAGAAACATATTTATGGTAAATATTAATGGCATTGTTGTTATGAATGTTTCTAATCTAGCAAATGTGTCCTCATCACCAATTGCGTAGTTACCAGTTTCTAACATACATTCAGAATTGTTTCAATGTCTAAAGCATGGATATTGATATAGAATGTTTACTTGCTTTATAAAGAGTTATTATACCCTTTATTACCTTAACATATACATGTACATATTCCCCTCTTCCTCTATCTTTCGCACACACACACACACACACACACACACACACACACACACACACACACACACACACACGCACGCACGCACGCACGCACGCACGCACGCACGCACGCACGCACACACACACACACACACACACACACACACACACACACACACACATTGTATTTCAATCATTTTTAAATACATTTTTTCATTTCATATCAATATAAAAACAATGTGTGGTTAATATGTCTCCGTAAGTATCATCATCATCTCTCTCCCCATAATAAAACCAATTTGATATACATCAGTTATTTACATTACAACGGCATTCTGAAACAAACATGCTTTTATATTTATGGTTTAAAAAAATTTTCAATGAATTTATTTTCACTTTTATGTAGTCATAATTAATTTTAATTTTTAGTCCGATTTGTTTCGTTTCTATTTTGTTTCACATTTTGCAGGTATCCTCCCGTTATTTGTCAAGACTGTGTCATACATGTATTTTATTATTTGTCAAGCCCCGAGTGTGAGAACTTGACTTGAATTTAAAGCGACTGAAAAGCTGATTCTTTTTGCAGAATTCGACGAATCTGTAGACGCTATAAATAGCCTTAAGCAGGCACGTAGCATCATTTTTGAAAGGGAAGGGGGGGGGGGGGCAGACTCATCCAAAAAATCTTGACAAGTAAAAAAATAAAAACTTCTCAAAGTTTTCAAAGAGGGGGTAGCGTAGTATATCTAACTTCAATTTCACTCGTAATTTCCTTATTTTCAATCAAATATTTTGCATGCCCCCCCCCCCCCCCCCCTCCCCCATGCTACATGTGTACGTACCTGTTAAGTAATATTGTATAGCAATATAAATAGCTTTAATTAATATTGAATAGAATACAATATTAATTAATAAGACTGTATTTCGCTACAGATTCGTCAATATATTATAATTGATATCTTTTGAAAACCTTCTCAAACAATTATTAAATGACTGTTGAATGAGTTGAATGCAGGGAAACCGTGGCTTTAGTTTTGTCGTAGATTTACGATTTTGACAGCTAATATCATTAGATAGATAGATAGATAGATAGATAGATAGATAGATAGATAGATAGATAGATAGATAGATAGATAGATAGATAGATAGATAGATAGATAGATAGATAGATAGATAGATAGATAGATAGATATTATAGCCAGCCACAAGTAACAAAGACTTTCTCCATCTTGTAACCAGTTACCTGTACTAGTTGCTATAGTTACTCGAAGCTAACTATCAACTCTTAGCCGGTTACTACAGCTTGTTTTTTTTTTTTTTGCAAGTCTTGTAACTAGTTACAAGTTTACCTATTAGTCATGTATTTAAGGAATAAGGAATAATCCTTCAAGTATTATGAGGTGATAATTTCTGTCGGGGCGTGATCAAAACCAATACAGCCCGAAGGGCGTGCGGCGATGACAGTTATATAACCGGGTAGTTTCGCTGAGTAGGTGTTGATATTTCGTACAGTAGTTTGCAAATGCGATAGTTTCTCAAGAAACGCTGGTTGAATTGGACTACCCAAAGCCATATACATACAGACTAGTTTGTAAGGAACCCCCTCTCTTAAAAAAAAACATAAACAAAAAAGAACCATCACCACCACCACCAAAATACCTAAAAGCCAAAACCAATATATAATCAAATATTTGTATGTGTAATAAAAAAAATTCAATGTTATATTTGTTGTAAGTGGCCTACTTAAATAACAATTTTTGTCAGAGAATTTAATTATTCGTGAATGATGCCTCATATACATGTATAATCTGAAAAAAATAAATTATTTGATTTTTTCACATACAGCTTCAAATTCAAATAAATGAATAAAAATAAATGTTAGAAATATATCGTTATCAATCTTTTTACTTTAAACGATACGGAAAATTCATGTGTTTGTTATGAAATAAGTAGACGTGTCGATATTACATATCGATTGGTTGTTATCTCTGTTTACGGGTGAATAGGGTAATATAATTCGTGCTACGCATGACTTGGACTCTAAAGCAGAATTCTTTTTTTTTAAGTTATTATAAATTCGATGCCACTTTGCAACAGACTATCCCCACCCACCCCTCTCCAATTATAACATTCATTGAACTTTTGTCAGTTTTGTTTAATACTGATATTTCTTCTGTAGAATGAGTATATGTAAGTAAAGAGATTCATATACATTGTATAATCATTGCTATTAAAAGTCTGTTGCCAATGCGAGCTCATCCTATAAATATTAAGTGTTTAGGTTTTATTTTATAAATAATTTATGTTGGATTGAACTAGTGAATTAGAACATAAGTATATTTAATTACTTAAAGTACTTATGAGGGCTAGGTGGTCAACAAGTTACCTATAAGATCTACATGATTGTACTTAATTTAAAGAAAATATTTGTTTAGCTAAAACTATTAATAATTAAAGAAAAATGTGATTCCTTAATCTATATCATTATATTGAGCTCTTCTTATGTGATATGTACTAGCATAGAGTCTAAACTGGCCACGACCATTCAACTCTCTTAATATAGCTGATCTGATTTTGACTCTTTTTTGTACATCTGTATTAAAATATACAACAATACATATCAGTTACTATATGATGTTACCAATTCTCACTAAACGGTTTCACTCTGCCCCCCTCCCCCTTTTCAGCATGTTCGCTCCTCATCTAAATCTAATTCGATGTAAAAAAAAAAAAAAAAAAAAAAAAAAAAAAAAACAACAACAACAACAAAAAACCAATTCCTTTGGTTTAATAGTTTAGGAATGCGTCATTTAAACAAAATTTTGCAGTACTTATGCAGTTTTCACTTAGTAGGTGGATGTCGATACAATTGGGCAAATCACTGATCTATACGTTTTGGGGGAAGGGGGGTTCAAAGTATTAAGAATCTTTCTGACGCATGTGCATCACGGAAAACCACATGGTTGAGTCGGGGAAATTGATCATGAATGATGATGACTGAGAGAGCGAGGAACGGCAAATGAATCTGAACGTTTTCTCTGATTGTGTAAGTTTAACAGGATGAAAAATTATATGCTGTAGTGTATTGAGTTAAAATATAATGGCTAACATCACGGGAAATTCTTCGACCCCAACCCCGTAGAAATTTTCCAAATCCTATCACCATTAAACATTTCACTCAAAATCGTTAACCAACAACGTTTCACCGACAAGTTGCAAGTTTTGAACTGATCCATATTCGATCAACAGAAATGAGGGTGTATCGCAAGGGAAATAACTTGTAACATTAATTTCATATTTCTCTTTTATGTCTCCTAGTGTAATACTAAGAATGTCGTCTTTTAGATTTTTCAGTACCCGAGACGTGAAAAAAGGTTGCTATTCTTTGCGGCTTAATTAGAATTTATACTTTTAATGAATTGTACTTCTAATATTTAGTTTGCCATGCAATTTGGTAAGACTGTTTAACTTTCATTGCTCATGAACACACAGAACCTCTCTGTTTACGAGTATACTTATCTTTCTTGCGCGGATCAAGACATTTTCTTTTGAGGGGATGGGGGGGGGGGGGGGTCGTAAATTTCATTATACCATGTGAATTTAATTATTTTTTGTCAAAATGTGTCTGTATAAACAACTCTGATAATGAATTTCTTGTAAACGTGAAATAAAAAATACCAGAAAATTTTGTTTAAGGGGAACAACAATTCAAGGTCATCAAGTGAGACACACCCAGTCCTTACAAATAAATAACTATAATTAAATGTTCTGGACCACTTAAAACTACAATACATGCATGTATTATATACGTAGTAAAATAAGATCTTGGATACATAATGTTTGAAGAGAAAGAGGCCCCGCTTGAGCTTATACGTTACACTTAATGATATTTGCGTATGTGGAACGTACCTGCATAAATCAGGAAATATCTCGATAGCATTGTGTGGGTTGGTAGGTCAAGATTTATGCCACCCACAAACAAATCTCAAAAGCAGAAGGTAAATTAATGAAAGATATGCTGAATTGTTAAACACAAATCATTTTTTAGCTCACCTGAGCTGAAAGCTCAAGTGAGCTATTCTGATCACATTTTGTCCGTCGTCCGTCTGTCCGTCTGTCTGTCCGTCCGTCCGTCCGTCCGTCCGTCCGTCTGTAAACTTTTTACATTTTGAACTTCTTCTCTAAAACCGCTTATCCAATTTCAACCAAATTTGGCACAAATCATCCTTATGGGAGGGCGAATATAAATTGCAGAAATAAAAGTCCGATCTGTATTCAAAGCGGAGAAAACCATGAAACTGTAGAAAAAGGGGGGTGCATTTTTAAAAAGCTTCTTCTCAAGAACTACCGAGGCAAATTCAACGTAGTTTAGCATAAATTATCATTATGGGAAGGAAAATATAAATTGCAAAAATTAAGTGCTAATTCTGTTTCAAGTCTGAGTTATTACGAAAATAATAATAAAGGAAAGGCGTGTTTCAGCTTCGCGTTCGGCATCCGGTAAAATGGGTGGGCAAGACTTGGTCTGGGCAAAACAAAAGATTGGCAGTTATTAATCTGCCAATCTCATTAAAATTTCAGGATATTTGATGGACCAGTATATTTGTATTCTCTGTAAATATTGTGCAAAATAATGCGTATTTGGAATTGACGATTGTCGATCTGCCCCGGCTTTTATTTTGCCACGGCCCGTGTTTGCATACTCATTTTACCAAGACTCGTATTCCATACTTCGAAAACGAGGTTCTTTGTTTAAAGCAGCCATGACATTATACGAAAAAGGGTCGATCTGACTGATGAATTTGCTTGTTGTGCAACAGTTTGCGTATGAAATAGGGAAATTTTTGAAACATGCAAAATATATTAATGCCGATTTTGTGAAGTAAATTGAGGCTAAATATTTCAATGCGTTGACAGTTTTCACACATGACGTTGGTGTTAGCTTGTTCTGATTTTCGTTTCGTTTTCATTATTTATGCTTTGTAACCTGGGAACTATCGTCTGTATTTCGTGATTTTTACGTATCAAATCAAACAGACACTTCGGTAAATCAAACAGTTAGCTGTTTACCTGCGCAAATTAAGAAAAATCTGATGTATAAAAAAGTACTGAAATACAATTTATTCTATCGGTAATTCGGCAGTATCTTTTGCGTAATGGTAGATTAATGCAATAGGTTTTGTTGAGATGCTCGGCATTTTCTCGAGTTTATTCAGTTTAAATAGAGTTTGATATCGCTGACGGAAATATGTAGGTATGTACATGTATACATGTATATATAATTCATTTCGAAAAAATAAATTGTGTTCCTTATTTATTAAAGTGCATGTTTCTTGTGTTTAATTGTTTACAATTTCTATTTACTAACCATATTTGAGTGTTAAGCTTCGAATTATAAGCAAGATACAGAGATTTGCTCACAATTCTATGTTTGTACACAGATCTTAAAAACTAAAGATTAAAAAAGTAAAAAGTTTGTCAATATTTATTAAGAACATTTTCATACTCTGTTCTTCCAGAAACCAACTTTAACAACTAATTGTATTGTAAACTTAACCTTTTTTCGTCATTATTACTCCTACTGTACATGTGATCCTGGACTGTGTTTATGTACATTTGTATAAACTGATTTTGAACCTCAAATACCAGTAAACCGGTCTTGAGTGAATAAAAAAAATTGAAAATCTTAGACAATTCTTTTTTTCCATTTTAAATGCTGAATAGAAAATACCAAGTTAAAAATCTTAAGCTGAATGTAATGAACTCATGTGAACAAAATATGACTCAAACTAAGGCGAACTGTGAGCTCTGTATCTTGCTTATAATTCTACGATTGACGCTGAAATTTTGGTTGAACATTAGAAATTCTATATGAATTAGAGTATGTTAAATACTTGTAAAAACAAAATAAAAGAATGATATTCTGTATATACCTACTCTCTGGAGCCCCCTCTTGATACAATAAATAATGTGAAATTTACATCAATTTTGATAGTTTTTCAAACACGAGTATCTTTAAAACAGTTTCCATAGTTCTGACACATTTCTGTTGCGGGGATAAGTAATCATCGCTATTCCTAAGAAAATATCACAGCGGAAAATTATCCTGGTTTGTTCGCGAGGTAAATAACAGTCATTTTATTATAATGGAGAAGACAAATTAAATTTTTGAATGTTTTAAATTTGAGGAATTGAGCACATTAAGGTACAATTTTCTTCTTCACATCTATACATGTAGTATTTTTTAAATAAAATACAATAACTATTATATTTTTTTTAAAAATACAATAACCAGTAATTAGTTGATGAAAAAAATGTACCTATATGCTCTCATTTATTTTGATCGCTTTACAAGGGGGGGGGGGGGGGCAGAACGAATATATATAGGGAATTGGAAGTTAACAACTTAACAGTGTACACCTACCAAATGTTTAGTTTTATATCTTGCGTAGGATTTTCTTATTCTGGTAAAAAATAGTATCTCATGAAGGTGCAATGTCAAAGATTACGTGTATGCTAAATTAAGTGTAAAATTCGAATACTTGACAATATTTATTTTTGTTATTCTACCGAGGGACCATATGGCACAATATCTTTTGAACGCCCATTGTTGCTCAGGTGAGCGATGTGGCCCCATGGGCCTCTTGTTTTTGTATATTATCAGAAAGATCCTTTTGAAAATTAAATGTAGGCTTAAATTGAAAAATAAATAATTGAGGTCTTATTGTTTTATTAATGCTTAGATAAACATTTTGGCAAATCTATGCACATTTTTCTCTCTCAGTAAAATGAAAGAAATTCTCTTGGAAAATAAATAATGAATTGATATAAACCATGCATATGCAAACAGTTTTTCAGTCTTGGTATAGATAAAGTATATTGGTCTGTCTGTTTTTGAAATGCATTCTTAGATTAGACAATTGTCTGATTTATCTGAAATATGGCAAAATAGTGTGACTAAAGCATCTCATTTATATTGATCTTTCCTATTTCTCTTATTACATGTAAATGTGCAAAACAAGTCTTTGGTGCAGATTTAATTTTCATAGATTTTTTTCATAAATATTTAAATTCTTTTGTGAGCAATAAAGTCTGTCTGTTTCTGATTATTTTTATCAAATGCACGGAAAATTGCTATTTAAGTTTCGATGTACAAAAAATCCAGGATTTTCGTTCTTTCAAGACTTTTTGGCATCGAAATATTTCTGCAGCCTAATTTAGCAAATAGTTGTAGAGGTTTTTTTTGGCAGAATTATATACAAGATAATATTATTTGTTTTTTATTGATATTTATTATATAATTATCCATTAATGAAGAAAGTTTTTGAAATTTTTATTCGACTTAAAAAGATTTATACAATCCATGGTCAATACAAGCGGACTCCTGTGAATCCTGAGTAATGTCCGTCGTGTATTATACCGTTGTTTGAATAATTTTCAACTCTGACATGGTCCCCGGATTTCAGTCTCACGATGACTGTCCTGCTTATTTGGACAAATGGTTTATCTTTATGTGCAACAGACACGTGTAGTTTGCCTACCGCATTGTTGTTGACTTTCAGGAACAACCAGATCCCAGGTTTGGATAATGAATCGACAACAAACATGTAGGTTCCCGCCACTGGACACGTGAATACCCCCGTTCTGTCGTCATATCCGTTTCCATCATTTGTTAGGATTGTATCATACTTTACTGTTTGACCAGAGCCAAGCGTCAGAACATTTGATTTAACATAAACGGAAAAACTGATTCTTCGAGAATGATTTGAAGACTCTGTAAATAAAAAAAAAGTATATTGTGATCAAAAACATAATGATACATGTATATTTTCCCTTTATTGAGGGAGGGGGTCGATCAAACTAAGCAATGCTGAAAAATGAAAACAAAGCTCATGAATACATGACATCACGGCGAAAGTTCGTTGCTTGTTTTTATTTTAACTTCTTGTTGAAATTAAAATTAACCTTGCTGTGTTTACGTAAACTGACCTATCGACTGATATACATGTATCAAATGTGTAGTTTTAGCGCTTAAATGGCGGATTTGAATATAACGTGATCTTTTAACACTAACACTTATGAGTGTTGGAAGAAACTAAAATCTACCCTCGCCGTCAGCAATAACAGTTATCAACTCAGTTCTCATCTTGAATCTTTGACAGAAAGGTGCATACACTGTATAACTGAGGTAAAGATTATGACGAGGCTGTGTATTGACTTCAGGAAAGTTGTTGACGGCAAAGCTCGAATTTATCTTTTGCATGTTCAATTATATTTGTTTTTGCGATATTTCTTTTTAAATTATATTTATCATCTTGAGGCTTGTGTCCCTTATCGCTTCATAGGTCGTCTATAATGTTTTTGAAATCTGACAACTTTACCTGACCTGGGCTGTTTCAAGGCCTTTGTATTTAACAGTGCGACATTTAAGTCCGGACATGACAAAGTCCGGGCTTTTAGCTACCATTTCCATTGGACATAGCTTACTTTTGTTTATATATCTTGGTGGGACATTTTCCTTTGATCCTATCATGTCAGCATGAATGTACACATTGCTCTAGTTTTCTTGTAATTGTCTCTCAAATATCAAAATCCCATGGGATTTTGGTGGGATTTTTCATCCCATCTCAAACCCCACTAAAATCCCATGGGAGAAAAAAATCTTTGTGGGATATAAACTCCCGTGGGATTTTTTCTCCCATCATTGGTGTTTATAGGATAAATAATCCTCTAAAAGGCTTTTATAGGATTTAAAATCCTATGAATCACCATGTTGGGATATTTTATCCCAGAGGATAAAAAGTCCTCTAAATATATCATCTTGATTGATTGTATGTTGGGGTTAACTAAACACTTATGATTCAATTGTCTGATCATATAGTCTAGTAAAAGCAATATTCAAACAACCAATGTATTAATTTCTTAGATAATGTCATTATATCCATCTAATAAATTACACGTGCTAAATTATATGTACCATCAATAACATATTCTTCTTGAAATGACTTAATAGAGCTTATAACAATAAGATCTAACAAATTCTGAGAAAATAAATACCAAGAATTACCAATTCTATTGAATATTAATAAAAGTATTTCTGTTTATGTAAACCCACGAACTCTTATGATTCAATTGTCTGATCATATAGTCTAGTAAAAGCAATACTAGTATTCAAAAAACCAATGTATTAATTCATTAGATAATGTCATTATATCCATCTAATGAATTACATGTGCTAAATTATATTTACTATCGATAACATATTCTTGAAATGACTTAATAGAGCTTATAACAATAAGATTTAACAAATTCTGAGAAAATAAATACCAAAAATTACCAATTCTATTGAATATTAATGAAAATATTTCTGTTTATGTAAACCCATAAACTCTTACTTTTCACTGCTGCAAGGAGACTCATTTTTGTTTAAAATTTTGATTGATTGATATGATTTGATTTGATACTGTATATCAGGTGAACCGGCATGACCCAAGGAACAAGAAAATATATGATTAATGGGCGGGGATCTCGACTATTTTCAAGATATTTGGGCACTTCCTGTTCAAAGGGGGGGGGGGAGGGGGGTCATGACCACCCTTGGGGCCCATGACCTATATACTATTTGATGCTCCTTGACACAAGGAACAAGAATATATTTAGTTTAGGGGTGGGGATCTCAACCATTTTTGAGATATTTGGGCACTTCCTGTTCAATGGGGGTCAGGAAAACCCCCAGGGCCCATAACCTACATACCATTTGATGCCCCTTAACACAAATGACAAGAATATAAGTAGTCTGGGGTTGGGGATCTCATAGGAATTTAATGAGATATTTGAATTAGGGCACTTCCTGTGTCAGGGGTAGACGGAACCACCCCCATATGGCCATAACCTACCGGTATATACCATATGATGCCCCATTACACAAGGAACAAGAATATTTATGGTTTAAGGGTGAGGAGTCACGGTTTTTCAAATATTAAGTAATTTCCCATTAACCTGGGGGTTGGGGAATATATATAGTCCCCAGAGATCATATCTATAATGTACCATGTATTGACCATAATTAACACTCAATATATTTAGCATTTGAAAAATCCATGTCAATATCTTTAACGGTTTTCAAGTTATAACCATTTACAATATAGTGTATAATTTTTCCCTAAGGATTCAATGTTAGACCCCACCCCTATTTGACCCCCCAAAACTATGGTTGCCCAACCCCAATTTAAAAACAATAAATTCAAAATTTAAAACAGGGTATGCAGGCCTATCATATCCTTGAGTTGTGTACAACTCTGTTCAACCATCTCTGAGAAACGCGATGGACAAGTTCAAAGGCAAGAAAGAAGAAAAAGAAGAAACCGCTTTCAAAAACAATGTCTCCAAACTTCTTTTGGGAGACTTAATTACAAAAGGTACAATGTAAACAATTATTTTTATATGCATACAGAAGGAGACTTCATAAATACTCCCTCTTCGGTTACATGTGTAGAATGGCCACCACTTGAGTAAAATTTGGCCTACCCAGAAAGTTGGCATTTCCTATCCTGATGACAATTTATAGGCTTAAGTTAATTACTGAGATAAGCGATAAAAACAGTTTTTATCAATTTAATCATTAAATTTATAAATCTGCAGTGAAGTTGCTCTCTGGTTTTATGAAATAACATTAAGAAACCTGACTAATTATAAATAGTTACCCATTTTTTTTTTTATAAGAATATGTCTCTTTCAAATGTAGTAATTACATGTAAACAAATGTAGTTATCATAGTATCAACCTTAAAAACCCAAGTGTATGTATCCTGTGCAAAAGTAATATTTAAGATGGTTTTACATTAGTTAAAAAATCATCTCTCTTCTTTTATTACGCATATACATGTATGATATGTAAAGGTACACTTGACCTTCAAATAACATCTAGCTACTATATTTATGGTACGTACTTCTATTGAATCGAACAAGAATCAACATATTTTTACCCTTTTATTGTATATATGCGTCAAAAATGTAGAAATACATGTAAAAATTGAACATTTTTCATGAAATTCTTATCCATCTCCAGCTACCCTGGTGTGTTTGAATTTTATTTAAATTAAAGGTAGGCATATCATACTTGCAGGTCCTACTGTTTTAGCATGCATATGGTTTATCAAAAGGAGACTAGAAACCAGAATAGATAAGATATTCACTAAATATGATTGTTAAACTTCCATTTTCATGAAAAAAACAAAAAACACATGCAGGATGGCATGTCTAGTTGTGAATAAAAATGCTACAAATCATCCATTTACCAAAAAAAGGGCAATTTCTGAGCATCAGTGATGATTATTTCAAATATGTGTAAGAAATGACCCTAGAAAATTGCCACAAATTTCATAATATTAGGTAAAATATTTCAAACTATAAATGCTTTTTATGACAATCAAAATAGGGGGAGTGTAATACATGTAAGAGTATTTCTAAGTGATTTGATGCTTTTATCATGGTAATATTATGTAGATGTATGTAGTACTGAATAAGGTTTCTTATTCAAGGAGGTAGAACAACAATTGATGTCTAAAAGATTAAGTTAATATGTTTTACTAAAGGAGAGCCCCATGAATCTGTGTTAAATAGAGGAGTGGGGAAATGGTAGGTTCACTTAAATGGCTATATTTTTCTTAGACCTCAATGGAATTGGCAATATGATGCATATTTTTTCTCAGAATTGCATAAGCTTTCTAATTTCATCTTTTCATAGAATTTTAGTGTAAGTTAAAGAGAGCAAGTCACACAGTTTTGGATAATAATGAGAGTAACTCCCTCCTAAATGATTATTTTTTTTAAAATGAAATATGTTTAAAGATATTAATTGTTCCTCTTGAGTTGAGAATTGTAACTCATTTTTAAAGAAGTGTTCATCCCACGGGTACCTAAGGAAGTTTTTGTCCCATGCTTTTCCTTTATGAAAAAGTAATTGTCCCATGCCTGTTAAATGAACTGGGTCCCATAATAGTGATAAATTTAAGGTTCTCAAAAATTATAGCTCGATCATACAGCCTCAAAACATTAGATTTGCTCATCTGATCGACTTATATTGGAATCATTATTATATGACTGACATTTATTAGTCAAGATTGTTTTAAAATATCTACTGAATGGCGGATCAGAAGCTGGAACCCATTAATTTCTTAAATAACATTTATTTATTATGCAGTTGTATTATGTTGGTCTCAGTGGTACTTTTATGGATATTGTGAGGTTATACTATAAACACTTAATGTTTATTCAATAGTTATGTTTCATATTAAATTTTTCCTAATACTCTAATTTAAGCATATTTTATTGAGTAATCAAATGGATTAGGCAACAGGCAAAGCCTATATAAACCCTCTCCAAAATAAAAAGTCAAGAAGTGGTGTTATAAAATAATCATAGAATATAGTATAATATAGTATGTAGTATAATTTACCAGTTTACAGAGTGATATGTTATTGATATATTTGTATACAAAACAAAGGATAATTGGATAATAAATAATAAGCTTGACTTTTGTCATATGATGATAAATTAACTTGTTGTTTAGCATATACATGAACACATTCATTCCTACATTTATAAACCCATCACCTCATTCATTCATACCGACACACAGACATAGAATATTAGTCCTAATACTCTGCTCAATGAGCTTAAATAAAGCTCTGAATACATACATGTATTTTTAACCAGTGAACCCTAATGTTCAACAACTCTCTCTCTCTCCCCTAATGAATGATTTCGGTTTGTTTCAAAGTTAATTAATATGAACATGATTATATATACCGGGTTTGTTTTCTTTCTCTCGATTCTCTGAAAATTTTTGGCCATAGGTTTTAAATGATTAATTCTGATTTTTAACTTGCAGTTACCTACATGTAGTACTTAATTATTTCTGATCGACTTCTTCTATTCATTGACAAGATGTTTTAGTAACTAAAAGCCTTGTATTTATGTTACTCATTATTTACTGAAGTTGTTGTCTTTCTGGGCAGTCATATGGTATATCATGTACATGAATATTGTTGTTTGACAATACACTTATTAAAATGTACATGTAGTAGTGTAACAAGGACTATTCATAAAACCACAATGTCTATTCTAGATGATGTAGATATACTGGCAGCCTATGGAAATATGCCCCCATGTACTTCATGTATATATTAACTCATATCAGTAAACAGCAGTTAGAACATGAACTAAGATGGCAAATGGATATCCCCATTAAATACTCCTAAATTAAGAACATAAAAACTATCAAAGGAAAATTCTTGCCTAGAAAATTATACATCTCAATGAACATTCCTAAACATATTGTTAGCTAGATCAACAATAGCACAGTTTCGATGTGGGGTACTACCCCTGAAAATAGAGACTGCACCATTTCAGGGTGAACTTGTCTAGACTGAGTGCACATGAAAACTCTGTAGATGAAATACATGTAGAGGACACATTCCAATTTCTTCTGAAATGAACTTAGATTACAGTCTCAGAAGAAAACTTTTATTTTAAAAAGAAAAAGAAAAATTTTATACACATGTATAATTAATATTATTCGAAGAATATAAGTTGATATATGAGTTTACTTTGTAATAGGAGTAGTAAAATAATTTGACTATAACAATAGAAACGGTTCCTGACAAAAGTCTTCACTCCTAAGTTGATATATGAGTTTACTTTGAAATAGGAGTAGTAAAATAATTTGACTATAACAATAGAAACGGTTCCTAACAAAAGTCTTCACTCCCCCCCCCCCCCCCCCATGAGAGAATACAACAGTGCACAGTCCATAATAGACATGATGCCAGACTATATAATGTTTTTTAAAATGTTGCCAATTGTACTAATGCAAAATTAAAATATGGTTCTGTTCATATTACTTATAAATATTTCCTTAAAATGAAAACAATACAAGTATAGTAACAAAACTGTATTTAAACGTTATCAATTTAGATCAATGCATATAGTTTTAGGAATGCAATGGTTTGTATTACATTGACTATATATGATAATATACTTTTTCAACATTTTATTACTTGCACATTCATTTCATTTATAATATCTTTTTAATAACTTTTAAATATTGTGTTGATGTCAATTACAAATAAGCTTTACATGTAGCATCAAAAGTCTTTGTTGTGTTCATTATGAATTCCTTATAGATAAGTCAACTGACCAAGGAGACACATTCTGTGTATACCTAATAACTATCCTATTGTCCTAAAGCATCTACCAATTTACATGGCAGTATCTACAGGTGTCAGTCTGTGTATATTAATTAGCACCCTATTGTTCTACAAAGAATGGAGATATACACGTGTAAGACACGTGCGAGCAGAAACCAGATTGAACAGAAACACGTGACACAGGTGAACTCGCTTGGGGCTAAAATTGGGTGAAGAAAATAAATAAGAACAAACATGTACTTACTGCTCATGATAACAAAATTATTCCCCTCGTTTTTCCTCACTCCACTTCCGAGTTTTGGAAACTGTGAACCAGTTTATCAAGTTGCATGATAAAATGGAAATTTGGCACATACAAGGAGTGAATTGTGAATCTTTAGATTAATTTTGGAGTGTTTTTCATCCATTTTTAAGGTTCTTATTTTTTTTTTACTGGAAGTTCAGAAGCGAGAAAGTTTTCACCGAACACTGTCTTATCATTAAGGTCTTCCGTCTCCACGAAACAAACACAGTTTTTATTACGTGAATGTAAACATTATTAACCAATTTTGTTAACTTTAATCGTTACTAGCAATATTAATGAATTAATTAATTAATCAGATAGCTTTTGGCATAAGATATTTACGTGGATCAATGCGACATATATCATTTTAAGTAAATGGTAGTTGTTTTGCCATTGAGACACCAACGTGCCTGGTTTTGCTAATCCCGTTACAATGCTATCCCGAAACGAAGATTATTATATTCACATTTTGCCAATCAATAAAAGTGTGCGTAAGTTTTAAAACACTGTTAATTATCGGGCTTCTTAACCTGTATTAAACGGGATCCCACAAACATGGGCTGATCATTCAATTAAATTATTTCGTGTAAATCCAAGTTAAATGCAATACATGCGTGATTTTGAGCATCATTTTCAAGACATGAACAAGTGCTTCGGCTATAATGAAAAAATATCATTGGTTTCTAATTAGAACGTATAAATGATCATGAATTTCAAAGCTAATGCTAAGCTGAGTATCAAAAGTAAATCTAAACCGGCAGTGACAAAACGCGTATCATTGACAGGACGGACCCCCTTGAAAATTTAAATATACATAAAGAAATATCGAAAATATGCCTCTGACCCCCTGGCAAACTAAATTGTCACTCCGAACCCACCCCCCCCCCCCCTCCCTAAGGAAAAAAAGCTGGATCGGTGCATTCCGTGTCCATAGCATCGGTGATACATATATATACATAAATGTCCTTGGTAGTACATGTACTATAAAACATCGAAATGTAATTATTCAAGTTTTGAATAAAGAATCATAACAAGGGGTGAAATACTCTATATTTTTAAGAATATATTATTCCGAAGAAAAAATTAGCTTGATATTTCAGTTTATTTCCTTTTTAATAAGATAGCCTTACCTTATATTTAAAATAAAAGCCTTTACAACAAAAGCTTGAGTGGCGCAGTGGCTGCGCGGAGGGCGGTGTAAGTAGCACTATTGTACTAGCGTGGGATCAAACCACGTTCGCGGCGGTGATTTTTCCCCAAAATTTCTTCATAATTAATACTTTATAATTTAGAGCAAAATTAATCACTAGCTAATCAAGATGAGAGAAAACAAAAATCTAGACAAAATCCACTGACTTGTGATTGACTTGTGATGTGTACACAATGACCTTCTCGATATACATGTACATACAAAACGACATGAATACAAAAAATACAAACAGATATACAAAGCAAATATATAGGAATTGGTGAATAATATATTTACTAATTCAGCATCACAAATAAAGATCTATGAAATGGAGTATTTACGGCATGAATGCTATCAGTTTGATATTATTGAAAATTATTTGTTCTACTTACATAATATAATTATAGTTAAGGCGACATATTTAACATTATTTGATTAATTTGCTTATTCAACATGCGGAAAAGAGGTTACGAGATCAACAGGAAGGGAATTACCTTAAAAAGCTTTACAAAATAAATACCATTTTGCAGTAAAAAATTACAAAAAATTGATAGAGCTCTGATGTTTTGACGTATCTAGTTATTTTGAATGCTTGCATGGACAGATTGATGTTCATTATTCAGTTGCTGATTACATAATCTCCCTTCACACACGAATGACCCGAGACGATGTCACCGGTAAACTAACGAAGCTACTGCTCAAGACACGTGTGTGTCTGGGGTATGTATACACATGGTACACGAGTCTGGAGAACAAAGAGGAGGTTTCACACCTCTAGACTGGTAAATTGATTTGTGTATAATTAGCTACTCAATTATTATCAGCTAAAACATAAATTAAATTAGACTGTGTAAAATAAGCATTCATTAGCTAATACACGGGTATAGTCCGTCAATCAGTGGTTAAAGAATCATGCATGAGACTATCAAAAAGAAACTAATGTTCAAAATATGCCTTAATTAAGGTCTTCCGTTTCCAACGGAAGACCTTGTACTGATTCTGTTGGAAATTCTTCATTATTATTAGGGTCTTCCGTTTTCAACGGAAGACCCTCTTGTTATTCTTCGGTTTCTATTTATTATTAGGGTCTTCCGTTTTCAACGGAAGACCCTCTTGTTATTCTTCGGTTTCTTTTTATTATTATTATTATTATTCTTTTTCTTTTCTTCTGACTCCTTTTTTGCCTCATAACTCAAAAGATTTTTAACCGATTTTGATGAAATTTTCAGAGATTTTTGCAAGTTAACGTCCCTCAAAAATGTGAAAGATTTAAAGAGAACGTCACCTCCGTTTTGACGTGACGTCATTTTTAAAAATTTCAAAAAGTCATTTTGTCCCGGACTTTTCTCAAAAACGCTTTTAGATAGAGGCTTGAAATTTTGATTGGTTATGATTTGATCGATTTACCTCTGTAATAAGGCTGGAAATGAAAATCTATCATTTCCGGTCGAAACCGGAAGTAAAACAAATTTTTTGAAAAAATGAATTTTCTGATTTAATCAAAAATGTATATGTGTTTTTTAGAGCTTATTAAGCTGAATCTAACACTGAAAGCCGTTTTAAAATCGGACGATGCATTACAGAGATATCGGGGTTTAAAAATTGATTTTTCCGGAAATTTTGATTCCGCGTCCTTGGTTTAAAAAATAGCGTAATGTTCAAAGTAATATTAACTCGTTCCAAAAATAATTGTTAAGTCGTACTTGGACACATTCGGATTTTTTTTGGTTAAGTCGTTCTTGAAATCAGAAAGGTTTTTGTTAAGTCGTTCTTAAAATCATTCGGATTTTGTTAAGTCGTACCAGGAATAATTTGATTTTTTTCATCTTTTTATTTTAGTTACTCTTGTTATTGGTTTAAGGGTTCTGCTTCTTACAAGAACTTCCAGCTTTACTTCCAACATTAACGGAAGACCCACTCGTTGCTTTGCAACGAGCTTTGCTCTAGTTATTATTATTATTCTTTTTCTTTTCTTCTGACTCCTTTTTTGCCTCATAACTCAAAAGGTTTTTAACCGATTTTGATGAAATTTTCAGAGATTGTTGCAAGTTGGCGTCCCTCAAAAATGTAAAAGTTCTAAAGAGAACGTCACCCCCGTTTTGACGTGACGTCATTTTTAAAAATTTCAAAAAGTCATTTTGTCCCGGACTTTTCTCAAAAACGCTTTAAGATAGAGGATTGAAATTTTCAATGATTATGATTTGATCGATTTACGTCTGTAATAAGGCTCGAAATGAAAATCTGTCACTTCCGGTCGAAACCGGAAGTGAAACAAATTTTTCGAAAAAATGAATTTTCTGATCAAATCAAAAATGAATATGTGTTTTATAGAGCTTATTAAGCTGAATCTAACACTGAAAGTCGTTTTAAAATCGGACGATGCATTACAGAGATATCGGGGTTTAAAAATTGATTTTTCCGGAAATTTTTATTCCGCGTCCTTGGTTTAAAAAATAGCGAAATGTTAAAAGTAAAATTAACTCGTACCAAAAATAATTGTTAAGTCGTACTTGAACAATTCGGATTTTTTTTGTTAAGTCGTTCTTGAAATCGGAAAGGTGTTTGTTAAGTCGTACTTAAAATCATTCGGATTTTGTTAAGTCGTACCAGGAATAATTCGATTTTTTCATCTTTTTATTTTAGTTACTCTTGTTAATGGTTTAAGAGCTCTGCTTCTTACAGAAACTTCCAGCTTTACTTCCGACATTAACGGAAGACCCACTCGTTGCTTTGCAACGAGCTTTGCTCTAGTTTTTCTTCTTCTTTTTCTTCTAGACGTTTCTTTAAACTGTAATATCTCGCTTGTTTGTCATTAGATTTTATTCAAATTTTCAGGGTTTATTGGAAATGACAATAGCTTACTATAGCAAAAAATATGGTGAAATCGCTACTTCCGGTTTTGAGTTATTCCCCTTTGAATTTTTTTTAGTGGGTCTCGTGTACCTGCAAAGGCTCCGAGTAGATCCGTAGCAAGTAGTTTTAATTTACAAATCTTTAATGTAGACATCTTGAACGTTGTCCTCCTAGTTTTACATGTTTGATTAACACACGTATACTGCTTAAAAAATTACATCGAAATTTATGTTTCAAAAAATGTTAAATTTTGCTTATATCTTTGCTCAATAACTTTTTAGTTGTAAATTTTTTCTAGACACATATAGAATAAAAGTTGTGCAGAATATCAAGAGCTTTCATTTGATACCATAAAAAAGGGGCTAGCCCCTAAAATGAGGGGTCTAGATCCCTTAAAAGTCTTTGCTTCATAGCTCTCAAACGGTAAATTTTTCGATATGGGCGTCGCTGCAAAAAATGTTGTTTGTGACTTTATTGATCTCATAAAACTGTTTTTGTGTTCGGGTAGTGCATAATATTCGGGTAAAAAGTAATACGTGTTGACCAGTACTCGCGGCATTTGGCCAAGCTTCCTCGCCCGCGGCCGAGAAAATCGGTCACCATGGTCGCGGCTGGGCTACCTAGCGGTCAGCGGTTATCTAATACACGAGAGTTGCGTCTCTCACAAATGAGTTTATTTAGTCGCGAACTCAAAAATTGTTATAGTTTTGATTACACATAAAAGTTTTATGGACTAAACGATTGGGTGTCAATTAAGAAATCGTTCAGTTAATTAATAAAAGTAATGTCATTCTCAATCTAAAGCAATATCAGACATAGATCAATTGTGGGTTTTAGGTTTAAAATAAAGAACGTCTATTTGATAGAACATGGTCATTATACGGCAAACTTTTCAAATCTTCCTGGGTTCTGAGATGTGCGTGTCTGTGCGTTGTACCTTTACGTAATCTATCCTTCGTCCACGGCCGATCAGCCACGGCTGCACTACTAGCGGTAAGCGGTTATCTAATACACAGGATTCGCACACTTAGATGAAGATGAACGTGTTTGAGTTTATATAGCCGTAAATACAAGAACTGTTTCAATTTTATATTATAAAAGTTTGTCCATCTTGTATTTATTTAATTAAACATTTGAGTGAAACTGAATATTAATGAAAGATATTACTCCAAATCGGAAACATAGTCAGACATAAATTAATGGTTGGTTTGTATATCTAAAAAATTTTAACCCCCCCCCCCCCCAATATTAAATGATGATCATCCCTCGCACATGGCCGAGGAGATCCAGCGCGAGTGGACAAGTGATCTGCGGTCGGCTCGTGTTCTTCTATATGTACCTTATCACGCGTTCATGTTTCATATTTTGCACGGACAGAACTATATTTTATTATGTTTTCAACTATTATATAGATTTAAGACGAAAATAAATAAATTTATTTTACTTGTACAGTTGATTAAGCATTGATTTTATTATACGATAGCGTACAAGGTAGTTTAAAAATCAAATCAAATTATAATCAAAGTTCCATGTTACATGTACATGTTTGCGGTAGGTGCTAGCACGATAAAAGAATCCTGAATTGTCCTGAATTGAGGCATTTGATGATTATTTAAAAGAATATTCACGTGAGTTTTAAACAACTTAAGATTAATAGATTCTATCAGTCACATATTAATCACTCTGTAGTTTTTCTACATGGTTGTTCGTTTCAGTGTGGAAGCGAACTCAGTGCTGTGTCCCCCCTCCTCCTGCCCCTCTGACAAGTGCTCGCGCTGGATTTTTTTAAATTGGCGAAAAGATATCCAGATCTGTCGAAAATCATTTTTGGTGACTTCTTTTCTCCTCAACGTGTTTAATTTTCCCACCCGTATGTTTATTCGGTCAGTCTGTGTTAATTCAATCGCCACGTGCGACCGAAGATCTTGTGTCGCTTCAGCGCACACAACTCAGAACATATGTAATTGAGTAACAACTGGAAGGGTGCTTTTATAAACAATAAGACTATTATTCTAAGTCAATCATCTTCACATTAAAGATGTGAAATCGTAACCCAAGAATGTGGCTAATAAATTAACCTGTTGATCACGCTAAACTTTTATAGTTATGAACATAATAATTCATGATATATTATAATTAAAAGTTTGAAGACAAAGACAATTTTTTTCTTGGGAAATACGACTACATTATGCAATGCAGTCGATCGCCATAGAAATCATCAAAGTACTGCAACTGTCGACGGATATCTTATTTCTTTGAAAGACCATGATAATTCACTTGACTTGCAGGCTATAATATAGCGATATATCTGCCTCCCAAAAATATATGCGCTTCTCAAAGTTACACTTAAGTGAGATAGATGTGCGTTATTGGGAATTTTATTTATTGCTAATTGTATGGAAATTGATTAAAAAAAAACAACTTTTAATTGAAGTTGTGTATTATGAGGTTGTAATGCAACTTAATTTACTTACAAGGTAAGCTACAGCCAGTGGAATATAGGTGGCTTTTATGTGAACAATGAATACCCAATATATTAAATACAAGATAAATAGTTTCCAGAATTATAATACTAATATGCTTGTGTATATGAAGGTTGCACCCTCATTTGTATGGCTGTAGGTGAGGAGGTATAGGTGTATCGATGTACATACAATGTATGACTGCACATACGGATTCCGGACCATGGCTACAGACGATACCAATGATAGTCTTTTAATACATCAATGCGCAGTTTGATCTAGAAACTGACCAGTTTCATAACTTCTTCGAATTTATCTAACACGGACTGTCTAATTCCTTCCCAGAATTCCAATTTACGCAAGCGCAATTGAAGTTGTTTTTTTTTTAATTTAATTAGTCATCCCACTGACATAAAAATAAGGATTTTGCATATTATTACATCGTCGAGAGAAGTAATATTCATTTCTGTAAATAAGGTTTAATTCACATTACATAGCGGTGTCTCTATGAAACAGCACCATCTGGTGTAAAAGTTAGATGCTCGCCTTCGCATAAATTCTCCCGCTCATCTTTTTTATTAGCTGATTATATATTATTTTGAATGTCCAAATCTACTCGTATCATTAAATAATATCAGACGACACACATTTCCCTGAAGAAAATCTTAAAGATGCCATCAATTTTGACTAATTACTAAATTTTGTCAGCCCGTAACAATTTTAAACTTGCAAATAGTCTTAAAAAATTTAGAAAGATTTAAATAAACAAGTTATCTTAGAGAAAAGGTTACGTGTTTTGTAGGCGGGTTAGTTTTTGTTTTAAAAAAAAATGCAATTCCTGACATGAATCATGAGTACATACTGTTTATAACAATGCTTGCTACCCTTTTTAAAATTTAACTCGCCATTAAACATCTCACATTTTATAGAATTTTTGAAACGATTACACAGACTGTGTTCGACAAATAGTTTTCCTAAAACATTTTCTTCCTGTCTTGTTCAAAACACATTTTATATACAGGCTTTCAATCACAACACGTTTTTATAACAAAAGCAGAACTGAAAGTTTAGTCATATAATCGTTTGACACCATATTACATATATTTTTAACCCGCAGCAACAACGGAAGACCTACTCGTGGCTTTGCCACGAGCTGTGCTCTAGTTGTTACTTATCTTATCATTTAAAAAATGACAAAACTCACAATTCAGCAATTTAAACCTTGTTTAAAAAATGCAATCAAGTAATAATGAAGTAATAATTTCGGAAGTAATTACGTCCCTGGTCTTAATTTCTTGTCCAATAAAGAACACCTTTCTTCCGAGCGCTATAGTCAGCAATTTAACTCCAAATAGCTTAAATTAAATTGTTATACTAACACCGAATCATTATTAAAACTGAAAGATGTAAATAAGTGTAAAATAAAATTCCATTATCGTATTTTCAAAGAAGTTACGAGACAAACTTCATCATGCGGCCATCTTGGACTTAAATTTCGCCTTGATCCATTAATAATCCCTCGATTGTTTGTTAAAATGTGCATGCTATTTTGATTGTTAATAGTCCGAAATCAATATTAAAATGAATAATCGGGCAATATTGATGTAATATCGGGCAGGTAGCATCGTTTTTGATTGCCCCCCCCCCCCCCCCCCCACAATTCAAAAAGGATGCTACCTGCCTGAAATTACATCTCAGACTCATCCAAAAAATCTTGACAAGCAAGCAAAAAAATAAAAAATAAAGGGGAAATTGAAATCTTAAATATCCTTATTCGTGGGGGGAAGGGGGGGGGGGAGCTGGCGTGGTATATATCTGTAACTTCGATTTCACTCTTAATTTCCTTAATTAATACTTACATACTCCCCCAAAAAGTGGGGGGGGGGAGGCTCCATGATAATTCAATTTTTTATATGTAAACATGGTAAATGCAAGTTCCCCCCCCCCCCCCCCCCCCGATGCTACGTGCCTGAATTTTATGTCTCATACGAGGAATAGACCCCCCCCCCCCCCACGTTACCTTTTACAAAAAAATATTTCAAAAAATATTTCTTATAACAACAGTGCCTTGATTGATTGTCAATTTGCTACATAGGATACACATGTGATGCAAAATGTGTCACACATTTGACTAAATTCATGAAGCAAACGCTAACAAGTTTCCAAATTCGGCATTTTTGTTCAATAAAATATGGGTTTAAACTCAAACAACAGTATATTTAGTCATTCAGGGTCGATAAAAAAAAATGTTCATATATAGAAAATGCAATGCAAGAAAACAAACAGTTTTCATACGATATTCTTGTTTCTCATATTATAGTAGCTGACCCAGTGACGCCACAGTTCATCCCGCGCCAAATCGGCTTGATTAAAAATCGTTCTGAAGGTGTGAAATCGGGTTTCCCCCAAATATCTCGAAAAGTACTCATGCGACCGCAGTTAAATTTTCAGGATGTTTTCACATATAAATCTCCATCATATCAAAAATTGACCGCACTTTACATGTAGGTAGTCTAGATACCGTTTGTCCCTGGTGTACTTTAAAGCAGTACTTAAGCAAGCAAATAATGAGGAGAGAGAGAGAGAGGGAGAGAGAGAGAGAGAGAGAGAGAGAGAGATTTCAAAAAATAAAATGAAACATTTGGTAAATGGTTAATGGTTAATTCATATATAATTTCTTTTATAGGGAAATAATATTGTAACCCGTTAATTGAATTTGAAACAAAAATTTCACTTTTGTGTTATCCTAGAACCGTACATCTCGGATTTAATTACAGGTAACAAGTCTTAAACAGTCGGGGATATAATTACATGTATATATAAAACGAACCACCGAGGGATAAGAATTTTAATCAAGGTGACAGTCTGGCAATTAACGGGTTGATGTATGCAACATTGCCACCTTTGATCTTCTGTACTATGTATGTGCATGTATTTTTAAAATACACTTATTTGATATACTGTTACTTACACGTATGCAGGTAATGTACACAAGTACAGAAACTCGCTCAAGCTGAGCTCGGTGCAACCAACCAATAGAAATAGCGTTTGTGAAATTTATTAAACTTAGCGACAGTTTGAAGTCTTGTTACCTTCTTACATGTATCAAAACAACAACAATCACATTGAAAAAAAACCCCAAACAGTCTCACTATAATGACTTAATCAAACTACAAAACTTGATACAGTTATTTAAGCATGATTTTGAACTCAATATAAAACATTTTTTTTCAAAGGTTATATTTTACTCTCTTTTATTAAAAAAAATCCGTACAATGGGTAACAATGCGGCGTAGACAATCGCCGTTATTGACGATGTGGTTCTTGTTCTGTGCACCTGACTCCATGAAACATGATATGAGATTGTCCTAGTATTCCGAATTCTTTTAAAAGGGGGGGGGGGGGGAGGGGGGGGGTGTATTTAACAATCGGGTTCGCAATTCAACATAATTATTACACTCCAAGATGGAAACTGGGAACATTGAGAAATGAGTACATGAGAAATATGAGAAGTTTATGAGCATTAGATATGAAAAAAACGTCATCATTGGGTAAACATTTCGTTGTTTACAATCTGCATAAGGTATTTTTTTAGCGTTGCATTAGTACTGCACAGCAACATTTACAATGGTCATTCTTATCTGCTGAGGTAAAGAACTGCACCTGTTAGACGCTCACTATCTATACATCATTGTGCGAAATCTTCATCTCTTTTCGGATGGATTTTTAATACACTGATTTTAGGTGGGAAGCGCCTATGGTAATTACCAGAAAGAGCTATATAATATGTAATGAAATTATTAGTTCTGTCTTCCCACAAATGTTTATTTAAAAATAAAATTTGGTGTTATGACTAGTCATAACACCAAATTTTATTTTTAAATAAACATTTGTGGGAAGACAGTTCCTAAGAAATAGATAACAAGAAAGTCTAATTAGATGGATTAAAAATGAAGAACCAAATAACTATTTATTTAGGATTAGAATCTGCATTTTATAGCAAACATGCACCTACAGTATTTTGAAAAATCAACACAATACAATCTCACATGTCTTTAAAAGATTAATATCAGATGAAAATATGAAATGTCTGTACAGTTGTTGATCCAATCAATTGCCATGAGACAGAGTTTAATGTTATGTGCAAATTAAGGTGAAATAACAAAAGAAAATAATTTATTATGAGAAATCATGAGAAAGATATCTGTGATATATGGGAAAATTTATCCTATGTGAAAAATCATGGGATATATCCTATTTTCTTTATTATGTGGGATTTTTTGTCCTATATGGGAGAATTAATCCCATCTTTTATGAATGATGGGATTTTTTCTCCCACATGGGACAATTTATCCCACAATACTTTTTCTCCCATGGGATTTTGGTGGGGTTTGAGATGGGATGAAAAATCCCACCAAAATCCCATGGGATTTTGATATTTGAGAGACAATTACAAGAAAACTAGAGCAATGTGTACATTCATGCTGACATGATAGGATCAAAGTAAAATGTCCCACCAAGATATATAAACAAAAGTAAGCTATGTCCAACGGAAATGGTAGCTAAAAGCCCGGACTTTGTCATGTCCGGACTTAAATGTCGCACTGTTATTTTAAAAATGTATTAAGTGTAATACCTGGAACAGGAATTGGTGAAGTGCTATCGACTTTATGTATTCATTTGAAGGATTTTTTTTCTTTACATACTCACGTTCAATTGTAACAGTAAAAAAATAGTTATTTTCTTCGATCATAAATATAGCATAGTTTGCATTTACTTTTTGTTTCCTCTAATGTGCTCTTTGGAATAAAAGTAAACTTTTTCATTCTATATATAACTGTAGTAATATTCATTCTCACAACAACACTCTAAATCTATTATGAAATCGTATTCTTGTAATATAAGTTGTATAAGTATTATGTTTTAAGTATTATATATTTGTAAAAGAAATACCTGACAGCAGTTGAATCAGTTGTTTTAGGGCTGATGAATCCAAGGTCACCGTGGCCTTGGTGTTGTTGTAAATTAAGGACTTCAACAAACCCATCTTTGTCTGTACGTCGGATTGTAGATTGTTTTCGCCGCACGACACTCCTAATACACTAAACAACAATGGAAATAGCAAATACAGCAACATCGTCTTGATATTCTAATTAGACAGTGGTGAAGCTTTCCTGGTGTATATAAGTACTGATACAACACCTGTTACACCACTGTTATCATGCTAATATACACTATTCATATATCATATTACTGGTCATTAGAAAAATGTTGATAACATGCAATGTTTCATTTGTTGTACATTGTGTGGGTTTAACGATCTTTTCTGTACAATGCAGTCTTTTAAAAGATTCATTGAATTGATTCTAATTATATAATGAAATAACGTGTAACAGGAACATACAATGACAAAAAGTCAGATTTAAAAGTCAGTATGAAAATGCCCGAACCACACGTATCTTTAGAATATTGCATATTGAAAACCATTTTCACTGTACATATTAAGCTCGGTAAGAGCTCCAAAGGTTGTTTGATATTGCGAAATTCCTATAGTATAAATGTAACAGTTATTGATTGTAATCGTATAACGAAAGCCTTTTTCTATCGGTCTCTTTTTGTGCTGATTTTGTGCAATTCTTTTGCCTTGAGGTAATAAATTGTGATAAACACTACCATGATATATAACAAACCCTGAAACAAGACAACCAAAAACACAGCCGACAAAAAGGAAACCACGATATCCAGTTATGAAAGTTCGTTCACTTTTCCAGCAGATGTACCATCTTTAGTCAACATATTATTATGTTTTGCAATAAGTAATAATAGAAGGGAAGGTTTTATTCAAATAAGACAGCTAATTAAATTAATAATGATTGATATATCAAAGTAAATGTTCTTATCACTCGACTCATCTTTGGGTTAACATTATCTTATCAATGCTTTCTTTTAAAAATTGGAGGAGCTTCTTCCTGTAAAAACATTTAAACCTTCATCAAAATGTATAAAGGTTCTCTCATCAGGAAACTTAATCAACTTTTCTGCGTCATAACATACAAGTTTCAACAAAATTCAACAACTGATTCTGATAGAAAGAAACCACAATCCAGCAGATTGCTGGGAAAATCCTAGTTCTTAGTATATAGATATAGATATAGATATATATATCTATATATCTTTATCTATATCACGATACATGAGATGCTATACGATACATATCACGATACATTGCAACTAAATGAAAACATGAATAAGGGTTAAAAATTTATTCAATCTGTCGATGTATTACCGCATGTCCAAAGTTATTTTATTATATTTTAAATGAACATTGCACAATTTGATAAATTGATATTTAATTAATTCAATCACTTCACTGACTGTTTTTGGCTGAAGTAACTTATCAACGAATTACCAAAATTCAATATCGTTTTGATAAAGACATTTTTGTTAAAACATATTTCAAAGGACAATTGCAGTGGCAGAAATATCCGCTTGGTGAATGTAATCATAAGAAAGATTTTATTTGTCTTAATTATTCGTCAAATCATTTTAACTTAATTAAGACCTCACATCGCCCATGTATTTGCAACTTATCACCCTCTCCTGAAGAAGAGAATTACCAACCATCAATGCACGCTAATATTGACGAAATAACTACTCAGGCCAACGAACAAGAAGTATGTTCACCAAAAACAGTAGCTGAAACATGTGAAATGGAAGTTATTAACTTATCATCAAAAAAACTTACTGCAGATCAAATGAGTTTATTGAAAAAAGGATTAAAATTTGTACCAACTAGAAAAAATATTGATTTCACACAGTTACTAACAGATCTGCAAACTTGGGAACGTAGGATGCGGCTTCGGGAGTATTTCATTGACGAAGAAAATGGCATTTCTTCACAAGATGTAGGTACTGTTAATCATAAAAACTCTAAAAGTAATTGGACACCAGAAGAGGGAAGAGACAAGTGGTTGGATGAATACATCAGACAAGTGAAAGAAGACGTTATCCGGGGGTTAAATAGAAAATTTTCAAGTAACATAACTGTTTCAGAAGACAAAGCAATGAGGGAATTATTACATGATCAAAGCATTATTATTAGAGCAGCAGACAAGGGATCTGGGATAGTAGTGATGGACACCAATAAGTACGTCGATCAGTTGGAGAACGAAATGATTAGCAGTGCGTCATATGATCAAGTTAAAGTAGATAAAAGCAAACAAATCACCAACAAAATTAAGAAGCTAATTAACAATATGTATAAAAGAGGATCCATCACGTCTGAATTACGACATTATCTTTTACCTACAGAAATATCTTCAGGAAAACTACAGGCAAATCCAAAAATTCATAAGGAAAACCATCCATTGAGAACAATAGTAAATGGCCGCCAACATCCAACAGAGAAGCTTGCAGAATATGTAGAATCGCAATTGGAGGAGGCAAACCAATCGTTAAAAAGTTATGTACAAGACACTACGGATTTTTTAAGAAAACTTTCTACCGTAAATCAACCATTATCCAATTCCTCAATATTATTTTGTATGGACGTGAAAGCGCTGTATCCCAGTATACCCAGACAAGAAGCGCGGGAAGTAATAGCAAAAGTTTTAAATCAACGACAGAAAAAAGAAGTTGACACAAATACCATTTTACAGATGATGGATGCTGTCCTGGAAAATAACAATTTTAGTTTTAACAACAAACAGTATATTCAAACAGAAGGAACTGCTATTGGATCCAAACTTGGCAGAAACTATGCGTGTATATATATGGGGGATTGGGAACGTATTCTTTTGGAACAGTGTAACGTACAACCTCTTTTTTATGTTAGATATATCGATGACATATTTGGAATCTGGTCAGGGACAGAAGCCGATCTCCTACATTTCCATGAAATGGCAAATGGTATACATCCAAATATTCAGCTTGATCTACGCTTTTCTAAATCTAGCATAGAGTTCCTAGATGTAAATGTTACTATTGAAAAAGGATATCTTTTTACCGACCTGTACAGTAAACCCACTGACAAACACATGTACTTAAATAAAAAATCCAGCCATCCTGAATCTACAAAAAAATCTATACCATTTGGACTGGGTATCCGTGCGCGCCGAATCTGCTCAACAGATGAGGGATATTTCAAACAACGGGAGAAAATTAAAACTAATCTACGCAAATGTGGATATTCCAACAAGGATGTCGAGGATCAGCTGGCGAAGGTGGATAAACTCAACCGCTCGGATTTATTGAACTACAGAAAAAACAACAAAAAGTGTAACCGTGTTCCGTTTGTGTTAAACTATTCCAGAGGACTACCAAATATTCATCAAATACTAAAGAAACGTCAAAAAATTCTCGAAAATTCCGACCGCCTAAAACTTGCGTTTCATAACACACCTATAGTTGCATTCAGGAGAGACAAAAACTTGAAAGACATATTGGTCCATAAGAAACATAATAACCTCTTTTTTAAAAAACAACACTTATCCGAGCCGTGTGGTGCAAAAAAATGTGTTATGTGTAAATATATTATTTGTTCTGGCCAATTTCAAGATGCTAAGGGCAAAACGTATCAAGTTAAAAATCATATCGATTGCAAGTCAAGTAATGTTGTTTATGGGGTGTTTTGTAAAAAGTGTAACAAAATTGTATATGTTGGGGAAACGGGGGTGACTTTATATCAAAGACATGTTTTAAATTTGTCACTGATCAGGAGAGAAACTAACGACCCTGTAGCAATGCATTTTTATACTGACGAACACACAGTTGAGGATTATTCTGTAATAGGTATCGAAAAATTGTACAAAGATGAAACTTACAGAAAATTCAGAGAAAATTTGTGGAAGAAAAAATTAAATACTTATATACCTTTTGGTTTAAACAAAAGGGAACATTATTGTCTTTAGACTACATTATTACTGGTTTGTATAGACATTTCCTTTATTTTATGTCCCGTTATCTATACATTTTTCATTTATTACTTGTTTATGTACTAATTACGGCTATCACTGTGCTTTCTATAGATTCTCACCTTTATTTCATATGTTTTTGGCGCAATATTGTTGTATGACGTCACTTGCCAGACTGTATTCATATTGTGACGTCATAGTATATGTTCTACGTTGTGTTGCTATAGACAATAAACACCGACTGATGAAGACCGGTAACACGGTCGAAATATTTTGAAACAGTGTTTTAAAAGTTTTTTATTATATATATATATATATATATATATAAACGTTCTCCACTTAGCCGGTAATTCGTTGATAAGTTACTTCAGCCAAAAACAGTCAGTGAAGTGATTGAATTAATTAAATATCAATTTATCAAATATATACCATATAATATGTTATTTATTTTATATAAGCTTCAAATAAAAAATGACAAAATACTCACTTCAATATTTCATTTATTTCTGTACGGTTATTAGAGAGCGTGTTAATTTCAATCAAAATGAACAGGTTGCATCGTTTAATAATAGAATCCTTGGTCAATACATGCGGACTCCTGTAAATCCTGAATACATCGTAGGGTGTATCGTACCCCTGTTATGCTCATTTTCAACTTTGACATGGTCCCCAGTCTTTAGCTTTACAATGATTGTTCTGCTTATTTGGATGATTGGGTTTCCTTTGTGCGCAGAAGACACATGGAGTCTCCCAACTTTGTTCTTGTTGACTTTCAGATCCAGGCAGGTTCCAGGGAAAGATAAAGAATCGACAACAAACATGTAGGTTCCTGCCAAAGGACACGTGAACACTCCCGTTCTGTCGTCATATCCGTTCCCGTCGTTTGTTAGAATTCTATCATATTTTACGGTTTGCCTCGCACCGAGCGTGATAACATGGCGGGAATTTAAGAAGACAGAAAAGCTGATGCGTTGAGCAGAATTAGACGAATCTGTAGAGATATGAAAAAACATTATTTAAATTGTACATATAACGGGTACCCCGTTCATCACTTTACGTAGAAAAATGACCCTCTGCCTTAATTAGTGTCATTTTCTTTAAAAATTGTACGTGAAGAAAAGTGACTCCTGTAGAATATTGACACTTTACAAACATAAGTTTTTCTTAAATATTTTTTTTTTTTTGTTTATAAAAGAATCTCTAAAATTTAAACTAAAGGAGGGGATATATTTTAGTAAATAAAAATCTTTTTGTTATTCAAACTGCTTTCGTTAATGATTCATGTGGGATATGAAGGTGGCGACGTTGCCGAAAAGTACATAATCCGTGCTTGCGTGTCATTTAAATTTATTTCCAGCGATTGTTACATTCATAACCCGCATGTCACAAAAAACTGCATTTTATTGCTTAATTTAATTTAAGTAAAATCAACTTAATTACTATTAATGCACATCAGTACGTTAGTAAAAACAAACAAGAAAATCTTCTCCAACGGGAATTTGAGGCTGATATCATCATGGTTTATTTGTACAGTCTGATTTTCTTAGGTCGATCAATGTTTTGACCAATCGATAAACGGTGAGTGTAGATTTTAATTCTGTCAGCTTTTACCGAGCTATAAATTTCAATCACTTTTCGTAATAAATAGAGGTAATAGTACTTGGTGGATGTAAATATAACTTTTAATATATTATTGGTATAAAGATTCTGACATATTGTATCAAAGTATAGTTTACATCACAACAAAGTATTGATGAAAGAGTAGGGTCTATATTGGTTATGAATTATAAATGGCGTTTATAATTTTCCTTTCAACTAACTACTGGGTATGCACATGCAGTACCCAGATTTAATGATTAAACCAAAATTATGAAAAGTTTACTCCACTGTTAGAAATTCTCACTCAAATGATCTACCTATAAAATCTTAAGCTCTAAAATACCCTGTTCGCAGACAAAACAGTTTTATTTTCGTTTCATTTAAACATTTAAAAATTCACATAATATAATTGAAAGCGATATTGGTATCTGTTTTGTGAAATCATATTTCAAAAAAGAATGTTTATCGATTAATCAGATAAAATATCAATGTGTCGAGGAACCAAAAATCGAAATATTAAAAGGGCACGATGGTCGTGGTCATTTTTAGACTATTTAAATCTCCAATGAAGAAGAGCTCTGTAAAAAGATATCAGAAACTAATGTTTCTTAAAGCTAAGCTTTTGTGTATTTTTCTTCACTATATGTTAGTATGTGGACAGAATATTCTAAGTTAAAGTTTAAGGCAGATCTATTATAATGGTTAATTTATTGACCACCTAGCCTCTTTAAGAACTCTGTGTAATGTAGAGGACTATACTTCCGTCCGTCCCTACACTGTAATCACAGATGCACCTTATCTACTGTAACAGAAAATTGCAATGGAAACGTTGTACGTAAACAATAAAATTTTTGATGTGAACTACATATTAATGTTATTTTTGAAACTTCAACTTCAAGTTATTTAAAAGAGGAATCGCGTGGGTATGGGGTAACCCAAATCTTTTCTTGGTAATGCAGGGGTCATTTTTTTCTACGACTCGAGGGCATTTCTCTTAATGTTTAACATAAAGAAAAATGACCATTGTTTGTTTTTTCAAAATAATTCAAATATTCTACAGCTGGGTGTTCATTATTCTACGTCGAAAAATGAGGCCCAGTCATTGTTCTACGGGGGTCATTATTCTTTACATTTGTATTTGAAAAGGACAGAGCCAGATTAACATTGATTCTATTACTCAGAAAATAAGGTTTTGACAGAAATGTAAACATTCAATTACCTGCAAACAGTTGAATGAGTTGTTTTAGTGCTGTAGAATCCAGAGTTACCGTAGCTTTGGTGTTGTCGTAAATAATCGACTTTAACAAGTCAACCTTTGTCATCATGTTGGTTTGTTCGTTGTTTCCAGCTAGACAAAGTAAACTGAACGAAGCCACAAATAACAAAGTCAACAACATCCTTTGATCGTATAAATGATAAGTAGGCCTTTCTCTCTGTTATATTTATGTATACTGAAACAACATCTGCCACACCTTCTTCATCATGCTAATACCACATTATTGTATCGTATTACCAAAAAATTAGGAATTACAAAAGGCTATGCATATAATATTTAATAATTTAGGGGTCAGCCTACAATCGTAATTGACGTTTGTAAAATGTGCTCACTGTTAAACACTGACACGTTTTAAATCGTTTTCTATCGACTTTATATGATCAAGAATGTTTGGTTGATCACTATGCTAATATGCAACTTCAAAGCTTTATTCGTTTTTTTTTTCAGACATAAAGTAACGCATGAAATATAATTCAGCAAACGCGCCAGTTGATCCACCAATGCTGATTTGAATGTCTCCATCCTCTTATTTAAATAGACACATTTCAAATAGGTTTGTATAATTTTCCCGGATTAAGATAGTCTATAGTCATGATTTAAATTCGTCAATTGTTTAAAATGTATGCTAATTTTGGTGAAGATAAACGTAGATATAAATCAGAAGTGTCCAACAGTGCCTAAATATTACGGAAAAGGCATTTTTAATATATATAAATATATATATATATATATATATATATATATATATATATATATATATATATATATATATATATATATATATATATATATATATATATATATATATATTTATTTTTTTTTTTTTATTTTTTTTTTACATAAAAACGGCACTGAAAAAGGGCCCATTCTCTATCGTTTAAGTGCAAATGTTCTTTGATATGCCGGAGTTGTTTGGGTTTTTAAATGTATTGTGGGGTTGTGTTTTTGAGTTTAGAACAAAATAAATTCGAATGAATAATGATCATTATATGACAAAAGGGTTGTGCCACAATTGGGCTGGAATTCTTTCATAAAATATTTGCTGTTTGGGATTTTTCCTAATCGTTTTGCTGTTGAAATATTTTTACTGTTTTAATACTTCATTGCCAGCAAAATTTTTGATTGCAATATTACAGACTACATGTAATACATGTAATACTGTCCTAGCTGACCAAATCTTGATAAATACCACATCTTGCCATCGCAATGTGAAAGTCACAATCAATTTAGGATAACTTATGAAATTAATTAAGAAGTAGTTGTGAGAATACATGAACAGATACTCTCCAACAGTTGACATTAGGTTAGTTTAGTTTTTATCTGGGCTGCTATATATATTCCTTGATTTTTAAAATTAATGCTAATTTTAAGCATGAATAATAAAACTAGCTTTAGAGATCAATCATACATTAAAGTAGTCCGAGTATCGCACTACGTCATAATACGGATTTTACAATATTGGTTCGACTTTTACAAAGCGTTTTTGATACCCGGTATTAATTTTGCTCTACATCGCTGTTGTAAACAATGGCAATAATACGCAATTAGAACGGTAATATATGTATTCTATGAGAGATAGAAATGATTAATGTTGAGAAACTCGATTCTGTTAAAGTAAAATGAAAAACGAAGTTTCTGATTAACCAGGATCTCAGGTATTCTTATATTTTCTTTGTTTTGACCCCCCCCCCCCGAATTTTTCTTTTTCTTTTACTAAAACCAGTTTAAATTTAGAGACAGAAGCTATTTCGAATTTAATCAATCTTCAATTAATTAATGTTTAAATGATATCTAACATTGTTGACAGATTTAGGCAGAAAACTGTAGCAAAATGTGATTTTTACGGATTTTTTCGTCAGGGTCTACTTTGTTTAGAGCTTATAGCGTGAAAAGTATTCCGTCAACATATAATTTATTTTACTAAATCTTTTTTCTAAGATGTCAATCTTTAGAATAAACACCATGAATTTAAGTTTGAGTCCATAAAATAGTAAAAAACTTACCAAACGCGTACTAGCATTGCATTTTTTGTATTCTATTTTGATACATCAGGTCCATAAAGCGTACTTACTTACAAAAATTTGCGCAAAATTATTGATGAGATATGGCTTAAATAAATAGTTATATTCTATTTTGTATGTTCAGTTCTAATTTTCCCAAAATTGGTAATTATTTTTAGGAAAAACGGACGTCTGGCAAAATTCATAATTGTCAATAATTTTCGCAAGGGGGTACACCCGTCTGAGAGGTGATAACAAACAAACTAGCATGTAAACATATATATTTTCTTTTGTATATGTATTGCTAGAATGTATATTTATCATTTAAAGCTAAGCTTTTAATGATTGAGCCCATTTAGTGCCGAGTACTACCTTAATTTTGATTTGTAAATTAAACTTTATTTGTAAATTGTCTAGTAATAATTTGCAAGCTATATCAACTATTCAATCGGCCTTTTATCACACATTTTAACAGATTCTATTACTTCACTTCAGATTAATATTTTATGGGTTTTTTTACCCCATTATCATTACTTAAGTAAATATGGGAAAAAAACCAACACCAGCAATAAATATGGGAATAAAAACCCCATCTGATTTTTTTCGGGAATGGTGGTTTTTTCCCAATATATAATTTCATGGGGTTTCTTGGGGTTTTCTGTGGGGTATTTTTTTCAACCTAAAATCCCAGGGGGTTGAAATGTTTTAGTTTAAATATCTAAAAAAGACTATCTAAAAATGTTTGAATTTTTTCAATAAATTTATTTAGATTAAAAAAAAACCATCATTTGATACTAAACTTTGGTCGATAGTGTGAATGGAAAGGGGTGCGCAACGCCGGAAAAATATTCATTCCGGAGTTGTCCGTCTCTATGTTGAAAAAAAAATTTGAAACGTTTTTTCTTTTAAAATCTTCTTCTGAAAAACTATTTGGCCCTAAAGATTTGTTGAATACGAAGAGAATTTTGGTGAAACATTATTTTTTCGATTTTAATGTTTACAATGCTTCAGTAGGTCATTTTTAATAGGCAACCAAATTTGCCATTTGTTGAGTAATAAGCGAGTTACAGAGCTTACAATTCTTCGCTATGTAAACAAAGCTTTTGTTTACATTTTGAATGTTGAAGTGAAAATTCCAGTTTTAGACCTGTTTCTTTATGCCTAAAATGAATAAAAAGAATGTATTGTGAAACAGAATGTTTATAGCTATTCAACATGGTCAGTAGTAAATCTGTGAAACATTACCAACACACAATGACTCTATCACAAACATGATTACAATTTGTACAATGTATATATGTCATATATTGAAACACAGGATGTTAATATAATTATAAACTAGAAACTCTTTGTTTACATTTCATGTTTACAGTTAGTTGAGTTGCATAAAATATTGGATTTTCTTCATTTTGCCTGTGATGTTTTCAGACACAAGGGGTCTGTGTCTGTCATTGTCCATACATAAACCACATGGACGGTGTAAGTCACTGTTGTCAATGTAGCGGAGGAACTGTCCGTCCTGATTCAGGATATGAATACAGTCGTTATTATAATCTGCTGTCAGGATACGACCTTCGCTGTCTGTTGTGAAGCCACGTGGACCAAATGATCCCTTGTTAGTAGAGGGAGGACCAGTGTAGGTAAATCGGAGTTTCCCCAACTGATTGACCACCACTACTGCATCGGCTTTATAGTCTGACACACAGATATCTAGGTTTCTGTTCTCACTGATATGTTTATTTTTGCGATATACACCAGATGAATAGAGGGGTTGTCCTTTGTCGTCGTACTGAATACTTTGTTTTTCGGTGGAGCCAGAGAAACACACAACTTTTGTGGGATTATCATCACTGTCCATGACAACCAGTAGGTCACCAGAGGAGGTACTACAGACACTGCGAGGTCACCAGCCACGTAGTCTGATCACTGTCTGTATCTGTGTATTCTTCACTATGTTCACAGTTCTATTTCTGTAATCAGTATAAACTAGATCCCCACTTATTGTCACTGCTATGTCCCATGGATTCTTCCCTGACTTTGTTTAGATGGACTCATTTTTTCACCCCGCAGGTGATTCTACTGTCTTCACCATACATCCAGATTTATGTATCATTACGACAGGACACACCGTATACACTTCTATACCCTGTGGCTATAGCTGTGATGACCCGGGAAACATCCATCAGTGACCGGTCTGGGGGAGAGGACTCGCCTCCCTGGGTGGCCATGCTGTATTATTGTTCCTCTGTAGTAAGAGATAGTGCTGACAGAGAAACTCCTTTTCTGTCTTCAAAGTTTTGGAAAATGTCAACTGGTTTATGTCTAAAATGTTCCCAAGAAATACACAATCTACAAATAGGAATTCACAGTGGAGTTCACATTGTTTGGGGGGTGTTTGATACATTTAAGATAGTTAAGAGTTGTTAATTATTGTTGCACCACTTTATGGACTTTAGAGGAATCAGATAAATGTTTCTCTACACAGTCTTTACACAGATGTATATGACAAACTTCACAGTACATTGGGGCCATAGATGTTTTACACAGGGTGCAGCGTACAACATCCTGTGCACTGTTTCAGGGGTCCATGGTAACTTTAGGTTTAACCAAACCTGAAAAGTCAGAAACCGTATGTTTTATGATGTGTACGTGTATAATCTTGGTTTGATTAACATACCAAATGTAGGATGTATAGATTCCATTTCATGCATTAACTGTAAAATTTGTGATTATTATATATTTAATTTCTTTGACTGAATTTAGAATAAGATATAAATTTATCCATAAAAAACAGTCCAGATTTTATGCTAATGAGGGATACACAATAAGACATAAAGTGAGTTATGAAACATACCTAATGTCATTACCCTATAGATAAACTACAAAGCTTAACAATCCATTATGGCGAGCTTCAGATGTTTATTTGCAGTGCAAAATCATGTGATAATTTGAATGCCTGGAACAAAGTTTATTGATCCAGAAACTAGGTCACTCATTGTTGCGAAATTTAACCAAAACTGACATATTTCAATTCCTAGTAAACTTATACGCACCGTACAACCGCTTTGAATCATTTCATTAATGTGCCGTATGATATGTTCAAAATTGTTTGTTTATCTGGACAGCAGATATTTGACGAGGAACTGGTTTTGCAGAGATAAAGCCCTTTACAGTGAAAAATTCAAGATTAGGGAAATAAAGTTCACCATTTAGGTTTTTTACATTGGTAGAAAAACTAAGGACAAGAAAATCAAGATTTCCGTTTTGTCCTGATTCTCTAGCTGACTGATCACTTGAAAAAAATTGAATATGTTTGTAAGAAGTGTAGGAAATGATGTCCAAAATACCATGATTGTGAATAACAGTCGATCAAGTCACGGCCTGTGAGCCTCTTGTTATAATTTCATGTAGTTCACAGCTGTCAGAAAAATATAAACTTTATGTGATTTTACGTGGATATATTATTTGCATTTGATTACAAAACTACAGCATTCTTGGAAAATGTCATATCTGTACATTCATATTTTTCAATTAACAATTTATTAATTTTGATAGTATGGAGAGCGATAAATAGTGTTATTGAAGAACTTGGTAAAAAAAAAATGTATATGATTGGCAAATTAAGGGCTTTCAAAGGACAACGACATGATTGTACGTTTATGTTAATAAAAAAAATAAACATTTATACATTTTAACATTTTTTTTGTAGACATGTACGTATGTAAATATCACACTAACTGAAATAAACATGAATCAAGCATAAGATATCAGTACCAACCTGACTCAACATTAAGTAAAAGAACAAATCAAGCATCGCGGGAACACCAAAAGTGTTTGGTCATGAAATCAGAATATACACTTCATGATATCGATGGGGTTTTTTTAAAAGTCAGACGACACGTTCCTCAATTTTAGATAACTTTTTCCAGGAATTTGTTAATGGTTTACAACTACTTTGACAAGCTTTCTTGCAAAAAATTAGGGTACCTTACCAGGCATTTCTGTAAAATACTAGAGTATGCAATTTACTATATAATCTTCTTGAAAATACACTTGAATTACTGATATAAAAATAAATACATCTCCAAGACAGCTAAATTTACTATAATATAACTATATCTCCGCCGGGGCGGGGCTTTGAACTCACGACCTCTAGAACATATATGCTTCTGACAGTGAACCCACGGTTCTAATCACTCGACCATCTAGGCATATAACCAAATACAAGTAAATTTTGATCATTTTCAAAGTAATTATAAAATTAAAATTTTTTGTTGGAACTCTTTATTACGAGGAGATACAAAAATTTTTTTCGAGGAACGTGTCGTCTGACCTTAAGTTATCGCTCTTGATTGTCAATGCCTTGTAGTTATCGTGAATATTGAAATGTTTGAAATACTATAAAAATAAAACTTCAATATAGGGGTCTATTTAAACAATGAAATGCTTTCTTCGGTGATTCATGAGGGATATGAAGGTTTCGATATTGCAGAAAAAAAATGCATAATCCGCGTTAGCGGGATATGTGAATTTTACTGCAATGATCGCTACCTTTATAACCCGCTTGAATCATCAAAGAAAGCATGTTATTATTTATATCAACATCTTTCTTTTAACAAATTAATAAATTCATCGTAAAAAAGTAAAAAAACAAAACAAAACAAATTATTGGTAATGTACATCATTACGTTAGCTAACAGAAACAACCATACTGGCGTGCGACCAGTTCTCGCCGAGTACCATTTCTCGCCAGTACATTGTGACGTCATTTTTCGTATATAATTTTATGTGTTGATAAAATGATGTCACAATGTACTGGCGAGAAATGGTACTCGGCGAGAACTGGTTGCACGCCAGTATCGTCTCCTATGGGAGTTTGAATCTGACATCATCATGATTATTCAGTGCAATCTATGAGTTTTCTTAGGTCGTAGAAGGTTTCGATCAATCGATAAACAGTGCGTGTAGATTTCAGTCTGGCTGTTTTTAAAGGGCTAGGTTTCCCACACCTCACAGCCTTATTAGCATAATCGGAACCTTTCTGGTTTTTATATTCACGAAAGAATGAAAAAACCCGAGAAAGTCAAAACTTCGTATATCTCGGGATTTTAACGAGACCAGTCTCATACTCGTGAAAATCGAGAGAGGAGTTTAAATGGAAAAAGTAAGTAAAAGTTTTTGTTTCTTATATTGGCAAGCTTTTAAATTATTTAAAGTTGCAGAAGAATTTTTTATTAATGTGAAGTCGAAGTTTGGGGTGATTAGCCTTATCTCGTTAAATTTTGTTCAGCATGAAACAGTCTGAACAGCAATCCTCGATTTTGTCAACAATCTAAAACGTGCTAAGGAGTAGTCATTCGTCGGTAAGAACATACTTACTTACATTGTTAAACTACTCAAAAACTCTTTTAAAAGCCTACAATGCATTAAGTCTAGTACACATGTTACAAAAATGTCGATAATTAATGGTCGTTGATGAAATGTGACTTGAAAGACATGTTTGAGTGTGAAATGTGTATGCAGGTGTATTATAGTCAGTTTTTACACATATTGTTATGTAGCATACGTTAAAAAATATTGTATGCTTTTCCTAGAATATTGAGTTTGTATCAATCATGCTTTCAGTCATTTCCATACAGAATTTCCTCGACACGTACAATGTATACACTGTACATGTGGTTTTGATATCTGTATCTCATTCAAACTGTTAACTCTATGTCTTATTTATCTATTAACGATGAGAGTGTTTATGGATCAAGGGTCTGCATTTGTTATGTAAATATAACATTATACGATTAAGAGTATGAGAGAGAGAGATAGACTCAGAGAGAGAGAGAGAGAGTATTTACAGTGTACATGTACATGTAATTGTTATTGATTGTCTTGCTTCCATGATTGAACCATATTTATATTTCAATAATGCCACATTGCACTAGAAATATTGCTGACAAAGATGTTGAGAGAGATCATGGAGAGAGAGAGAGAGAGAGAGAGAGAGAGAGAGAGTATGAAAAGCCATAACAAATTTTATAGTTCTATGTCATTTCCCACTTAATGAGTTGTTATAGCTGTTATCATGGTAATGTTTTGACCATGTCTCAGATACTGCATGTGCCCATAAAAAAGTGTAATCTAGGACACACCCTTTTGTTTGATAATGACAGCATTTAGCTTTGTAATGATAGCTGGTTTATCTTTTTTCTTCTAATCTACAGATTTACCTGCGGCTTCCAGATGATCTGAAGATCGGGAATATAGAAAATATTGTCAATTTCATATTGCTAATGACCCAGTCATGTCTGCTGAAGCCCAGAAGGTACTTCTTTGTCATGTAATAAACTTACAACTTGTCTTCCATATGTAGATATATTTGGTTTAAGATGATTGAAAGCTAAGCAAGGTCATCTAAATAGCTACAATGTCTTGTGTAAAAGGGAAAGGTTTATATGGGCATCTTGTTGCAAATATGCTTGATTATCTGTATTTTAAAGGGTGGGAACCTCTGAAAGGAATACCAGGAGTTTGAAAATATTATAAACTTTAAGAGATGTGTTTTACACTCTCTGAGAAAATGGGATTTGCAGAAATCCCATGAATTTCTTATGCTGGAAATATGTTTTTCAGATTAGTTTTTGTTATTGACGCAATCATATTTTGGTGTACATAGAATGTTGATACATGTAGTTGAAACTCATCCAGACAATCATATGTTACATATGTGTTACATAAGTGTTTGTGACTTTGATCTTTGTTTAATATATTTAATATCTTTCTGTCCACTGGATATCTAAATATCTTTGAAGTTACACCATTGAAGTTACACATTCATTACATTTATCATTTGTGTGC
Source organism: Magallana angulata (assembly GCF_025612915.1). Classification (NCBI taxonomy): domain Eukaryota; kingdom Metazoa; phylum Mollusca; class Bivalvia; order Ostreida; family Ostreidae; genus Magallana; species Magallana angulata. The sequence continues at coordinate 6,559,784 of NC_069114.1, forward strand.
AGAATTGATTGAGCCAGGTTTCCTGATGTTGTCTTATAAGTGATACATTGTACTGCTTTAAAAAGTATATATCACTTGTGACTTACTGGTGTATTAGTACATATTACATTTGTAAAATCATTTGACAAATTTAAAGTGTTTTGTAGTACTGAAATGTTTTTACGGCTTTTAAAATTACTGAAAGTACATGCACATGATGCAACTATCTATTGACGCTCTATATATAACAAAAAGGAACTGTCAGCTGGGTTTAAAATTAGTGGCAAAATGATGTAATACATGTATGTACAATATTAGAAAAGATTACATTGTTAGTAATTGCATATTCCATAAAAAACGTCATTGAATATATACATGTAAGTATTTGATGAGTGCATGCACAATGATTGCAAAATTACATGTAATTCTCTTAACACTTTATGTTTATTCTATTTTAGTTTCCAGACCATGACATTAATGAATATTTCTTGAATGGAATGCATGAGGATTAGAATGGAACCTTATTCTGCCTTTTTACCAACTCACACCATCTTTTCAAGATTTATGGAGCCAACCACAGAAGAATTTGTTCTATACACATCATTCATAACATTCTTATTTATGTTGCATAACTTTACATGTTACTGGATGAATTGTGGTCACATAATGAATACCAGCAAACTTTTTATCGAGTGCACTTAATTTGTATTTTTCCTACCCATCCATCTAACATATGTTTTTATATAACATATTCATATACATGTAATATTTTTGGAAACAGCTATTTTTTTTAAATTGGAATTTAGCCTTACTATTTTATACAAGTTTTTTTTATAGGGACTTGGACACGATTTTAGATCAAAATTTTGATTTCAATTTCTTTATGCATAAAATGATATACTTGCACATTTTGAATAATTGACCATAATTTGAATGTTAGAAGTCAAGTTATGAAAGAGATACAGGGGTAAGAATTTATTGTTATGTAAACAAAGCTCGAGTCTTATGTTTGTTTAAAAATAATATAAAGTATGAAAATAACACTTCTTTGAGAAAATGATTCATAGAAAAGAAGGTAAACTGATTCGATGTGATCATAAATGATATCATTAATAAAAAAAAAAAGCAACATTTGAATGAAACTTACACCAATAAAACACATTCTTTTCATTGTTTAAATGGTATGGAGTTTTAATTACCTTTCATATGAAAAATGACATCTAAATCTTAAATTGCTGTACATTATATCCTATTCATCTAATGTATCACTTTATTTATGTTGAACTTCGTGTCTATTAGTATAATGATATTTTTAGAATGATATATGCAATTTCATTAATTTATTTTTCATTTTAAGAAAATTCATTTTAAAAAAGATCTCTAGACTTACAACCTGTGTATTTTTTTTCAGTTTACATAACACAGTGTATTAATTGAATGTAGTTGTGAAGATTTATGTACATGTACCTACAAGCAATATACATTTAATATTCACCAGGTACATGTACCGCCTACTATATTTGATGAATAAATGTACTTCTTTCATGCCTTTTTCATGCCTTTTACTCATTGTTATATGTATTAATTTATTTATAATTAAAATACTTTGAAAACTTTTATCAATTTATTTATTTTAATAAGATTAAATGGGCATGGTCACGATTTTGGTCAAATTTTATTTTTCTGTTTTTATTATTTGCAATGCTTTAGGAATGCATTTCTAATTACCAAATAAATTTGGGTGCCAGTCATTGAGCTTTAAGCAAGATACAGAACTCGCAATTCTTCGCCATGTAAACAAGGATCGTGCCCTGTTTTTGTTTACCTAGATTCAATATACCAGTAAAAAATCTTTTTAAAGCTGGTTTGTCTATCTTATTATTCATTTAAAGCATAAATAAACAGTCCCTAACGATTAATACCTTTATTTTGGGTCTAAAACTGGAATTTTTACTTCAACATTCAAAATGTAAACAAACGCTTTGTTTACATAGCGAAGAATTGTAAGCTTTGTAACTCGCTTATAACTCATTAAATGACACTCAAATTTTGGTTGCCTATTAAAAATGCCTTACTGAAGCATTGTAAACATGAAAATCGACAAAATAATTTTTGACCAAAATCGTGACCATGCCCCTTTAAGAAACGGACTATAGTTAATGCATGTTTTCAAGAGTTGTCTCTCTTGGGGACAATAATGAATGCTCCCCAGGGTTCATGACCCTGAATATTGAGTAGGCTGTGAGGTGTGTTTCCGTAAGAAATAAAGTGAATCATACTCGGTAGATGTAAATATAACGATCTAAAACAAATGTTGTCCCAAAAAACTTTAACATCAACTCAAACATGGATCGAGTAGCTCGTTTTCTGAAACATGGCTGTTTATTGTCGTTTGGTCATGCTTCTTTGTAAAATTTAGTAACATAAAAAAACCTCATAACCTTAAAATTAACCTTATAACCCCCTTTGAAGTTAAGCATTGCCAACCAAGACTGTTAGAGCTAGTAATCCAAATCAAACATAATTTCTGTTGATACTCTCCTTTCAGTGACAACCTTAAAGCTACACTAATTGTTTTACAGTATTTACACATTATTTATAATATGCTTGATCTATATCTCTGAGTTCGTAATATAAAGTGTACAAATATGAGATCAACATAAAATCAAGTACATCGTGATTTTAAATGTTTTTCAACTGAAACACTTTGATGAGTCCGTGGTAGTCACCTACCCACAATGTGGATTTATAAAGAGATATAGAATATGGGTTTTTTATATCAGTTTCTGTCAGTAGGAACTTCTTAAACTCCCCATCAGGACTCAGGAGATGTATCTGGCTGTTAGACATGTCATTCACAATGATGTTGTTGTGAGAGTCACATACTACATCAGTTGGATTGAATGGGCTTGTCAGTTTCTTTCCACTGTAAACTAACTTTAGAGATCCAGTTAAAGATAGAATCACCAGTTCACCAGTATATTCACTTGTACAGTTCACCACACATATATCAGTGTTACCATTCTGTCTGACTATGTATGGTTCAGTAAACAGCCTGGTCTGACCGTCCTCCTGGTACTCGTACTCACGGATGACGTCACCAGTCAATGTCACGTGTCTGACCAGACGTCTGCTGTGTGAGTCCGGTTGATAAAGTTCTGACTCAGTATCTCTCAAAGTGACCAGCAGTCCTCCTTGTGTGGATTGACAGATTCCCTCTGGTTCCAGTGGAGCTGTACTGAATACTGTAGAGATTGAGCCTGACGGGGACAGACGGACAATGAAGTCGTTCGCACTATCAGAGACATACACATCACCATTGTCTGTTACACATACATCATTCACATCTACATTGAATTTTTCTTTTTTCTTATTTTTTATATTAATTCGTTGGAAATATTCTGATTCAATATCATTCACAAAACATGTATTTTTATCGATTGCCTCCAACACACTTAAAACTTTATCTCCATATTGAAATGAATCTGTCTCTGTAACACTGATATCATCCAAATCAAAAGTTTGCCCCATCATGGACTCTAATAATGCCTCTCTAATGTCCCCTCTTCTGTACCTCACAGAATGACCCCCATTCTCTATATAATTGTCTGTGTTATACACGAAGATAGTTAAGTCTCTGAGGTTGTCTATCAAACTTAAGTCAGACATGGTACCGTGTTTGTCTTCAAGAAATTTCACAAGATCATTGATTTGTTCTCTTTTCTTTTCTAATTCTATTTTTTTCTTACTCACTTCAGCATTTTTTCTTTCTAGATTTTCTTTCAGTTTAGTCTCCAAATTCTCCTTGATTACATCAAGTTTTGACACAATCGCATCATAATGTTTCTGAAGCTTAAAGACCTCAGAATCACAACATTTTTTGTTGTCTTCCATTTGTTTTGATGCCATTGTTATATTCTCATCTATCTCTGTCATATCTCCCTCCTTAACCTTTACCAGAGTCTTCTTTAGCTCTCGTCTCCTTAGACTTCCTGCTGTGGATATAGTTTTCCAGTCGTGTTCCTTGTGGTCTGTTCTGGCACACTGTGAACAAATAAATTCATCACAGTCCTCACATGTCAAGTCTATTATCAAATCGTGTTTCTCACACTTTGGGATGTGTTCTTGAGGAGATCCGAGCGGGTATATGGAAGATATGGCCGCCATGTTTCTGTTTTGACCTAAATTTGATTTAAAAAAAAAAATATTCCAGGTAGATTTAAAAGACGTGCTACAGGCTTGCATGCCTTGGTAACTTAGACCAATCCTTTAGACTAAAGATTTGATCGACTAATCGTACATGTACAATCAGTTTGGGTATTTGAATTGATATCGCATTTCGTGTAGTTATGCAATGTACAAAACATCAGCATAAGCACCAGCAGTCAGTCGTCGTCATCAGCATTATATGGTGTCTATAAATTGTAAAAAGGAAATATCATTCATCAGTAAGATGATTTAACGAGGCCGGGTCTAATTTTTTCTGCCCTAGATTTTTTAATGAATTTTTGACAAGAATTTCTACTGATATAATTATTATTTTAAGATAAAAAAAAAATAAGACATTTACCACACCGTTTTTTAAGGGGCCATCTCAAAGTTTGTTAATTTTTAACATAGGACCCTATGGGATTTTGCTTGAAATGTACCAATTTTGCAGATTTTTTAAACTTCTGCCCTAGGGATTTCTTTTTTTGTTCTACATATTAAAGTTATTGCTAAAAGGCATCAAATGGTCAAATAAAAAAAAACCTTTTACCTCCTGGTTTGTTCTAGGGGTCTTATCACAGTTATTTTATGTATGCCCAATTTCCCAGTTTGTCAGATAAATGAGTATTTTTTATTCGTCAGAGACGGAAATTGTGATCTTTATTGTATTAGTAAAACATTCAGACATATTTAAGTAATAAATAAAAATATAACATCACATATTAAGGGTCATTAAATATAAAATACATGGTTAATGTCTTGAAATAAATGAATTAAGCGATATTTAGGCGGGTTAAGAAAACGTGACAGAGGGCTAGGCTTGCTGAACCCTCTTCACGTTTTCGACCCGAGCCTAAATATAGCTTATACTTCGAGACATTTATGTTTATTCCACAATATGATATCAATTTTACGCATCAAACGAGCTATTTTCAACAAATTTCGCTGAATATCTGCAGTTGAAACTATTACGCCATGGCGTCAACACAGCAAAAAAGATGACGTCACAATACAAATGAAACGCTGCGCGAAAGCGTGCGTACTCGTACTGTACTCGGCCTCGTTAAATTGCTATTTAATAAATCAAGTATTCGCTGATATCTGTGGAGGAAAACGCTATTCAGTATCTTTCGCATTTAAGCTATAGTTTTAATAATCGAAGATATTAAACAAACTGTATGCGGATAAACCGGTAAATATATATATATATATATATATATATATATATATATATATATATATATATATATATATATATATATATATATATATATATATATATATATATAAAGCACTGAATAGAATCAACAACACTAGGCATCTTTAAAGTGTCGGATCTAATATATAGATACTAAGCCAGTAAACTGAATATATAAAGCACTAAAAATGGCTAACGACATGAACAATAGAAACTGTCAAATTTTCGGGACAACCCGTCCCTTCTTCAGGACCAAAAAATAAATTACATAAGTAAAAACTAAAGAAAACAAAATCTAAAGCTACTACTTAACTACTTAAGAAACTATAAAAAAAAAAAAGAACAGCTACATTATACACATCATTTGTTCACATTCGTAAAGAAGGTGTTGATACTGTCGCCCATTGCTCTAAAGTAATCAATCGACTGCCAACTTCACGCCTGATTAAGTTAATTAGCTAATTAAAATTGATGTCCGAGTTAATAAATGAAAATTTGAATCCCGTTGTTAACTCGTACGGTACTTATGATATAGACTCGAATTTTTGATTAGAGAGAGATACAATTAAAAAGAAAATAAATAAATAAATAAAATTAAGAAAAAAATGATTTACAAATAAAAGGTAGTAAAGGAACTAATAAATGAAAGAGGCGCATTTGACAGATTTGATGAAATTACTATGTGGGTGCCAGGTGATGTATGGCTATGAGACGTTCATTTTAGTGAATTCCATTTGTTTGTCCATGCCATCAGGTCTGAATAATTTGAGTCTGTGCATCCAGAACTTTTCCTTGCTTTTCCTCTCCGCGTCTGTCCAATTAGGATTATGGTCAATAACCAATACTGTCATGTCTTCCCATTTGTGGCCACTTGTATTAAAATGTTCTCCGACGGGCTTCTTGACTTTTTTGGTCTTTATGGTAGAGCGGTGGTTGTTGATCCTTCTGCGGAGGTCACCCGTTTCACCAACGTATTGCTTAGAGCAGACTTTGCAACTGATGAGATAGATGCAGTTGTCCGGCGGCAAGAAGTGTTGCGAAATATCTTGTAGGTGCGACCCGTGATGGGGCTTTTTTAAACTGTTCGCGTTGGTGCTGTGTTTGCACAAAAGGCATCTGGCATCGGAACATGTTTTAAAACCACCATTTGGCAACGGGTTGTCTAATCTTGCCCTTACTACCATGTTCTTAAAGTTCCTCGGGCGTTTAAACGCAGCCATTGGTGGATCCTTGAAAAGATCAGCCATTCTTTCGTTAGTGTAAAGAATGGGCAAATTATTTCTAAGGATGCTGTTGAGGTTCTTAAGGGCGGGGTGATATGAAGTGACAAGTGGAACCCTGCTTTTGTCTGTTTTCTCTTTGTATTGTAAAAGGGTTTTCCTGTCTTTTGTAATAATCTCATCAATTGCAGATTGAACTGTGTGGGCTTTATAGCCTCGATTACACAGATGGGATTTTAATATCCTGCTCTGTTCTTCAAAGATTTCATTAGAAGAACAGAATCGTCTGATTCTGGTTGTTAATCCTTTGGGAATTCCTCTAAAAGTATGGGGAGGGTGGCAACTCGAAGGCTTGAGGTAGAGGTGAGAATCAGTGGGTTTGGTATGGAGACTGAATTTTATTTCACTATCTTCCAAGGTGGATGTAGTATCCAAAAAAATATTTTTGTAACTAGATATGTCCACTGTGAATTTGATCGAATTGTGGAAGGAGTTGGCGAAGGTAATGAAGTCATTAAGGCAGTCTCGGTTTTCGACCCATTTCATCTCAATATCATCAATGAACCGCAACCAGCTCAGAGGTTTGAAAGGAGCTCTGAGAAGCAGGTTGCGTTCCAACCTCCCCATAAATATATTGGCGTAAGAGGGAGCCATTTTGGTGCCCATAGCTGTACCACTTATTTGTATGTAATGTTCGCCATTAAACATGAAATTGTACAGCTTGAGAACATGTTCAAGGAGCTTGAGTAGAGATTCGGTTGACGGCTGCTGAATCGTTCTACTGTCCCATACCTCCCTGCAGGCTTCGATACCTTCCTCGTGAGGAATATTCGTGTACAAGGACGTGACGTCCATTGTAACGAGAAGATTATGGTCTGGCAGGCCAGAGGAAGGTGTTTTATTCAGGTAATCTGTAGTGTCCTTGAGGTATGATGGCAAATCTTCTACATGTGGACGGAGATGTAAATCTATAAATTCAGATATTTTCTCCGTGGGGTGTCCGATGGCATTAACTATAGGGTGCCTAGGCATTCCTTTCTTGTGGATTTTTGGAAGCAGATAAAATTGACCCGGTCTACAGTTGGTTGGGCGAAGCGTTTCATAAACATTAACACCAATTTCATCATTTTCATACATTTTGTCCAGGGTGTCAGTGATGAGAGCTAAAACTCTTCAGTAGGATCAGAGTCCAGTTTCTTGTAGAAATACTGGGGCCCATTAGGTGTTTAAATTTTAAATAAAGAACTATGGAGAAGGGAAAGTTAAAAAAATTCTTCTCAAGAACTACAATGGTACAATTTTTTATATTACTATGCAATCACTCTTAGATAGTGAATATTTTTCATTGTGCAAACCGTGACTCCCGGGCAGATACTTGGCCTCAGTAGAAGTTCAAAATTAAACATAGAGACATATACATGTGTAAGGAAAAATGTTCAAATATCTTCTTAAGAACTACAATGCTACATTTTGTGATATTAATATGCAAGCATCCCCATATCTTCATATCCTCACACCAAGGTCACGGTGACCTACTTTTGATATTTATCAATATTGAATAACAATTTTTTTTATCAAATCTTTCATATTTTGTAGCATATGGTCATCAGACTTTGTTAGTTGGTGTATATCACAACCTGCTTTTTGCTTTAAGTCATCATTCATTTTCCATTTTTGTTATCTTTGTTATGTTTTGGCCTAGGAAAATTATACTTATAGTCAGTTGTTGCATTTTAGAACTTAAAATATGATGTCCTAAAAGAAGATTTCAACGATATATTTTATAACCCAGCTCCAAATGAGAGAGGTTTAGTGTTTTACACATTTGTCTCTGTGTTTGTCTGTCTGTCCGTAACAGATTCTCGTTAAAGATTTCTCTGCAACTATTAATGGCAGATGCTTGAAATTTAAAACACTCTTTGTTTTGGTATGACACATGATAGAATTTATTTTTGTACAAATCAGACGTCAACATCCTGATAAAATACTTCTTTTTTTCATTTTAAGCTTAAATTTTTTAACATTTTTTTTTCTATGCAACGATTAACCGCATTTGCTTGATATTTTATTACACTCTTTGTTTAGGCATATTGTCCGATTCATTTTTGGACCAGTCGGACGTCAACTTTCTGTTAAATAATGACTAGTTTTTTAGCCTAAATTTTTTAACAATTTTTCGTCACAGATTTCTCAGCAATTATTAAATAAATCACATTTGCTTGAAAATATGACAAACCTTTTGTTTATACATGCCACACAGAACCACTCAGACATTAACTTAATTAACGACGTTAATTAACGACGACTTGAATAAAGAGATACAATAACGCTTAATAAGGTTAACAATGTGGCCCAATGCTTACTTGTTAAAGTATGTTATCTTTCATCTAGTTAGAAATAATGATGAAGGATTTAGATTTGTTTCAATCTTGATTTGAAGCTAAAAAAGGGAATCTCAAATTAAAGATCAAATATCCAATGATAATTTTTGCTTGAATTACAGATATTGCAGAGAAAACTGAAAAGCACCCTACCATACATGTACATGCACCACAAATCGATTTAACACACTTCCCCGCTCTACTGACAACAGATGGACGTTATATTTGCTGCTCCAATGAAGAGAAAATGCATGGTGCTTGTATGGACACTTTTTTGTAACTTCATTTGTTTAAATAGAAAATCTTCTCTTTTTTTAAACGATGTATTTGGATTGCAAATGCTGCCTCTTACTTCAATTCTCACACCATTGTATGGCCATGCCAAAATTTTAAATGTTTCTTTTTGATATAAAACAATACATTGATATTTAGTTCAAAGATTTATTTAAAGATAAAAATAACTTATAACACATTCAGATGCAGTATCAATAATATATACATACACATGTCTGTAAATATGCTGATTGTCTAATTACATATTTCAGAATCCTTTGGTTAGTTCTGCAAAAACTCGATCCAAGATAGAAATAAAAACACCACAGGACAGAATATATTATAAACATAGAACAGAGGAACGGGTTGACGAATAATCAAACATCTACTCCAATTCTTTAGATTTAAAAGGTAAGTAATAACTATAAGTTCAGTGTCATATGATTCTACTTGGGTCAATATACCTGTACCACTCCTCTTTATAAGTAATGGGCCTCAGTCCCTTTGTGGCCTCGCTCCATTTTTTGGTAAAGAATTGAGTGCTACACGTCCATTAACCTTTGTCATTAAAACATGCAACATAAATTGTGTTCAGATAACCACATGTAAGTTAAACATATAAAGACCATTTTAAATACATGTTATAGATATACTGTCATATTATTACATGTAACATAGAGTGATAACCACATGTAACAAGTGGTAATTGTTAAAAATCAGACATATACACATACACAAACGTATACACATATTAAAATCACAGTCACTTAATGTACATTTATACATGTAAATAGAAAAAAAGGAGTTTCTTTATAATATAGATGTAAATATATAGTCTTTTGATATGCATGTGACACATATACACAGCCACTTTGTTTACATATAATATATAAACATGGTCTATGTTTGTTTACTTATATATTATCAGAGAGAACTTTGTTAACACACAAAAATAAAAATTATTGTATTGAAACAAATGAAGACTGATGCCTTGCAATGATTAAACACATAAACACTTACTATTATGACAGTTAAGCAGTCTGTAAATATCTTATAGACATGGTAAGTTAGTTAATGTGTGAAACATTATCAACACACAACATGTTTACATCTGATATACACCATGTGATGACATACAACGTTAATAGTTTCATTACATGGTATACTTACTTTCAATATAAAATATATACTTCATACGCTTTGTTTACATCTAAGTCATGCAGTTAATTGATTTACATGTAATATTGTATTTTCTTCACTATACCTGTGTCCCACTCAGCCACAAAGAGGTTGTCTCTGGTGTCCACGCATAAACCCCATGGAGCCTGTAAATGACAGTTGTCAATGTAGCGGAGGAACTGTCCGTCCTGATCCAGGATGTGAATACAGCTATTGTTATTGTCTGCTGTCAGGATCCGACCCTGGCTGTCTGTTGTGATGCCGCGTGGATCAAATGATCCCTTGGTAGTAGAGGGAGGACCAGTGTAGGTAAACCGGAGTTTCCCGGCCTGATTGACCACCACTACTGCATGGGTTCCACAGTTTGACACACAGATATCTAGGTTCCTGTTCTCAGTGATGTATTTAATGTCAACCGATGAATAGAGAGGTTGTCCTTTGTCATCGTACTGAATACTTTGTTTCTCTGTAGAGCCAGAGTAACGCACAACTTTTGTTTGTTTATTATCCTCACTTTCCATGACAACCAGGAGGTCACCAGAGGAGGTACTACAGACATTGCAAGGTTTCCACCCCTGTAGTCTGATCACTGTCTGTATCTGTGTATTCTTCACTATTTCCACAGTTCTATCCATGTAATCAGTATAAACTAGATCCCCACTCCTTGTCACTGCTATGTCCCGTGGACTGTTCCGGGCTGACTTGGGAAGGATGGACTCCACTAGTTCTCCCTGCAGGTTGAAGAGTTTCATCTTGCTGTCACTACCACGCGTCCATACTTCTGTATCATTAAGACACGACACACGGTATAGATATGTATGCCCTGTGTCTATAGCTGTGATGACCTGGGGTACATCCAACAGTGACCGGTCTAGGGGAGAGGACTCGGCTCCTTGGGGTGGCATACTAAGGGTCATAGAGTCCTGACACAGGGTGCAGCGTACAACATCCTGGGCGCTGTTCCTGGAGTCCATGGTCAGGGAACCCTTAGTAAATTTAGGGGGAACTAAACCTGCAAAGTCAATGTCAGTATGTATTTATGACATATGCAAGAATTATTTTGGTTTGATTTACATTACTTTATGTAGGAATCAGGGATTCCATTTCATGCATTAATTAACTGTACATTTTTGGTCATGATATTTTGACAGAATTTAGAATTAGGTATGAATTTATCCATAAAAAAATAATTAGTCCACATTGTTTTTTGATTGTTAAGAATAGACATTAAGTGGATTATGAAATTTACCTAACGTTATTACCCCATACGTAAACTACAAATCTTTACAATCCAACATGGCGGGCTTCAGGTGTTTGTTGTTCCTGGTCGTCAACCTGTGTGAGGTCATGTGTTTGATTTAAATACCTGCAGGTACACACTTGTACTCGGATTTGCGTTGGTCCAGAATCTAGGTCACTCATTATTGGGAGAATTAACCACAATTGACATAATTTCCTGTCCAGAGCAGATAAATGTACACATGAGAAAATATCTGAATTAATTTCTAACTTTGAAAATATTATTTTATCATCAGCTGAACTGTCGCTCAAAAAACCAAACTTTAAGAATAAAAATAAAGTTAAAAACAAAAAATGGTTTGACGCAGACTTGGGTAAAATGCGAGCAAGAGTTGTTGCTCAAGGTAAACTATATTGTAAATCCCCCAAGGACCCCATTATCAGAGGGCACTACTATAAATTATACAGGGAATATAACAAATTAAGGAAGATGAAATATAGAAAATTCAGAAGCGACATTATTAACAAGCTAGATTCTTTGCGGATAGATGACCCAAAACAATATTGGAAACTTGTAAATGATCTAAGGGCAGAAAAAGCTGATTCAACTAATTATCCAGTAGAACCTAATGCATGGTTAAACCATTTTAAATCTTTACATTCATCAGTGGACAAAAACTTTGAAGACAGATTTAGAGAATTAAATTTTCTACTTGCAAAAAAAAAATGTAAACATAACATATTTAATAAACTAGACAACATAATAACAAACAAAGAAATATCTGCTGCAATTTCTTCTTTGAAATGTGGAAAAGCAAAAGGGTTAGATCTTATATCGAATGAAATGTTGAAAAGTGGACACACATTTCTCATGCCTTGTTTATTGAAACTATTTAATTTATGCTTTTCCTTTAGTTATTACCCAGAGCAATGGGCTAAGGGATATATCACTCCTATATTCAAATCAAATGATCCCTGTGACCCAAACAATTACCGTGGAATAACTATAACAAGTAATCTTGGCAAACTTTTCAATACTATTTTGAACACCAGATTAGATAACTTCCTAAGTGAAAATAATCTAATACACCCTTGTCAGGTTGGATTCACAAAACATGCCAGAACCTCTGATCATTGTTTTATTGTTAAATGTTTAATTGATAAATATTGTAATACAAAAGAAGGTAGATTATATGCCTGCTTTATAGATTTTCATAAAGCTTTTGATAGTGTTGTTCACAATGGATTGAAACTAAAACTACTACAACATAATGTGGGAACAAAATTTTATTGTATCATTAATAATATGTATATGAAAAGTGAAGGATGTGTTAAATATGATAATTTTCTTACCTCCTCATTTCCTATCAAATTAGGGGTGCGTCAAGGAGACAATTTGAGCCCCACATTATTTAAAATGTTTATAAATGACCTGCCATCATATTTACAGGGCTGTATTGACTCTATATCATTATACTCAAAAAACATAGACTGTTTAATGTATGCTGATGACATAGTAATCTTTTCATCATCACCAGAAGGACTTCAGCAAAAATTAAATGCTTTAGAGAAATATTGTGATGACTGGGGTATGCAAGTTAATTCCAATAAAACAAAAATTATTATATTTAATAAAGCTGGGAGAACAATAAACCATAAATTTAGTTACAAAAATTTCAATATTGAATGTGTACAAAATTACAAATACTTAGGCATTCATTTCGCAGCTTCAGGGACTTTCTCACTGGCTAAGGTGGAATTACACAAAAAGGGACTGAAAGCTTATTTCAAAGTACGAAAAGACTTCCTGAGTCTAAACCCCGGGATATCGACTAGCTTAAATGTATTTAACCACACTATAAAGCCAATTTTACTTTATGGCTCTGAAATATTGGGAATCTTTAACGTCAATAACATAAAAATAAAACAGTCTAATGATATACTGATACAACAATGTTATAACAACTTAATAGCTGAAACTTTACATCTAAAATTTTGTAAAACCATATTGGGGTTGAATAAGAAAAGTATGAACCATGCTTCACTTTCTGAACTAGGAAGATTTCCTCTACATTATGATATTGTCAATAGATTACTAAAATATTGCTACAGATTAGAAAATTTAACAACAGAGTTTCCTCTATTAAAAGATGCATTTGTGTGTAGTAAAGAACTTCATTTCGCCCAAAATACAACTTGGTATTCCTCTATTGAAAAGCTACTAAACATTCTTAATATTCAAAACATTATGACATATTCTAAAAAAGACTTTGTTACTTCTTTAAAACAATCTCAGACTAAAAAATATTTGATGGATTGGCAGTACTCAAATGAAACACTTAAAGATGGCAAACTTGTTACTTATTTATTTTTGAAAACTAACTTCAGACTGGAAAAGTATTTAACTATATTAAGACCTAACTACAGAAAGCCAATCTGTAGACTGCGGATATCAGCGCATAGACTTTTTATTGAATCGGGCAGATATAATAACACACCTAGAACAGAAAGAATATGCAAAAATTGTACACTTAATAAAATTGAAGCTGAAGAACATTTTCTTATCCAATGCAGCAAATTTACAAAAAAAAAAAAGAGAGGAACTATTTGATTTAATTTCATCTAAAGCAAAACATTTTACTAGTTTAGAAGATAAACAAAAATTATTTTGGATTCTAAACTGTGAAGAATTAGATATATTAAACTCTGTTGGTAAATTTTTACAAAAGACATTGCCTTAATTTGTATTTCCTATTCAAATATTGGTTTTTTTATTTTTCAATCATATGATAAACTATTTCAAATTTGTATGTGCATTTGTATCTTGACATATTTATGTATGGTGTTTAACATAAATATATAGAAGACACTATATTGAATGTATGGAAACATCCATAATTATACATATATATATACATATATACTATTTAATTGTTCATGTCTGTCTTAGCTCTTTCAATCATCCAGCTCTTTCCCTCTTGTATATGTTTATTGAATGTTTTTTGTTCATTGGATGTTGTATGTCAACAGTCTTCATGTTGCCCCTTGAGGGCCCTTAATTGGTTAATAAAGAAATTGAAATTGAAATTGGTGAACATATTTTATTCAGCTTAAAATGTATGTTATTTATTTTGTTTAAAAAATGAAATTATGATTTGAGATCCTCCTATTCCTATATTTCTCTATAAAAGCTGGTGTGGTGTAATGGTGCACACATTTTATTGAGAGTGAAGAGTGGGTTCAAATCCCATCATCAGCATAAACAGGTAGAGAAAACAAATATGTGTTGTATGGATGTGTAGATGTAGAAAAAAATTAAAGATTAAGCGCATTGTCGTGGATGTTTTAAACTAGCAAGTGGGTTGTTACAACCAATAATTACAGTATAAACTAAAATAAACATAACAAAGGTTTATTTGATCCATTCATATAGCACATCGGAGCGACTAAAAATAAACATAACAAAGGTTTATTTGATCCATTCATATAGCACATCGGAGCATTCATTCGTGCAGATCCAGAGAGGGGGAGGGACGTCCCGACCCCCCCCCCCCCTCCAAGTAAAAACAATTTTCTATTAAATTCACACGGTAAAGTTACCAAAAATAGAACTCACTATTTTTGGCAACTTCACCATATCTGTCCTTTCTCTTTTTCAAGACTGATTCTTTGAGGTTTCATTGATGCTAGGTATGTAGTAGTTATACAATAGGTTTTAATTGGTTATGTACAGAAGGACGAAGGTGGGGCAAAAATGTCACGAGGACGCGCAGCGTCCGAGTGACATTTTTGACCCGCCTTCGTCCTTCTTTACATAACCAATTAAAACCTATTGTTTAAGTCACATGTATCAGAGCAACCAAAAATCATATAGCACGCGCAAAGAGAAATTTTGGATCTTCATTTCCCGCTTAGAAGTCGACAAGAAAGGACGACATATCAAAAGAAATGGAAGTAGACGACACATGCGAGGGTTTTTTTGATTTGGGTGGGCTATGGGACACCACAATTGACGATATTACTCTTTCGCAAGCAAGTGAGCAGATAGAGAAGGAGATTGAGTGCGAAAATTTGTTGGAGAACATAACGTTGTCTCAAGCGATCGACTTGTACAATCCCGGACCTGCCGACAAGGAATCGGACTACTTTGTGGATTTTGACCTCCTTGCGAAAAAAGAGGGAGGATCTAGCATGCCGGTGGGTCGCTATGAACATTTTGTAAATGATAAAGACTTGAAAGATTTGCTCAATTCGACAGAAAACAAAAACACGCGGAAGAACACAAATTGGTCGGTAACTACATTCAACGACTGGCGCTCCGCTCGGATGATGATGACAGGGGACCAGATCCCGGATATTCTGGCCTTCTCAGCAGAGGAGCTTAATTTTTGGCTATCAAGGTTTGTTGTTGAAACGCGACGCAAGGATGGCAAGGCCTACCCTCCTAAAACACTTTACATGCTTTGTACTGGACTTTTAAGACATCTTCGAGAAAACGGAGTGCATTTTAATTTTCTTGATGAGAAGAATTCCCAGTTTTACGAATTCCGGAAAACTCTAAGCGCGCGGATGGCAGAACTTACCGCACAAGGCGTGGGGACATCTACTAGGCAGGCCGAGCCAATTTCTGAAGAGGCAGAGAATATTCTGTGGGAGAAGGGTCTCCTCGGTAACAGTACAGGAGAATCAATGCTAAACACCCTGTTTTTCTACAATTGCAAGCTCTTTGGTTTGAGAGCTGTTGACGAACACAAAACATTATCCGTAGACCAGTTTGAGCTGGGTCAAGACCAGAAGGGCAAGTTTATAAATTTTACAGGAAGGGCAAACAAGACCTATAAAGGTAAATTAAATTTACTAATAATTAAAATCTAATACATATAATTTAACAGCTGTGTAATGGTTTTGTAAATCTTTATCAAGGCTATTCTAACACAAAATAACTGTTCATCTGCGCATCTATCGGTTGCTTTGTTCTTACTAGTCTACAACGGTTGATAAAGCTTATATGGAAATTATAATAATTACAAAGGTGATATTGCCCAAAAAGAAAAGAATTCGTTTTAGAAAAAAATATATATTTGAGTATTTAAGGTTATTGCTATCTTTACAGGTGGATTGTATCAAAGACACGTGAGCGCAAAATCTATAAGGCATCATTTCCAGGGCGAAAAAGTCTTCAATATCTACAAGGAATACTTCGATCTGGTGGTGGTTAATTCAGAAAATAACCGATTTTACCGGCGACCACTGGCAAACGGAGAAAACAACGAAGTCCGTTTCAGTGTACAGCCTATTGGAGTCAACAAATTATCTACAATTATGAAAAATATGTGTGACAAAGCCGGAATTCCCGGATTCTTCTCTAATCATTCGGGTAAGCGCACCTGTGCAACCGCTCTTTACCAAGCCGGGGTTCCGGAACAGGAAATCATGGAACGCACAGGACATAGATCCATCGAGAGTGTCCGTAAATATAAGCGTCCGAGTGAAGAGATGCTGCGTGATATTTCCAATGCATTGGAGCCAAATGAACCAGTCAGCAAAAAGGCCAAAATCTTGGATGGAATTGAAAATCCGAAGTGTGGAGATTGTAAAAACATGTTCAATAACTGTAAAGTATATTTCAACCTTTGAAAGAGTCTTAAGTGTTGAGTATTTTTTATTTGTTAAATGCCGTGTGTGAACTAGTTATGTTTACCCATACAGCCTGAGAGGCGAAAAACGCACTAGATTTCTTTGTCATTTTTTGTTGAATAAAATTGATGTCAATTTGCAATGAAAAAAATTATGCAAATGATGTGTTGCGTCATGGTTTTATTAGTGAAGTTTCACCACGCCTACTGGGTATCAGTGGTTATGTACAGATACCCACAGTTAAGATCAAAAGAAATTTACCGCAGCTATGGTACATTGCGTTTTATTTATCAAATGCCCAGCGGAAGCATATGTGCGTGACGTCAATGATGCTATATAATAAAATGTTTTTAAATTATATTACATTCAGTATAACAAAGTCCTAATAATATGCCTAATATTAATGCCTTAAATAGTAAACTAAACTTTGGAGAAAGATAATAGCCTTAGTATAATTTTTCTGTCACTAGCTTTGATTACTCTTAAGAGTGTTGGTAAAAACAAATTGGATTGTATTAAGAAGTGTTTTGGCTTTTTATCATGAAAAATTGTACGAAAAGTGCCCTTAAATTTGTTCTTGAGTGATCTCTAAAAAAACAAAATCCGTTTTCTGTCGGAGAGCTTCGCCTCCCCCTGAACCCCCTATCAGCGCACTGCACTGGGCCCACTGGGGGCCTTCAGCGGCCCAAGACCCCCCTCGCCTTATTCAGTTATTTTGTGCCTATATATATTGGCCTTCTTCATTGTAGTACGTTCTAGCTATGCCACTGGAAGTATTACTATAGAAAGTCCTTGGTTTATAGCATAGGGATGCCTAATTTGAACACAATTCTGAAGTACTTATACTTATTAATAGCTGTGTCGATACATTGCTAGCAATTAGGCAAATATCAGGCACGTAGCATCGTTTTTGAAAGTGGGGGGGGGGGGGGGCCAGACCCATCCAAAAAATCTTGACAAGCAAAAAAAAAAAAAAAAAGAAAAAGAAAAAAAAAATTTTAAGTTTCCCAAAATTTTCCTTCTAAATCATGAAATTCCTAATCCGGGGGGGGGGGGGGGGGGGGGTAGGTACCTTCAATTTGACTACTAATTTTCATATCAATTTTTTAGTAACTTCCAAAAAAGTGGGGGGGCCAAGTCCATTATAATTCATTTTTTAATATGTAAATTTTAAAAAAATTGTTGCTGCGAGAAAAAGTGGGGGGGCCAGGCCCCCCCTGGCCCCCCCCCTGATGCTACGTGCCTGAATATATCCCGGGGGGGGGGGGGGGGGGGTCGTCCAAACATCTTTTTTTCACGCATGCGCATCACGGGAAAACCACATGGTTGAGTCGGAGAAGTTGATCATGACGGAGAGAACGAGGAACGGCAGTCTGAGCGTTTTCTGTGAGTGTCAGTTAATCAGGATGTGGAAAAATAACATGTAGTATTATACTGAGTTAAAATACAATGGCTAACATTTTTCGACCACAACCCCTTAAATTTCCCAAACCCCCTTTCACCACTGTCTCTGCTCGAGCTGTCATTAAATTGTAACGGGATGGGAGAATAAAAGACGGACCAGACCGGGATCCGAATCCGGGCCCCTGATTCTCTAGTCAGTTGCTCTACTAACTGAGATATCTGACGCCGGCGTTCCTCCCTTCCTGAATGATCTTCGCCCTCAAAGATCAACCAGGCTCTCCCTCTGGCAGGTGTAAACCTGTCAGTTCCAGGCCGGGTTGGTCACGGCACCAAATGTAACGGGATGGGAGAAATAATGAAGTACCAGACTGGGATCCGAACCCAGGCCCCCTAAATCTCTAGTCAGGTGCTCTACCAACTGAGCTATCTGGCGCCGGTGTTCAAACTGGTCTGACCGTCAAAAAAATGTTAATTTTTCACTGAAAATCTAAAAACCAACAATGTACATGTATGTATAGATCATGATGGACGGTCAATGGCTTTTTTTTAAAACTAGGACAGAAATTTCATTCAAATGGAGGGTGGGTGGGTTGGGTCCACTTCCTTAGCCAGTTCCTTCGGAGCTGCATTTGACACTGTAGTTGACTGGTTTTTAGTCCGAGTGAACTTAGTTTTTCTACAAATTGAAACGGATCAGAAACCTGTGATTTGGTAAGATGCTCTATGACAAGAATCTATTTACTATAAGTGGTGACATATAAATGCACAGATCCAACCATTTTTTTCAGGGGGGAGTTAGTAATTGTTTGCGGTGGGGAGGGGGGGGGGCTCCTTTTGTTACTAGACATTTTAGGGCCTACCACTGTGGTTTCATCAATATTCGTTGAATACCAATTTTCGTGGATTTCGTTGTTAAGTTGATCCACGAAATTAAATGTTCATTGTAGTTCAATTTCAAATAACATTTTGTATTGATAGGATCATTGGCCACTAAATTACGTATCCTTGAAACTATGGTTTTCATAAAATCCACGAAAATTAATGAAACCACAGTATGTGAATTTAGTGTGTTGTCACAGATTCTTTTTTGTTGAAATGCATCTGTATATGAATTCCTTGTAAACATTAAAAAAAATTACCTTGAAGATTAAAATGCAAGGTCATCAATAGAAGCAGAGACATACATGTAAATAACAGAGATTGGCAACTCCGCCACCAGCGAGTTTTGTTATTACGGGACAAAGTTAACCTTACTTTGAGAACTACATATTGGTAAACTGAGAAAATGATCTTAATATTATTAGTATATTGTTTTTATGAAAATGTGCATAGGTTTTAGACGTTTTTGAAAAAAATTAATGTAAAATAAGATTATATAGAAAGTATATTGGACAGCTATAAAACATCGACAAAATCTCGGATGACGGGTAGCCAACTGTCTCCCAAAACTCATCATTTAATATTGTTTATAAGACATAGACTCATAAAATATGTAATATTTTAAATGTTTTGGTAATAATGTTTATATTTCGAAATAATTGTTTATTAGAAAGATTTACTAATCTAAAGTGGAAATACTTTACCATAGGGACCGCGAGATTTCACGACATTTCGAAAAGTTGCCAATCTCTGTTATTTATGTCTCTGATAGAGGCAAATCCAGTCCATACAAATATTTACAATTAAATATTCTGGACCCGGACCATTTGTTGCCCAGTACCAGTACCTAGAGTTCAGGGCTGCGTTTTACAAATTTAAAGAACTTACGACTTATGACCAAATTAATGAATGTTTATTTATCACAAACGAATCAATGTTTTATTGTAATGTCTGTAAAATATAATATAATGTAAATTAAAATATTTGTTTGATATAAATTTTGTTCATTAAAGACCGTTCCATGAGACTGAAAAAACGACTTTGTCATAAGTTCTTTTGTAAAACACAGCCCATGCAGGTATAAAGAATGGAGTGATTATTGTCATAGAATTGCTCAACCAGGCTGCTATGAGTTACATGCAAATTATTGTTGATTTATATATATAAGTTTATTTTGAAGATTTATTTACATGTATGAGTGATTAATATATTTGTAATGGATTTCATTTTCTAATTCATAGTACACAAGTTTTTGTGATAAAATTTGGAAGTTATTCCTAAGTAATTTTAACAGTAAACAGGATATTGTAAAAAATGGTGTTTTTTTTTTTTAATTTTATGAACTTTGTTGGTATGTCATCATCATGGCAGGCTTTGTAATTGTAGCAATAGGAAGTTTGTGTATTGTGTGTGTGAGAGAGAGAGAGAGAGAGAGAGAGAAAGAGAGAGAGAGAGAGCAACTACTTCCTAGAACTAATAAGAGTTATAGGACTTGTTATGCTGTTCACAAGTTTTGTCCTCAGTATGAAACATAATCTTCTGTTTCTCTTGAGAATGAATTCATGCAGAAATCATATTTACGATGCAAATCTTTGATATCAAGAAAATCTAGATCAACTAGAATTATGTACGTGTTTTAGATCTGCTGCTTGTCATATTATGCAATTAATTTAAAAAATGAAATGATGAATAACATTCTGTGATATCCTGAAATGTGGAACACTTTAACACAATCTTTATTTGAATGAGATAACAGAATAAGTGTATAATATAATGAAATATTTCATTTTTCAGAACATGTGTTCTAAACTTTATGGGGTTCGCCTATGTGGAAAGTTCTGGTACCTGCAGAAATCAGGAAATATCTCAGTAGAGTTGTGTGGGATGGTGGGTCAGGATTTATACCAACGGAAAAAAAAATCTCAGTAGAATACAGTAATTAAACAAGGTACATAGAATTGTTAAACACACTTTATTTGAAAATTATCTGAAAGATCCTTTTGGAAATTAAATGTATATATATAGGCTCAAATAAAAGAAAAAAACTTGGGTACCGGTCTTATCGTTTTATTAATGCTTGGATAAACAATTTGGGAAATTTATGTTCATTTTTCTCTTTAAGTTAAATAAAAGAAATTCTTTCGCAAAATAAAACTTGAATAGATTTAAACCCATGCAATGCAAACTATTTGAGTCTCAGTATAGATATAGTATATTGGTCTGTCTCTGCCTAAAATCCCTTCTTAGCTATAAGACAATATGTCTGATTTATCTTGAAGTTGGCAAAATAGTGTGACTTAAATTTATAGCATCTCATTTATATTAATTTATTGAATTATTATTTCAGGCATTTTCCTTGGTCTGACAAAGGTTTACAGCAAAATGATCCAAGGTCATGTGTAAAGGTCAAGGTCGGTAATTGCAATGTGTGTGCATGATTATTAGAAATTATAATGTATACTGTGCCATTACACTTTCATATTTCTAACAAATAGAGAGATGTATGAAGTGATTTCTACTTATCCAGGATGTTTAGAGATTCCCATTAAAGACCATAAACTGGATAGTTGATTTTTAATTGAAATTATTTCAATAATTTTAGATGAAAATTTCACTGTGGCTGTGTATGCCCAAAGCATGTAAATACTTAAAGTATACATGTATATATATGAAGGCAATTGTTTAAAGTTTTAATGTTATTTAAAGTGAAAAGAAAAAATAAAGAATATGAATTTTTTACTTAATAGGTCTATTCTTATTTACTGATCTCGGGACCAAGGCCATTTTATGAGATATTCTACGCTTCATTCTACGATCTTTGAATGATAAATGTCAGAATGGATGAGAAAATCTCACCTTCGTAAGCAGTTAATCGCGCAGTAGAAAAAAAGCCCCATCTAATCCCTAAGAAAACGTAATGCGCCATATCTGTCTGTATTAATTATCAGGGATTGCATAAATAATGCACTCAGATCATTTTTTGGAGGTCTTTGATTTAGATCACTCAGGGCTTAAAATAAGAAGATAGAACTGATACCAAAGTAATTTATTATTTTCTGCCTTTTTTCTTTCTTTCTTCACGATGACATCATAATGAATTATATAACAGTTGAGTGAAGGGGAAAAAATGTCCCAAGGTCTGGGATTATGAGTCATTTGGAGTAATCATATCCAGAAAATGCAAAAATTCCTTGAAGCCCCCATCCCCCTTCCCTCAATTTTGCTCTCTTTTTTGCAGAATTTATAAGGAATCGAAATGCCATTTTTTTTTTTTTTTTTTCAAAATTTAAGTTGATTCTGGATAAGATGTTTGTGCCTTATGTGAGAAATTGAAAGGGGTAGGTAGTATATTTTAACAGCAGTCGTTCACATTATCTCCGAGCTCTGTCTGCGCCTTCTGCATATATTGAATGTTGACGATTTTGACTCACTATTTCTTGCATAATTAACTGTCTTCTGAGCAGTTGCGTCACTTTGGGAGTAAAAATAGAACTGTCGCGTTTTATTTGCTCTCTGTTGATTTGAAGGTTTTTTACTTCATTATTTAAAGGATTGCCTGCTTTCCTGTGATACCTAGATATGGACTGAATCATCCTGTCTGGTTCCTCACAATTCGGTCTGACTGGTACCCGGCCCACACTGTACAGGTCAGTGCACTATTTTCCATTCCCTGATGCTTTTTACAGGGCTTAGGTTACTTAAATTTGCTAATTTAACCCTGATACACAGCTTCCTTTTATTACCCCAGACAGAAAGATGTTATAAAAGCTATATATATACATCTATTAACTACGTACAGCTCAAAAATCAATTTCTGAGCCTCAGAAGTTTACCTTTTTAAGAGAATTTGTTTTAGGGAAGGTGATAGGATTGGAAAAAATATTGAAGAAATGGTTCAATTTGATATATTTAGTTTTTTTATCTATCAAAGAAAGGGTTCTTTGTTAATTTGGGTGGAAAATGTTGCTAGTTTGACATGTGTAGATTATATAAAGTACACATATACCAGATAACCACAGAATAACAACAGCAAGCAATGTTAACAGAATACCAAACTTGGCTGAATAATCTAACAAATATGATAGACAAAAAAGCTCAGGAAGAGCCTTACAGGGTTGAATCAGCACTTATACTACATTTATTTTGGCATTGAAAGCAATCTACACTATAACTGTACACCTTTTGTTTAGGGTGTAATAGAAATCTACGGAAATAAAGAATTCCCCGTTTTATTTCTGTTACACAAATCACATCAAAGGGTAGTAGAGGCGAGTAGAGCGCCATTAGCAACCTCTGATGGACTGAGAGGGCATTGTTCCGAGACCATTGCGCTGTACTCGCAGACTTATTCGGTGGTCTCCCTTGACAGTTAATGGAAGTATGATTGCTTGATGGTAATAAGATGAAAGCCACATACACACAGATTGAGTTCAGATTTGTTCTGAGGACAAATTAAACGAAACAATAGCTATCATGTGTCATAAGCATTACTCTTTGCAGTTTTCGGACAAAGGGGAATGAGGTTGGATTTTAGACAAAAATGGGAAAAAAAATCTGATCAAGTCTTATACTGTTTGTGTTTTGAAAAAACTAAAAATTGCTTTTGATGTGTTTCTTTCTGCTTCTCTATAATCTCTTCAATATCTTTAGCCAGCTCATTTGACTAGGAGAGGGATAGATTTTGCCAGTGGGTACCATATAGAAACGGGTGGGGCATCTAATGTATGATTTACTGTTAGTATCGGTAAACATGCAGTGGCTTGCATGTGATGAAATATTTTGACTCTGAACAAATATTTTCATTTCTTGTATTTTACAAAGTGTGTAAAGTGCTAGTTCAATTGTATATATAATTGTATATATAAGCAGTATATTCTATTGTATTATTAAAAATTATAGTTATATACATATACATGTTCCAGCATGCTGGATTATTTAGCATTTGGAATTAGAAATATTGGCAGAAAATTATCTCATTGGAGAATTCATTATCCAGAATTTTTTTAACTTTTTTTTTCCCCTCAGAATAAACACAGAAAACAACAGAAAAACTAACTTTTTCATGGCTATATTTGCTATAAAGTGTTTCGGAACTCAAGAAAATGATTTTAGAAAGTGAGAAAAATTAATGTCAAGAATTTCTGTAATTAATAGAACAAAATTAAAAAAAAAAAACACAACTTAATGAAGCTTGGTTGAATGGAAAATGGATCTCCATTTTACTTTCTCATACAGTTGGTTTGTGACTGTTTTGTTTGAGTAATTCTCTATATTGCTCACAAATCCCTCAACAAAACGTATAATTCCAACTTGACTCAAAACCAACTGGCACATTGGGACTTCTCTAGGCATTTAACATTAAAAGGACACAATTTAACTTAATTGGGAAATTAATTAAAGAAAAATATCACTTTATATTAAGTAGAATCCATTATTTGGAGAAATGAAATGTAATATTGAAATATTTCTAGCTAAATGTTGTTAAAATTATAAATTTTGATAAATCTTTTTTAATATTTGGTATCATTTCAGACTAATTTTTGTCTGGCCATAATGAAACAGACATTAAACACGCTTCCACTGTTAATTCAGATTTGTTTATTATGAAAAATGACAGTTGAATGTGGACTAGGGTAAGCCAGAATTAAAGTCTTTTAAACGGGGATCTGTACGCGATCTCTGGTTATAATACAGACAGTATAAAGAACTGTCACACCAGTCAAGGTGCCTGTTAAGCGATAAGAATTGATGTTGACGAGTTAACACCTTTAGTCCCACTCTGAATACTGGCTTTTTAAGGGAATGAACTTGCATGGTTCTGTAAAGAAGATTCATGGCTTCCCCACAACCCACGACAGAATTTTTCTAGACCAATATGACACAAATTTTGTAGTCCTTGTAACTTTTTGGTGCCCTCTTCAGATTTTTGTTAATTTTTGGGTGTGGTCTTAGTCTCTAAGATTATGTTTATATACATAGAGTGTATAATATTGATCTTTATTGAGAAATACTGAATTGATAAAAAAAAAAGTAGTCCTATATAAAGTTAATAATGATCTATTGAATAGATACAATTTTGTGCTAGCTAGCTTCCTCTGAAAGAGTTTTGAAGTAAAAAAGTTGAGGATAGTATCAGTTGTACACAGAATTTATTAGTTGATGTAAAATATATGTACAAGGTGGAAACACTGCAGAGTTTAGTATATTTTATCAACTGAATTTTTGTAATTGTTTATGTTTTTAATTTGAGTAAAACATTGCCCTTTTTGATAATTTATTTTGAATGAAAATACATTGGAAAAGTCATTGAACTCACAATTTGAAGTGCATTATCAAATTTATATGTTATTATAATTAATCATTTGCAAATTTGGGAATAATTAGTTTGTGGTTTGATGAAATAGACTATATGATATTAGAACTTAGGAAATTATTATAAAAATCTCAACTGAAAATTCTCCATTAAAGAAAAATAATCTTTAAATCTGTCAGTTAAAAGTGTCACAATGTGTATATCCCAATGAGTACTGTTAATCTTAACTTGGGGCACCGAAACAATGATGTAAGCAGTGAAACAAAAAATTGTTTAATCATTGATATAACCCAAACTTCACAAGTTTTTATTTCCATCTCTCTCTGTCTCTTTCTGATGATAATCTGTCAGAAGAACTGTGCCATCTGAGAACGTGGACCTTTCAATGCAAACGTTCAAAGCCACATCTGATGGCTGACAATCTTTTCAGTTGCCCACGGTGATTATACTAGATACTGCTGATGCAAAAAGGTTTCCTGTATAGAGCAGATAGGTCTCTCTGTGTGGGGGTTGAACGAGTCTTAAAATGTTATTTGAAGGACTAAATGAACTTAAATTTATATTTGTGGCATCATAAAAAAAAGCTTGAACTGTTGTAAGCAGTTTAGAATCATTTTTAAAACTTTTAAATTAATTATGCCCCATTTTAGAAATAGAAGATAATGGGAGCTGATGGGATGATTAGAGGGATTTTAATGGTCTGTCTTTTTGCTTTTCTGTCTTCTTTTTTCAAATTTGCATACTTTTTACCTACAACATTTTCATATTTGTTTATTCTCAGAGGTCAAGGTCAAATGGAAATTCTGGTGAAGTTCAAGGTCATTTGATAAACAGTTTGATTGGTTTCAACTCATTGAGGCTAGGCTATCAGAAAGACTAAAATTATCCCTTAATTTATCCTTCATAATTTTCTGTAGTGTAGGAGAGGATACTGTTTTCTATTATGTGAAGAGGAATGGCTTTGAAGTTTTACAAACTAAAGATTGATTGAATATTTTATTCTAATCGTATAATGTATAGAATTATTACAACACAAATCAGTTTAATTAAAAACCATTATTGCAGAACATGGAAGTATTATATTCAACACATTTATAGTAATATACTATAGCACATACATACAGTATTATGGTCAATATTATATTAGTTATATAATGAGGTACTTACAGTAAAACACAGTTATAGCAAACACGTTTATAAATAATGAATTGACGCTTACAGCGAAGTGATTTTCATTCGTCATGACTTAATTACATGTTGTAAACCTGATGGATATAACGAATAACACTTATTGGAGGAAAGTCTTCGCCCCTGGTATTTTTTTATAAGCCTGTTTTACTGTACTCTACTTATTTTATAAAAATCACTAATTTAAAAATAGAATGAATGGAAGAGTTGTCCCAATGAATGTGGAGATTATAAGACTTAGATCAATATGCAGCATATTTATTTCATCAAGGACAGACTGTATGTAAAAGGTCAATTTGATTAACTAGGCATTTTTTTCCTGCTTGATATTGCCCCAGATATTGATACTTTTTGATCTAAACAGCAATTTTGTTTCTTTGAAAATGAGCTTCAAAATAAGAAAGCTTTCATTTTGCTGATCAATGAAACCTTTTTTTTAAGGATGCCTTGATGTTTAATATTGTTCAATAATATATTGCTAAGCTCCAAAAATGAAAGACTGTTTTCATAAAGAATAAGTTTTTGTGGATTAAATAATGAAAGTAAAAGACTATATAAAAGTGATTTGACCAGTAACTAAAAGGAATTCACTTAGCTTGAAATGGATGGATTGATTTTGAATATTATTAGGTTTCAGATTTATATATACTGGGTTTTTTTTTCAATTTTTTCTACATGGCAAAAATAATTAATTAGCTAATTTGATAGATATATCATAAGTTAGGACATGCTACTTGTAGCATTAAGGTCAAAACTTTCAAGTGAAACTTATTCAAAGATTAGGAAATAAAGAGTGCTGCTTAAATTGCCTGCAGAGTGCCAGTAATTTTTGATTCATCCAGGTTTGAATTGTTTCCTTTGATTTTATATACTTGTATGCACTCTTTGTCAAGAATATCCATATTTGTAAATTGTGTTAAGCCATTAAAACCCATGACAGGAAGTGAGCAAAAGTGAGGTAAAAATTGATAAAAGTCGCAAATGGCAGAGTACCATAATCCTCCAGAATCTTGGGCAATTTGCATTTTTCTTTGTTTTATTTTTTTTGTGGCTGAATGCAGATCTACATCAAAGACAAAGTCATCTAGATTGAAGAGTTCATTTAAATGACATGCGACTGTATGGCACAAAATAACACAAGTCGGAAAGGAAACTCCCGATTGGTTTCCTCCCAGCTCGCAGGCAAAATCCTGTTCTATTTAAGGAGGATTTTTTTTATCTTGATCTGATGAGCGCTTGAGACTAAATCACAATTAGATGGAGCTTTTAGAAGATCTGATAGGAGCATTCCCAAATGTCTTAGGTTTTAGAATTTCCTCAAGAAAGTTTTATCTATACCATGGCTACCATCCTCCTTCTAATTTTGGTGTTTAATTCAGCATAAATACACATTCCAAAGGCACAGGGTTTTTAGAGAAATTCTGCATAATGGAGTTCCTGGTGCACAATGTATTTCATATTCGTTTGACAGATTTGAAAAAATTTCTTTATTAATTAAGACGGCTGGATGGTTGTGGCCATTTTTAGGCTACATTTACCTCCTTTAGGTGAAGAGCTCTGTATTAAGACATAGGAAACCAGGCAAAGATCAGAAGTATATGTATATGATTGTAATAAAGAATTTTAAAAAAGTGGAAATACAGTAGGTTGTATAGTTTTTTGGTTTTTTTGAGGAAGAAAATACTTTGAAATTATTCCTAATAAATTTTGACAATGCTTAATGTTTTCCTACATCTGTAGAAATATTCATCAGCTTGTTAAACTTTTTAATACTTGGATTTTCATTGACACAGTATCTGTATAAAGACAAAACATTTTTTTATCATTTGCAAAATATAACGAAATTCATTCCCAGTGCTAGTACAATTACACACTGTACTGTAATTTTCTTCATTTTTTTTCAAATCACAACTTAATGCAAGGACACTTATTGCTATAATACTCTCATATGTACACAATTATATCTTTAAATTTTTATCTCTCTGCACAATTTCCAAATTCAGTATGACAAATTATGTATATACCTGAAGTCTAAACATATATGGGTAAATCTAAGCAAACAGGTTGCATCTGATGGGTACTGTAGCAGAGACACAAACTGGCAGGTTTGAAAAAATCACATTACCTTATTATATGAAATAACCTTGGATCAAGGCAATTGGGTCAAGGTCTTTATGATCTAAAGAAAATTCTTATATGGTCTAATATGGCTAAAGTTGCAGAGATGTATGAACGCTATTAGTTATCCCCTTCAATCGAGGGTGTACAGGATTTACAGCGGGTTGTATTCCATACACCCTGTGGGCCTCAGCCCCAGTGTATGGAATATAACTCAGGGTGGTGTCACAATGGGGGGGGGGGGGGGTTCAAATGTATAGAGAAAAATTTTAAAAAATCTTTTTTCTTAAAAACTGATCATGCAGAAAAGGTGTAACTTGTGGGGAATCATCCTCAAAGTAGGGTAGAAATCATGAACCCCAGGGGTAGGGTGGGGCCACAACTGGGGGTCAAATTTTTACTTAGGAATATGTAGAGAATAATCTTCTTCTCAGAAACCGTTTTTCCAGAGAAGCTGAAACTTATGTAGAAGCATCCTCAGGAAGGGTAAATTCAAGTTTGTTCAATGATAAACATAAAAATATCAAAGGGAACAAAAATTGATTTTTTATACAGGTTCTATTGTACTAAGTGGTCCAGATATTTTGTATATGACTCCATAATGCTCAGATTTTACTATATATATTGTTGTTCAGGTGAGCAATGTGGTCCATGGGCCTCTTGTTTCGTTTTCCTCACACCATGAGAGGTATGAGCTGTGCATAAATATCAAAATAACGAGGTCAAGTTTAAATTAAACCAACATCTTTAATTAAAAAAAAATATGAACCAATTCAAAATTAGGGTTTGTTAATTTTTAATTCTTTGCAAAATAGCGAATGTAAATGATAACAGTTTCAATCTAATCTCGTGTGATGGTACAAGTTGCAATGTTCTTAAATGAACAGAAAGGGCTGTAAAAAAATAATTAGGGCTAATTAAGTAATTAAGTTTGTGGTAATATAGCTATGGCACTTCTATTAATATAGCTATGATTCTCCCAAATAAGTTGGAATCTTAACAAATTTCAAGCAAAAATTTTGGTCTTATTTCAGACACCAAGTCTAAGTATTATATCATTAATGTACATAAAGGCCCATAGTAAAGAGAGAAATAATGCGGGAAAGAATCATAGAAATCGCTAAAGAATCGACTTTTGGCTCCGCTTTGACTGTTAGAAATCTTAAGGAACGTTCATTTTGCTTACCGTTTCTATTAGATTTAGAATTAATTTGTCTTTTACTTAATGAAAAAAAATGCTGTGTTTCTGAATAATATGAATGTAATCGTGATTTTATCCTTCAGATGCAATATGTAAACTCCAGAGAATAGATTGATGTATATAAATCTTATCACTGACAAAAAAATTGAGAATGCAAGACTCTAATATAGAAGTTGATATGTGATCTTTATATGTAAATTTATTTGATATGCATTCTAATTTTATTGTTTTAAATTAGCAGAAAGTGGAGTGTAGGAAAAATATGATACTGTAGTTTTTCATTTTTCAATAAAACCAATTCAAGAGCCAGATGACCAACAACAATGTTAACTGCAATCAAATATTAGAATTTGACTACCATTCTATGGGGTAAGACCATGCATGGTCAACAAATTTTCTTATCATTGAAACATGTTCTTTTTTTTACTGTAAACACAAAAACTGAGGTCCATAATCAATGTAAATGAAACCACAGTGCATATGAACGGAACTTTTGTTTGAGACAGATTATTGGCAGTCTATTAAAAGAATTTCAATTGAAGTCCTAGATTATTTGCAAATTTTTGCAAAAGACTATATATCAATGACATCGGCATATGGAATAGCAAAATGGAATAGACTCCAAAAATAATTGTTTAAAGTAGAGAGTGTAACAAAGTGAAAGAATAAAAAAAATCCCCATGCCAAATTCTGTGAATGAAAAACAATATACTTGATCCATTGATATTCCCTCTCCAGATCCAGCTGATGAATTTTAGGGAATTTAAGACCAACTGTTCACAAGTTATCAGCCAGATATGGCCGTCTGCATTGCTGGAGTGATCGAGTGTAATTGAAGGAGACAGCCCTCTCCATCCCCTACTGCAGGTCTGCTGCCTAGACTAGTCTCAGTCCCACTGTCGGTCTTAATTATCACCGTCAGGAACCACTTGGCACCAGGGCCAGGCTCTTTATGGATTAAGCTCTCCCCACACAGTGTGTGAATTGGGATGTGGATCCAGATAGAGTGTCGTTTCTAAATGCTTGGCATTTCCATAAAAAGATTTGGTCTGGTGTGTTCGAGCGGTTTTTCTTTGTGTTTCCAAATCTACATGAGGCGATTTGACTGCGGTCTCATTTTACAGATATAATCTTCAGAAGCAGAGGAGAAATAGGAAGTAATTTGGTTGTTTGATTATATTACAGATCACTTTATGCTCTAATTTATTGAGATTGTTGATTCTGTTGTCTGAATTAACCAAGAATTACAAGGGTCTTGTTTCAGAGGGGGCTGGGTGCAGTATGTTATGGTTCACTAGTGATAAATTGAAGGGGGGCAGTAACTTTGAATGAAAAGTCTGTCATTATATAAATAGTGCCTGTTTGGGAGGGTAACAGTTGAAATTGACACCCCGAGGAAACCATTGTCAACCGACGCGAAGCGGAGGTTGACAATGGTTTTCGAGGGGTGTCAATTTCAACTGTTATCCTCCCAAACAGGCACTATTTATTATATTATACTGAATGTCTTAATTTTAGAGAATTTTTTATAACTTTTATATAGAAATGACATGAATTCTACGGCGAACCGTACGCGCATGATTTACGCGCATGTAACAATTCGTTGTGTTACCCATTGCTTAGTGTGTTGCTTACGCTGTGGGTAATAGAACGGATTATCAAGTTAAGTATGTTAAAGAGAAATTGTACACTGTTAATTCCTTATATTATGCAAGTACTTAATTCTGCGCTTCTGCTGTTTTGTATGAAATAGCGAGAATATAAAATTGCAAGAGCAATTTTTGTTATAATTTCCTATAGTTAAAACTGTCTGAAAAAAAAAGCGAGATTATAAAATCTGAGAAGGTTTGCTCCTCTCGATTGTACGTGGATATTAATTCTCTGCGTTTAATTAGGAATCTGCCATACCAGAAAATATTTGCCCATTTTATTTTTGCCCCTTTCACCCTTATTGTCAGCGAATGAATTTAGACTTGATAAATTCCAATGTCTCGAATTATCTCCCTTTACACACAACTGTGTCAGCTAGGGTGAATTAAATGGGGCGACACCATTTGCAAGTGAATGAGGTTGAAAAATTCATAAGACAAAAATAATGCTGTATTACCAGAAATTATTTAATGGTTAATTTGGTGACAGGTTATTTACATCTACAAAATTGTTAGAAAAAGGACTTGGATTTTTCTAGAAATTTCATGATATAGAGAATTGTGCACCTGCTATTTTGATCAATGAATTTGAAAAAATCATTGGAGTAAACATAATTAAATGAGATCTACTGTTAGTCTCTGAATCATATTTGTTTATGAACAAGAGCAAATATTGCCTGATAAAAAGTTTTGAATTTATAAATCTAGTTATAAATACTTCAGTTTCAATTTCATGAGGAAATTCTAGCATACTAAATTGCATATTCTTAATATTAACCGAAATACTTGTTAAATATTAATGGATAATCAAAATGACGATTTGTGGGAAACATTTAAATAGGCATTAATTTCATATTTATATTTTGATATTGCTTTGTGCAGGAGAGTGAAATTATTCAAAATATGATGCTATCTCTGTCAACAGTGTGCAGCAAGAAAAGCTTAGCTAGATCCCCTTCTTTCAAACCATTGTAATAATATTATGTGAATTGGAGAGATTGAATTGAGAAGTTCATTAATTCAGAAGCTGCATCGATAAATCATGTTGTAGATAGCATCAGACAGGGTTTGATATGGAATACATTAACACAAGGTCCCATTAATGTGCAATAAAGAGCCAGCTCAGTCAGGGATTCCTCCAAAGATTGCTGGAATTATTTGGGCTCAATTATTTGGAAAAGACCTTTAATGGTAATGTTTGTGTTAGGAAATGCATAAAGCTCCTCTTTTTTTTTTGTTGAGATGGGATACAATTCTACTTGTAAATACCCCTCGATGGGCATTTTGATTAGTAAAGGTTATCAGTGTATTCAGGAGACAAAGAAATAGACAAGAGTATTTGTTTGTTGGTGTTTTTAAGGGATTTTACAGTGGATAAGGGACATAACTGTTTTTAAAAGTTACTTGATGTAGATAAGGGACATAACTTAAATTGTAGAGTATTCACAAGATTAATATGGAGATTCTTTACAAGTGGGGTGTCTACAAGTGTAGCATAAAAATAATATTTATGGAATAGGTCATTACATATTCCTGTTTCAATCACTTTTTGATGACTTTTATTAAAATTGAATGCACATACCAATTTAAGAAGTACATTTATTATTATTAGAATCAGATTGAATATTTATGTTTGAGAGAGAGAGAGAGAGAGAGAGAGAGAGAGAGAGAGATCATTATAAGATTTAGCTGCCTTGACATGTGGCTGTAAAATTAACCACTTTTTGAGACAAACAGTGATATCCTTTGAATGTAAAGCCTCATTTAAGTTTCTAATCAGAAATTCAAGCTTGACATCAGGGCATTTATGTGAGATTTTAAGTGGATTGTGAAAGCTTATTCCTAAAACATGTCAGTGTTAAAAAAGGAAACTTTGATAGAGAGGCTGTGGTTAAAACCATGTCAAACAGTCATTTAAAAAAAAGACGAACAAAATATTTCAATGCAAGGGTGATGTGGTTCCCATGCTCTGTAGATCTGTTTATGAAAAAAGGAAACTAAGAACGGTCTCGCCTTCTGTTTTGAATTTTCTGTGGGGTAGCGTTTCTCATTTCTCTGGTTGTTGTTAGGGGAAAAAAAATACTTATTTCAAATATTAAAATCAAATTATTTTGGGGACTCTATCCTCAAATGGAAGATTGTTTAAATTGACAGAAAAAGTTTAGAATTGAATATCTATTAGGTAAAGTAATTCCATTTCTTGAAGGGGAAAGAATATTCTGCTTATTAAAGGAGAAAGAATATATATCGATTGCACTGTAAGTTTTATCCTTGAAGGAAAATATTTATCAGACTTGGGGATTGGTAAGTTTATTGCAGAATTATTTTACCTTACTTTTTGATATACAGGGTACCAATCATCTTCTATAAGTTATATGCAATAGGTTTCGAAATGAATATTCTTTAGTGCACACGTACCTGAACTTTCCTATTTTATGCTTAGTGTATTGTTATTTTCATTGACAGAGATGATATTGATTTGCTGTAGGAATGTGCAATGATAGACTTTGACTGCACAGAGCAAAACACAGAATTATTGATAAATTAGGATATATATATACTTTTTTACAAAATATCGATGTATACCATTAGGCTTTACATACAAAACCGATCAAATTAGCATTTTTTTTTCAGTGTTCATGTAAAACAACTGATACTTTTATCTTTTAGACAGCAGAACTTATATACATGTAGTAGTGTTTTAAGTTATAAACCAAATTAAGAAATGATTTTAAAACATCGATATCAGCCAGACTGATAAATATTGAATTCACATTGAACTTAGTTGCGAGTCACAGAAATAAAGTGTATGCACAAATAGGATTTGAACCAGCGATTTTCTAACTGACTGATCACCATTCAGGATGCCTATCTCTTGTAAAGGTCACATTACCATTCAGTAATGGTGGTGGTCGACTCATAATAAAACTCTTTTTGAACCAAAATTTGTTTTAGTTTTAGAATTGTTAAAGACACATTATAGAATCAATTTCTGTTTTGGGGAGCTATGTGGTCTTGGACTTTGAACAATCTGGAATTGATTGGCCTTTCAGATTAATTGCCGACCGAGATTTGTTTTTTTCTAATTACGGTAATGGCCCCGTGTTTCATGGATCAGCTGAGGCTGAGAGTAATGCGAGAGGTCGCGTTTTAATACCGCTATGGAATGTGTCATCGTACAAAGTAATCACTATTATTACCTGAGGTTCAGTCATCCAGACACATGTTGACAGAGGAAATTGCATCACACAAAAAATGTAATCACCACAGAGAAAGAAATCGGGGATCGAGGGGAGAAAGAGGGACCCAAAATATCTCCGTTCAATTAATAGCTGACAAATGCATCACAGGATGGAGAAAAAAGATGACAAGAGAGCTAGGTCTTCAGGTCTTGGTGTATTAGAATTCTCCATCAGTTGCATAATCTTGATTAATGCAAAAGATAGTCTTTTAGAATGACTCAGGGTCATGAGTAATTTTGCTGTATTTTTTTGCTTGTCATTATTGACAGTGGAGATTCACTGGCAGGTGAATCATACCTATACTCAAGCTTTATCTCGCTAAAACAATGGTCACTCGGCTCATTAACCCTGAGACAAGGGCGCTTCGACTCATGGCTCGATGATGCTGTATTGGTTTCACGGGAACAATGACATCGCGATATAGAAAACAGGTTTCTTTATCAATGTGACAGAGAGGCTAGTGCTCTTTGAGGGAGAAAAAAAAAACCTGTTTATTTTTCTCTCCCTCTCTCTCTCTCTCTTCATTGTGGGATC
The DNA here is from genome assembly GCF_025612915.1 of Magallana angulata. Lineage (NCBI taxonomy): Eukaryota > Metazoa > Mollusca > Bivalvia > Ostreida > Ostreidae > Magallana > Magallana angulata. Next base: position 6,595,627 of record NC_069114.1, read on the forward strand.
AATAAGAGAATGAGTTGGAAGCAGAGAGGTCGCCAGTAAAGGATGAGGATAATGGGCCGGGGTTATCTTTGTTACATGTGTCAAGACATGTTGTTGATTTCAGATTTATAGACTTGAACCCTGATTATCAGCTGCTTTCCTATTCTCCGCTTGACTTTTTAGCAATTTTTTCCTGGGTAAGGAAACATTAATCATTGGAATATTGGACGGTATAAAACTGATCAGACAGTCAGCATGTCGACTCCAGAGAGGAGAGAGGGAGACCCAATTTGTAACCAATTGCACTGACCTATTGCATTGCATAAGATTGATGGGAACACAATGATAGAGTTATCTCCCTTTTCACTGAACTAAAAGTCAAGATAATGAATGTAAATGTGAAACTTTTTTGAAAACTAATTGAAAAGATTTTCAACATGCAGTTGTAAGGTCTTATCTCTTTAACCTTTGACTCCAAGGCTAAACATTTAGGAGTATGTACTGTAGTGATAATAAGGCAGGAATACATCTTACTCCTTTATTTGATGCAGTTTATATCAAAGTCTTAATCACAGTACATTTATATTTTATAAGGCTTTTAAACCTGTTGATTATGAAGTTGATAGTGTACAAGTGTGTAGAGGGGGAGAGAGAGAAAAAGACTGAAAGAGAGAAGAGATGTGAGATAGACAGAGAAAGAGAGACTGACAGAGGAAAGACAGAAAGATAAAGTGATAGAGAGAGAGAGTATTGAACCATTACTTTACATTTTATAATGTGTATAAGATTGGCAAAGCAAAAACCTTTCATCTAATTCCATCATAATAGACTTTATATAGAACCTCCCCCCTAAGAGATTTGACTGATAAGAGTTATACAAGGACCCTTTTACCAAACTAATGATGCCTGTAAATTTAGCAGCATTTATTTTTACAAGGATTTGTTTTTTCTTTCACGACTGCAGACATAAAGGTTTGTCTGATTTGATGGTGTTTGTTAGACCCAAGTAAATAATGTCATTATATATATCACCCGCCATAATTCTCTGGGCTTTCAGTCGGAAGAATTAGCCTTCGCATTACATAACTCTCTATTCTGTCAGTCACCAGACACCAATAAATTTGTCTTGTATGTTGGATCAAGAAGAAAATTGGATATTGGTGGTTTTTGGTTTCGGTGTTTTTTATAGTTAGCTGTGCTTTTTGGTCTGGTTTATACATGGAGTTGTCATGTACAACAGTCTGAAAAATATGCCCTCGTCTCTTTCACAGTTAATTCGTTTTGCCGGAGGGAGCCATATCGTTTCTTTCACTTTTTTTGCACCCCCTTTTTTCAATTTTTTTTTCTTTTTTTTAGAAGAGATATGCTCAGTGTTGACTTGATCTTGGTAATTGATTTTGAAAGTTTTATCTTGAACAGATTGAACTGTTATGCTGAAATTTGATAGAATATGGGAGGGACATAAATCCATGCATATACTGGTACCATAAGTTCTATCCCCTTCGAGGGCTCTTTCTCAGTTTTCAAAATCAAAGACCTCATACACAGTATCCTGCGTAAGTTGTTTTGTGGTGTTTTTGAAATTACAGAAACATTGATAGTCTGTAAAAATATCACAGAAATTAATGTGCTTGTGAAAAATTTAAATAACAGATGCTGTTCATTGAATAATTGCACTGTTCTGTTTTCGAAGGGGTTGGCAAGGGGGGGGGGTATCTTTGAAGTGTTTTTAGGTACAAATTTAAATGCGATGGTAAGAGAAGTTGGTAATACGGTGACAGATTTGCTCCTGTGTCTGTCTGTGTTACCGTCCACTAATCCATTTAATGCCTTTGACACCTCCTCAACACGAAATAAGATGATATTAAATGAATCTCGACCAACTGAGGATCAGATAAGTGAGTCATCTGAGGATCATCAATATTTATTTCCCTGTTTTACCTTTTTACCTGCCTAAGTTTGCTAGAGTGTATGCAAATTGCCTAAACAAACCTGTTTGTTGTTTGCACAACTGTCTGATCCACTGCACCTATAGGCAAGAGCTCTTTGGAACTCTTCAATTGGAAGAGACCTTATAAGTTAATAATATAGGGGTGACAAGAGACAGCTTAATTTGATGTAAATTGTTATTAACATTCGTAGACTTAGAAATTGGTAATACATGTATATACATGTATTCAGGTAGTTTATGCCTTGCAAATGATTTTAAGCTTGTGTTGCCATTTTTTTTGTAAGACCAATTCTTTTTTTACTAATCTATCTTTTCATTCATTCCTCCATCTGTCTGTCTAATCTCCTTTTATGTAAAACTTATTAGCATTAGCTTTTCATGAAGAGGAGGGATGGAGGAGTTTGAATGAGATATGAATTTAAAGTATGGAGACTGAGCATATTAAGATACCACAATATCAAGCTGAAACAATAGATAGGGAAATCATTGAGTTCCATACTATATATTCTTTATAAAGTCCATAGAAGAAATGAATATAAAGTTGAGCTCATGCAAATGCAACATTCAGACATTCTTATCCGAATTTCTCATAAATTTGAGTTATAAAAGCAGACAATGATGGATACTGAAGTCATAACTCTTGGATGTAGATGCACCAAAACTTGTCTGCGGGCTTGTTATTAGACATAGTGCATTACTTTCTGGTGGAATCAACTACCGGTATCAGGCCGCTCATCACAAGTAGTCTGACAAAGAAGGCCCAGTCAAATACAGACTTCACTGTGTGTAACTCGTACTGAACAAGACTTTATCTAGAGGGCCGATCAGGGATACAGAAGATTTGGCCGTATATTTGGCTCACCTTTGCATCACCCCTGGAAGGAAATGGGACAGTAACATGGGTCTGATCTGGCAACTTCAAGCGAAAGACTTTCAATGTCACCTCCCATCCAGCTCTGAGCGTCTTCTGGTGATGTTCTTCTGTAATAGTACACAAGACTCCCTCCTCTTTTTCCAAACAGATTTGTGAGATGGAATGATAAGTCCTTTCTGAGACAAAGAACATCAGCACTCTTTCAACACTCTGTCTAAGACTTGTGGTGGTAACAAATTTAGAATACCGTAATTCCGCTAATTTTTCGCAATGATCTAATTTTCACTTTTTTCACGATCTCTGTTAAATCGCAAATTATTGAATACGCAGATATTATATTCTATATTATTTTCTATAAGAAACTTTTTAAATTGCAAAAAATGACTGACGCAGATTATAAATGCTACACATTTTCACCATTTTCGCAAATTTTGTAAGACACGAAAAAAACGGTTATATGGTATTTTACTATCACAAACTGATATGTTGAGCACAGGAGAGCAAGAAATATCAAGGTTATACATTGATACATCTTAAAAATAGAAAAAAATATGTTTTTACTTTATAGTTATTTTTCAAAGAAATCTTAATTCTTAGAATTAAAATGCATGCACGCTCAATAAGGCAAAATTTGACTGAAATCACTTTTTAACTTCAACAGTTTCATTTAAGGAAAGTATAATTGAATCTGAAAAAGAATTGTCTGTCAAATGATATTAAACATTCATTATTGTGTAGAAAATTTTGCTTTTCTACGTTAAGGTGGTATGGAACTCCTTTATATTGTGACATACTTCCTACCAAAATAAATAATGAAATCAAGTATAATTGAAAGTTGTATCAAAAGTATGTATGTTGTTAGCAAAATTAAATAGTTGTTATAACATGGAACAACTCTGATTATTCTGCAGTGTTGGTCTAGACAATCTAACAGGGAGCTTTACAGAAGAAATTTAAAACAGATTTAATAGATAGTGTCAAAACAAATGAAGAATTTCAATTTACTACAGGAGCTATTATTGGAAATTTATTATTAATGACTTGTTTGGAAGTTCATCTTTTTTTTTTTTGGTTTGAGACATGAGCCATTATCACTGTTAGGCAATGAACAATGGAGAAATCAGGGGGGAGAGATTCCACGCCATTGTAGAGAGAAGTTGTGATGTAATCCTAGGGTGTTAAGGGTCTAAAAACTTGCTCTTTTCGTGTGATATGAGTCATATTAATGATGCGCTCTCTCCATGTCCTTGATAGATCCGAATAGCTTCATTTAAAATTAATTTGATAACTTTATAGCCTTCAAGTGTATGTGTGTGCAAGCGGATCTGCAGCGCTTCGACTTGTTGCATCGCTTGTTCAAAGAGCCTTGCAGGCATTTTACGCAGAGAAATTACTCCGCCGATAATAAAGCGTTGGATGAATCACTGTATTTTGCACTTCTCAGTTTGGGTGCTACAGGATTATGCTGGACTCACAGAGTGTCAGGTTACTGAATAAAGAAGTTTCCAAGTATTAAGGGCGTGTCAACCAATATCCGTCTTTTATTTGTAAAGACGAATAAAGTTTTTCATTTAATGATATTGCACCCCCCAAAAAAAATTGCAGGTTTCTATTCAGTGTTGGTTGCTAGAAAGGTGGCCACTCCAGTGTTTGAGAACTGTCAACGTATGTGTAATACACACTCTCTCTCTGTCCTTTTACCATGTATTTATGATTTAATTAAATGTTTTATCAACTGCAGTTCAGATAGAAAAATTGGTAAAGATGACAGTCATATGGTAGCAAAAAATTGAAGTCAAGCTTTGAAACTGTAACCAATAAATCATAATTATCGCAAGATCTTCCTTAACTTTTACATTCAAACTTCTATTTTAAGAAAAACTGTATTAATCTTTATTGCACTGTACACAGAAATGAATTGTGGGTCCGGTGATTTACGTTCGGTCACCGGCAGTCTGACAGCCTTATCCTGTCAGCGCTTTGTTTTCCTTTTGTTTGGGTTGAACTCGTTCTTCATTATCGGCCTTTTATGATGATGACACAGACAACCACATTTTGAGGTTTTTATCATTGATGGGTGACTCCCTGGATTGATTGTTAACGGACATTATGTATACTGTTCTGTCTGTCTGTCTGTCTATGTGTGTGTCCTTGAAACCATTTTGCTCCATGTCACTTTTCTTTATTTCTCTCACAGTGTGATATGAAAGTTTAATTTGCTCTCTCTCTCTCTCTCTCAAATGTGATAATTTTTATATGATATGCAATGTGGCAATCTGTGTATCAATTGGTCCCCCCCCCAGTCTCTCTCTCTCTCTCTCTCTCTCTCTCTCTCTCTCTCTCTCTCTCTCTCTCTCTCTCTCTCTCTCTCTCTCAAATGTGATAATTTTTATATGATATGTAATGTGGCAATCTGTGTATCTCTGTGTGTTAGGTGTACAGTACTACACTATATTGATCCTTCGAGACAGCCACCATAGCTTTCACTCTTAATCCCCTCGGTCATATTGTAGTACCAATGTTGAGACTAATTTTGTTACACCCCTTACATACATATATACATGTAGTGCCGAAGTCTAGCCAGTTATAACTCACCATAGGAAACAGACAGACAGGTTTTTTAAGGTGTCTGTTCATGCATTAGATATGGTAGGGACTCGCCAAAAAACCAAGAATGGGCCTAACAAAATTACACGTATCTGATGTAGGATTTCAGAATCTGAGGAACTCTCCAAAAATGGTGCTAACTAATATTTACAAGTGCCTGATTTAAGTAACTTCTTTTTGGTGCCAGACCATATGATGTATAATTTAATTATAAGTCTGGATATTACTGATTTAATTATAAGACTACAGATTACTGATTTAATTATAAGACTGAATATTATAATGAATGATGGTTCTGTCAAGTTCTCAGTATATTAAAGTTATACAATGTTATATTTTAGCAGGGGGAAATTTCAAATCTTCTGTTCAATTCAAAAATTACTACTTCAGAATTATTACTACAAGAATATCCACTGATTTCTTTGATAAGTAATTTTCTTCCAAATATTATGAATTCATTAGGAATGCAAAAATGATTTGTGTGAAATGTAAGTGCACCTTCTGTACGACAGGTTCCTTAGCTTTTCTGGTAAATAAATAGAGATTTCCTTCCCTGTGACTAGCTAGCCCCCCCCGACACCTGCTTCTGTAATTCCTGAGCATCATAGGACAGGTATTTTAAAACACTCTGACTATTTTTTAGTCTTGTTTGTAATTTCTTATAGATCATTCACCCCATTATAGTTTTACTAACTAAATGAATATCAGCTAGGACAAATTATTTTTGAACGAATTTATTTTTTATATATATAAATAGCTACAAAAAATGCAAAATAACAACAAATTTGTAGGATACCCAGTTGGAACTACTGTGTGGAATTCTTTCTCTTGTAGAACAATATTAGTCTGTTGTTGAAATTCCTGACAGAAATTCAATTCCAATTTTCCGTCTTGTATTTAAATGTTCTTTGATAATGGTTTCCTGGTCGTGAGCTAATAAAAGAAAATCGTACACATTCGGGGGATTATTCCACAAATACGAACATCCTGTTCTGATTTTTTGGTGATTTGTTGAAGAAAAGATATTTTTCGATATTTGTCTTGGAACGCCTTTAATGAAAACTTGTAACTGAAGTTATGCAACATGTCTGTGATAATTTTCTAAAACAATAAGCGCTGCCGACATGGGCTTCAGAAATTTCACGTGGAACTGAAGACAAAGAGGAAGTAGGGTGACTCACAAAATGGAGGCTTTTCACTGATAAAAACGCATAGAAAAACTATTTTCCATGTAGTGTAAGCAATTTGAGATTTGAAAGGCCATCAATCATGCTTTTGTACAAGCTTTCCAACTGTAGTTTGCGGTAAATAGGGAGACGAGTTTGAATGTTATGGGGTGCTCTATACAGGCCTTAATCAATTTTTTGAAAGTTGAAACTTCTAATTTAATAAGTTAATTAACTTTTATATCTTAGGAATAACATTTTGTGACACCAAACATTTTTATCAATTTTTTTTCCTAATGCAGTAATTTATGACGGCTTGGATCCACTGTCTATGATAATTATTGATTACATTTCATAAATTCTTCTTTCAAAAATATTCCGAAATATTGTCCCACAGTTTTCGACATAATTAACATTTCTACATAATTTTGAGTGGCATTTCAAAGCATAGTTTTTAAAAATAAGCTAGTTAAACTTTGGACTTTGAATATTGTTTTACGGTTTCCTAAGGAAGCTTGAAGAAGTGCCAGCAGTAAATCGTAAGTTACACTGAAGAACTACTGTAAATCACTTCATGTCAAGTAATCAACACTTGGATTTTATACTTTGATTAAATGCTCATTTATATTAAAATGGCTCCGGTTGACTAGTGGAGAATTTATTTCATTCTGTACTAAGTTTATGAAAGGTTTGGGTAGCAGGTTAAAATCTTAGGGAGCCATTTTAGGATGCAGATCTAGAGATAACTAAGAGACACACATTCACATTTATTTGATTCATTTTATTGTGCAGCGGTAAATAAAAGGCAAGTAATGTGAGTTTAAATCTTTGGGGAAACAGATCAATTAGATCGACACTTTTATTTCAATCTCCGCATTGATCATGTACAATATATTATATGAAAGGCAAATGTTGCGGGTTCAAATTTCTATACAAAATTTTCAGAGACAAAGTCATTTACGTTTATTCCATTTTCTCTATTAGCATGTGCAGTGGTATACAAAAAGCAAGCCGGGATGCAGGTTCAACTCTCTGGGGATTCAGCAATATGATATACTGAATCGAAGTGTTGCACGAATCCTTTCAGGGTGTCTTTTTGGTGATTAATGTCAGCCAAAAACAGGCCCTGACATTGTTTGTGTAATCAAAGTGTACCTCTAATGTATAACAATAACACTAATACATGGATTGTCTAATGACTAGGAGCATAGAAAACAATCTTTCTGAGAATTTCCGTTATTTATGCTCTAAGAAAATGTGCAGTTGTTGAAGTGTTTTCTATCATTCTTTTCTGCGATAATTCATCTACAAAATTATATACATAGCATAATATCCTGTTATTGCCCAAACATTCCTCAATGACTGACAAATTAAAGAGCACCATAGAATGTTATGTACTCATGTAAAAGGATTCTGTTTCCATTTTGGTTACAATTTTCATGGATTGTGCGTTTTTTGTTTATTTATGGGGATGTTATTTTGTGGAAGCATTGGTTTGTAATATCAGTAAGAAAGATGATTCTTTCTAAATTTGGGATCATCAAGGATGTAAATTTGTGGGTGATCATGAGGGCTTTACCCACCAATACTATGAAAATTGAACCACATTGAATTCTAATGATTGCACAGTATTAATTAAACATCCCATAAATTGGGATTTTTTTGTTCCTAGAATTAACAGCTATATCTTAGTGTTTATAAAAAAAAGCTTGTACATATATTTATAATGAAGCTGTACCTAAGTTTTATGAAATATTGGCTGCAAGAAATTATTTATTTATAGCATGAATCTAATTGACTTCCTGCAAGTAGCATTCAATAGTGAGAGTCAGTTTTTCTAGCTAGTTTGTGACCAATGTTTGGATAAAGTTTTTACCAAATCAACTGTACTGAGGAACCAATGAGATTGCTTAGAGGTCACGTGATGGTCAGTGTTTAGAGGTTTCTCAAGATGTATAGATGTGGATTTTTTGGTGTTTAAGCAGTTTGGATCAGATACATGGCAGTTAAAGTGGTGATTTGTAAATCAATAATTGTAAATATATTAAAGGTAAAAAAAAAAAAATCGTCCAAATCACCATTGCAGACTTGCTGTCAAGAAGAAATGACCTAAAGTGTTTGAAGGGTTGTACTCCGTGCAGAGAAAGGAGGAAATAGAATAATGTACTCTTAAAACAAGAATTATCAAGAACTAAGGGCAGTTAGTGAAGTCTCATATTTCTAAGTGAAATATTTGCTTATATAATGCTGATCAGGGGGCGAAAACACTAAATTTTCATCAGTTCAATGAATTAATTTCATTATTTTCACAACTACAAGTTTGTAGATGAAACTCTGCAGTTTTTAGAGGTACGAAAACAAGGATGTTAAGATAAACTGCTACTAATTTATGTGAATGTGTTGGTGTTTTGTGATTGGTAGAATAGGCATCATGAAGGTGTGAAGGAGCCAATAGGAAAAGGGCATGAATTATTCATGAAAAAGAGGAAAGTTTAGTGAGTTAATTGATCGACCCATTGTCAGTATATGACCCTACTGTATAGTAGATGTGAGGAATTGTTGACAAAGACAAATATTAGAATATCGAGAAGCACCAATCGCAGATTTTAAAATCTTGATTTTTTTCCCCTAGTAGTTGTGAACTATATGTATGAATTTTTAAAAATTTGGTGCTCACAATTTTTGTTCTCTTAATTTTGACACAAAATGGCAGAATGGCAGAAGTAAGAATCGTGTAGAATAAGGAAGTGAAAGATGATTCTGTAGATGAATTATTGTAAAGAAGATTTAAAGAATTAAAGATTTGTGAATCACCATTTCACATTTTGGTCAATAATTCAATGTAAGACTGGCAGTTAAAGGTTTCTGATGATGAATCTGTAAAAGAGTTTAGAATACTCCAGTATTTAAAAGAAATGGAAAAAAGAAGCTGTATTCATGTCCTACTTTTTTTACTTCCAACATCATGTACTGTTTTCAGTCAGTGAGAAATGGCACAGTTAGAAATCTATAAAGTAAGGAAATTCCAAACTTATCTGTGAAACACATCATTTGCTATGATAGCATCTACAAACAATGGGCTGCTGTTTTGTCTGATGAATAATGTTTGGGTTGCAGGAATTTTTTTTTTTTTATTAAAGTACATCTTTGTGAAGTATGTTTTGCATGTGATGGATTTTCATGGATTCTGTTCCAGGAAGTTAGGTACAATATAAGGTGGCAGATGGTTGCTAGTTCAGTTATCAAAATGGCCTGTACCATTGTATGTATGGGAATTTTAATTCGCCTGAGTGGATTATATATACCGGTATATAGATATATTTCTTATTCCCCTCTGGTTGCGTCGTTGTGTATAAAAGTAGAGGTTTCAGTTCCCTGTAGTTATGCATGGTAAAAAGAGTGATTTCAGTAAATTTGACAAAGCCCATGCAGTGGTAGAAGACAATAAAAACTGATGTGCCCCAAGTATATTGAAGTTTTGATGGATAGTCTATGTAAGATTTGATTAGGTCTGCGGTAACCTCCAGTTATATAATATATATAATACTGCATGTACTTTGGTGATTTATACCATTTCTGTCATTTTTAGCTGCAAGTTCTTAGCGCAAAATCTGTTTGCACCGCAGGTCTAAAAGTAATTTTCACGATCTTTTTAAGAATAATACTTCACTCATTTTTGGCTACAGTGTATTGGATACACAACACAACTCTATTGGCGACTTAATTATCTTCATGTAATGAGAAGACAGTCTGGCGGTCAAGACATGGAGTTCTGACAGCTTTGGAATTATTCAGTCCATTGCTGTAAACATACCGTTTTTGATGACTACTTATTTCTGGAACTACCATTGTCACCAAGTCCAACATTAGATTCCAGCATTTTGCATCTACTGTTACAATAAATTCCTAATTAAATGCGAGGAATTAATATCCGCATAAAATAGCGAGAGGCATCCTTCGCAGATTTTAAAATCTCGCCATTATTTTCTGAGAGTTGAAAACTAAAAGAAATTAAGGAGAAAGTTCGGTGTTCACGATTTTATATTCTCGCGATTTGATACAAACCAGCGGGATGGCGGAATTAAGTACTCGCATAATATAAGGAATTTACTGTATACTGCTATAGCTGTGTTGACGGATGCCAATGTCATCTAAGGACCTGATTTGGAGCCAGATTTCTGGGGTCAAAATTCAGCTTTATATGTTTCCTAATTAAAATGCCTCAAGCAAAATGAAGAGAAAAAGGACGAAGTATTAAATGCTCAGAATACAATTTCAATAACCTGTGAAAGAAAGAGGTAATGACCATTAATGTAAATTCAATTAAAAAAAGGTTTTCTTGTTTTCTTGCTATTGTTCCCAGTTATGAGGGAATTTGGGGACCATTTCCAGTCCCCAAAAAATGAGAAAAAATGTAGAGGGCATATTGACAAATGCAAATATTTCTTGCATGCAAAAACAAGTTGGTTTCCAGTTTTTCGGTTTTGATGGCTGGGAATAGAGCGAGTGCTGACAGTCTGTATATAACACACCTGGGACTACAGTTCAGGTCGGGAATTGATTTTTCACCATCTGTGACATGTAAATTTCAGTCTTTTTTTAACTGCCTCTGAGGGTTTTCACATTATTGTGGTATTATAAATCTGTTGTCTTTGTCAATTTAGCCGACCTATGCTTTGAGTTTTTCTCCCCTTCTACTGTATGAACTCGCTGTACTTGAGCTGTACTCATCAATGGTTCATTTCTGTAAACCGGGTGTTGCTAAAACGCGGAACGGAAAACGGAACGGAACGGAAAACGGAAAATCTTATCTAATGTTATTTACTTCATAGATTTGTTAATCATGCTAAAAACGATATACATAATGTAATTTTTAAATGTTTTTGAAAGAGAAACAATTTATTCAAGAATAATTATTTCACTCGATATTCATATATACGTTGGGGGTTCAAGCGATTCTCTTTCAGAAGCATTCACAATTATTCTTGATTAAAAACGTCCTCTTCTAGCTTATCAGCTGATTTCAATACACGGCTAAAAATAAAGAAGTCTACGGTGTTTTGAATTTCAACGGCCCCGGGTGATAACGTTGAAAAATTGCGCAAGGTCTTCTGAGTAACTCCCAAATGGAGAAAACATGTCAACATTTTCCATTATACACCATGTAAAACTACGTAAGAAATTTGTTTCCGATCCTGTGAATTTTTTCCGATTAAAAAAATGATGATGTGTCAATAAAGTTTTGTTGGATATTTCCCGTTTGATCTATTTCAATTGCATCTTTTACAGGTATGTGTATTTTTTTTAATCGTCCAAATGTGCTGCATGAATATTTAGGGATCGACAGACTATAGTCCCAATTTATAATTGGAAAATCAAACCAGGCAACATCTAGAGCTCTCTATTCGGATCATATGTATATAGCTGCAGGAAAAAAACAACTGCCAAGAAATGCAAACGTACACAAAATTACATTGCTAAAGATAATAGTTTCACTAAGTACCGGGTATTTTAATGTTTAATGTATTTTAAATGTCGTCAGTCGTTCGGGTTTTTTAGCTCACCTGAGCTGAAAGCTCAAGTGAGCTATTCTGATCACATTTTGTCCGTCGTCCGTCTGTCCGTCTGTCTGTCCGTCCGTCCGTCCGTCCGTCCGTCCGTCTGTAAACTTTGTACATTTTGAACTTCTTCTCTAAAACCGCTGATCCAATTTCAACCAAATTTGGCACAAAGCATCCTTATGGGAGGGCGAATATAAATTGCAGAAATAAAAGTCTGATCTGTATTCAAAGCGGAGAAAACCTTGAAACTGTAGAAAAAGGGGGGTGCATTTTTAAAAATCTTCTTCTCAAGAACTACCGAGGCAAATTCAACGTAGTTTAGCTTAAATTATCCTTATGGGAAGGAAAATATAAATTGCAAAAATTAAGTGCTTATTCTGTTTCAAATCTGAGTTATAACGAAAATAATAATAAAGGAAAGGCGTGTTTCAGCTTAGCGTTCGGCATCCGGTAAAATGGGTAGGCAAGACTTGGTCTGGGCAAAACAAAAGATTGGCAGTTATTAATCTACGAATCTCATTAAAATGTCAGGATAATTGATGGACCAGTATATTTGTATTCGCTGTAAATATTGTGCAAAATAATGCGTATTTGGAATTGACGATTGTCGATCTGCCCCGGCTTTTATTTTGCCATGGCCCGGGTTTGCATACCCATTTTACCAAGACTCGTATTCCATACTTCTAAAACGAGGTTCTTTGTTTAAAGCAGCCATGACATTATACGAAAAAGGGTCGATCTGACTATGATGAATTTGCTTGCTATGCAACAGTTTGCGTATGAAGGGAAATTTTTGAAACAAGCAAAATATATTGGTGCCGATTTTGTCAAGTAAATTGAGGCTAAATATTTCAATGCGTTGACAGTTTTCACACATGACGTTGGTGTTAGCTTGTTCTGATTTTCGTTTCGTTTTCATTATGCTTTGTAACCTGGGAACTATCGTCTGTATTTTGTGATTTTTACGTATCAAATCAGAGACTTCGGTAAATCAAACAGTTAACTGTTTACCTGCGCAAATTAAGCAAAATCTGATGGTTAAAAAAAGTACTGAAATACAATTCATTCTATCGGTAATTCGGCAGTATATTTTGCGTAATAGTAGATTAATGCAATAGGTTTTGTTGAGATGCTCGGCATTTTCTTGAGTTTATTCAGTTTAAATAGAGTTTGATATCGCTGACGGAAATATGTAGGTATATACATGTGTATATATGATTCATTTCGAAAAAATAAATTGTGTTCTTTATTTGTTATAGTGCATGTTTCTTGTGTTTAATTGTTTACAATTTCTATTTACTAACCATATTTGAGTGTTAAGCTTCGAATTATAAGCAAGATACAGAGATTTGCTCACAATTCTATGTTTGTACACAGATCTTAAAAACTAAAGATTAAAAAAGTAAAAAGTTTGTCAAAATTTATTAAGAAAATTTTCATAGTCTGTTCTTCCAGAAACCAACTTTAACAACTAATTGTATTGTAAACTTAACATTTTTTCGTCATTATTACTCCTACTGTACATGTGATCCTGGACTGTGTTTATGTACATTTGTATAAACTGATTTTGAACCTCAAATACCAGTGAACTGGTCTTGAGTGAATAAAAGAATTGAAAATCTTAGACCATTCTTTTTTTTCCATTTTAAATGCTGAATAGGAAATACCAAGTTAAAAATCTTAAGCTGAATGTAAAAACTCATGTGAACAAAATATGACTCAAACTCAGGCGAACTGTGAGCTCTGTATCTTGCTTATAATTCTACGATTGACGCTGAAATTTTGGTTGATTATTAGAAATTCTATATGAATTAGAGTATGTTAAATACTTTTCAAACACGAGTAAATAAAAACAACATCTTTAAAACAGTTTCCATAGTTCTGACACATTTCTGTTGCGGGGATAAAGTAATTATCACTATTCCTAAGAAAATATCAAAGCGAAAAAATTATCCTGGTTTGTACGCGAGGTAAATAACAGTCATTTAATTATAATGGAGAAGACAAATTAAATTTTTGAATGTTTTAAATTTGAGGAATTGAGCACATTGAGGTACGATTTCCTTCTTCACATCTATACATGTAGTATTTTTTAAATAAAATACAATTACTATTATATTTATTTTTTTAAAATACAATAACTAGTAAGTAGTTGATGAAAAAAATGTACCTATATGCTCTCATATATTTTGATCGCTTTACAAAGGGGGGGGGGGGGGGGGGGGGCAGAACGAATATATACAGGGAATTGGAAGTTAACAACTTAACAGACTACACCTACCAAATGTTTAGTTTTATATCTTGTGTAGGATTTTCTTATTGTGGTAAAAAATAGTATCTCATGAAGGTACAATGTCAAAGATTACGTGTATGCAAAAATAAGTGTAAAATTCGAATACTTGACAATATTTATTTTTTGTTATTCTACCGAGGGACCATATGGCACAATATCTTTTGAACGCCCATTGTTGCTCAGGTGAGCGATGTGGCCCCATGGGCCTCTTGTTTCCATCTCAATGATACTGTATCGTCTGTATGATTTAAGATCGTATAGAGCACCGAAAATTCAATATTGATATGTAAGTATAAATGTAAAAATACTCATTAAACTCTTTCACTAACTGCGTACGTTACGCTGATGTGCCAGCAATACCATATATGAAAAATAAGTAAAAAATTGTAGTTATTTTGCTCGTTAAATCATGTTAATGTTTCACAATTCGTATATATTTGATTTTTTTCGTTTCGTACTCAAGTAAAGCCAAATGAATACAATGAATTTGATAGACATTCATAAGAATATCAATAAGACAGCAGCATGTTGATAATCATTCATTAGGTATGAATAAATGATACAAAGTAAATCGTTCTTGGCCAGTCTATACCCTTTTAAAGGGATAAGCGTGATATGATATTTTCCGTTTTCCTTTCCGTTCCGCTTTCCGTTCCGTTTTCCGTTCCGCGTTTTAGCAACACCCCTGTAAACCCGAGTATGTATGGATACAGTTGCAGGAATCCATTGTTGTGAATATGATCCTAAAACTTCTTTATTACTCGCCCAATGACAGCCATCATTAAAAGTTGATTTTTTATGTTTCTCTCAATTTTCTTGAGAAAACTAAGACATTTGGCATGCTTGTTTTCCGAGTAAGGGAGCTGGCTTGGTTTTAAGATATTATACAACTATTATGAAAAAAAAATCGGTCATTTACTGATTTTTGTTGAATAATGAAGAATTTCAGTTCTTCTGAGTGAATTTTTTTAAACCAATGTCTTGTATCTAAGGATAGCACAAGAGGGGTAAAAATTCCGTAAATTTTGTAAGAGAGGGTGTCAGAACATGGATTATATGTACATTCAAGGCACACTGTAAAATGTATGAAACCGATTTGAAAGTAAAACTGTAAAAGTTAAATGTTGTATGCCAATATAATACCATTAATAGGCACAGACCATTCTTCTAAGGGATAAATTGTGACTATATGTAGCATATATATAAAGTATAATAAACTCCCATCTGTTGTAGATTACCAAATATTTAATTGTGATCACAATGCCCTATAAGTACCGTATTGTTACTGTGTGATATTTGCTACCATACTGCCATCTTCTAATACAGTTTTCTCATACAGTATATGAAATGTAAACTTGTCCCTATACCAGAAATGTACAGTCAAACTTTGTTTTCTTGAACTAGATGGACTGTTTAAAAATTTTGAGATATCTGAGAATTCAAGATATTGAGCGTAAAAAAACATTCAAGCGTAAAATTTTTTTAAAAAAATTGGTTGGGACTTACAAATCACTTTGACATATCCATAGTATTCGAGATATCAGTGTTCGAGATATCGAAACTCAATATACATTTATCTGTACTGCATGTGTAAGTAACCTGTGAGTCGAGGCTAAATGTCCAAACCTGGTATCCATTCTTTACCCCCCCCCCCCACCATATCTGAAATAAGAGGAATAAATTAAAACACATAAAACAGTAAATGACATTGATAAAGAAATCTTGATTTTAATTTCTGCTGATGACTGCAAAGATTGAGGCTTAATTGTGTGTATAACTGCCTGCGAAAAAAAGAGAGTATTTGTTCAGAATGTCAGTCAAGGGCTCTCCTTAGTTTCCTGTTATAGACAATTTGCACATACATTTACAGGGGGTTAGTTTGACAGCAGAAGCATGAACTCCACACAATTTATTACTCATTAACATATGTAACTTAACATTTGCAAGCAGTAAACTTGTTGATTCATCTACTTTTTCCCCATTTCTTCTAAATAAAATCAAAAATTGCTTTAAAAAAATAATTTTAGATATGATTATGTATTATAATTAACTTACTTCTTGGAAAAGGTTGGTGAAAGTTGTTATATCTTTTTTAAGGCATATTTTGCTTTCCTTCCTTTGATGAGAATGCAAAAATTATGTTAGTTTTCAATCAATGTATTTTTGGTCAATTTTCCTGTCTGATTTCGGGAGATTAGATACGACCATGTCTTAGAATCTTCCAGAGAGATTGCGGCGTCTGGTGTGTTTGAGACCTGTTTACACCTTAACAAGATACTATCTCATTGATGTTACTCACGGTTTATTAACTTTCTCAGTGCCCCTAGACAAATGTTTACTCCTTGATTTACTTGTCCAAGTCAAATTCATATTGCATGAGATATATTCTTAAAAACTGCTGAAGTGTTTACAAAACATGGAGAAAAAAGAATGTTGTGATTAATTTTTTATTAATTTTTTTTTTAATTTTTTTTTTTTGCTAGAGTCTAAAGTAAAAAAAAAAATGTAAAGAAATTCAGCCAAGTACATCAATGAAAAATTTATAGGATATATATATATAAAAAGGATAACATTTACATTAATGAACCATCGCTGCATCAATTATTCCATTCTTCGAGAAGAGAACCTCTCATTATTAATTTCAAGATGTACATTTTTGATACCATTGTTGTTCACAATAACCATCCGTCACTCACGCGCACAGAGGTAATCAACCGTGACTGTTGATGCACAGTCAATAGCCCAGCAAAAGTCCTCGCCCCACTGCCCCTGGGTCACTGACCCCTACCAAGGTCACCGCCAAAGGTCACTCACCTGTCAGACAGCTTGCAGAGGGATTAAGCTCAGGTAGACTTGTTTTTCTTCTCTCTCCCTCCCATAACTTTGATTTTTTTATGGGAGCTTTTGAGAGAGCAAGTGAAAAGTGCAATTAATCTCACTTTTTTCATGTTAACTGTCGGACTGTGTTAAATTCCACAATTACACCAAAGTGGCAAAAGCTACTAAAAAAGTCAATTTTTTTCAACAGGGTTTTTCTGATAGTGTAGAATTTTAAAGGCAATGATTTGACATGTACTTGTTCAGGAAAAAAAACACACCTTTGAACAGCTGCAGTCAATTAGTGTAATTATGTTCAAATCATAAACCTCTCAGGTCAGCGGCTGTTAGCATAGCTCTAAACAATGACTGGTGCAAACTGGCAACACTACAGAAGGCCCACAGGATGCTAGGGGGGATGCGGCCACTTGAGGGCAAGACAAACAGCTACTGTATTTCCCCAAACAATGCTTGCCTTTGTGTCGCGGAATGCAGAAATAAACAAGAATATTATTGATAAGTATGTGGTCTGACAACAAATAAACATTATGAGGCGGCTGAGTGGTTGTAGATCAATATATCACGTATGTGTGTGTGTTTATTCTCTGATGGGGGTGCAGTGTTGGGAGGTACCAGCTAAAGCAGCGTAATAGGAGAACCAGACCTCCCTTTATTGTCCAGACCATTAATATACGGTGAAGAGGTCTCAGCAGGAATAAATTATTCTTTGCCTTGATTAAAATTTGAGATAAAAAAACAACAACATTAGATCAATATGTAATAAAGTAAGTGGCCCGGTAATAATGGGATTATAAAATAATCATTAACAGCTTGTGCAATGTTTTTATGGGTACAATTTGAGAGCAGATGGAGGAGAGGGGTGGATGTTCCTCATTTTTATCCCAGGATGTAGTCTAGAATATGTATTTATTTGTTGAAATATGACTGCTCCTTTGTATGACCTTTTGCTGTATGTCAAATTGCTTAGGTGTGGTTAAAATCTACTTGTGACATCATAATGATGCTCCGTTATATTTCTTCAATGCCTGTCCACATGGAGTATTTCTCCATTCCATAAAACAATGATGACCTCAGCCAAAAACACCATTATTTTCAAGGATCGCTGATGTACTTGAACATTAATCTGTGCAAAATTATTATATCTCAATTCAGAAAGTTTAAACTCAAAATTGATAAAGTGTGAAACGGAAGATAGAATTAGCAATGACATTAGTTTAGAAAAGTAGGACCTCTAGCCTTATTAATATAATGCATAATGGGTGATGAAGCAGCAGATATAAAGGTTAAGACACTGGTTTTTGTACAGAGGTGTCCATTTGATGAAGCAGTAGTAAGTAGTAGGGAGTTTCCGGACCTGGGTGTGAAATGGAGTGTTTCCTTTTCCTGTGGAGTGAATTCCTGGAGTGTTCCGAGATTACAAAGCCACTAGGCCTGATAAACGTTAATTTCTTCCTCTTTTGAATTGATACAAAACACTTGAGGAACATTACTGCAGGGTTAGTAACCATGTCCTTGAGGTGGTAGCGGGAGTTCGTATGGTGACCTTGCATTTACTGTTCATTACGGTGAATAAGAATCATGTTTACAAATATTTTAAATAATTTCTTTATTGCAAAAATATATATTATCTGTAGAAAAAAAAAATCTGAGAGAGAGAGACAGAGAGAGAGAGAGAGAGTTGCTGAGATTCAGAGTCTCATTTCAAATTGATCAAATCAGCATGCTAAACGTACCTATTTTTTCTTAAAAACGTACTTATTTTGTACTTAAAACTTACTTATTTTGTAAAGTTGGGAACAATCTGTCAAGATTATACAGCGCAATAATGAATGGCCTTGACATACCGTAGCCATATTACTGCGGTACATAAACTAATCACAATGTTAATTTGGAAAAAAAAGTTAACATGTGACGCGTCATCTTAAAAAAATTATTGAAGACCTTTGTATTGCCCTTATTTTGAATAAAAGCCATGTTGAACAGGTTTAGATAAACTTTTTTTTTTAAATGGGTGTTGTCCTTATGTATTGCCTATAAAGACATAAATTATAAATGGGTGTATGCTTTTACTCATGGAATAAAACTAAATGCTTGGTTTAAAACAATCATCCAAACCCATTAATAATTGATACAGATTTTAGATAGATGAAGTGGACAACAGAAAGAATTAACTTAAAGATGCTGAGGTATACTAGCTGCGTTAGTTGTTTGTATGCCAATCAACACTTTTGTTATGACACAATTGGTCTGAATCAGTATTTGTTATTAACGAGGCTGGGTGATCAACTAATTCACTGACCATCAGATCTACCAAAAAGTTAGGGAGTCAGAGAGGACAAAAATAGGCCGTGCCTGCTGTCTGATCCTAGAACCATTTTATCAAGAGCATGGACTTTGGGTAGTTGTGTCAAACAGCAATGTGACGTAGACCTGTCTATTTCACTACTGGCCACTTAGCCATTGCTCTTTGAAATCAACAAGATTTGTCTGGCTTTTGAGCTAAGACTACACAATCGGTGCATAGTTCGCTTGAAACCGCGTCATTGCTAACTTGATTTGATGCAAGAAATAGATAGCTACGTCCAACCGTTGTTTGACACAACTACCGAAAGTCCAGTGTCTTGTTAAAATGGTTCTATTTCATTTTGAAATAAAATATTGTTTAAATTAAATATCGAAAATTTTAAGAAATGAAGTATTAAATAGGCTAAAAACTTGTATTTGGTGAATAAGATTTCCATATATATTAGCTTTGAACTTTAATAATATTTTCCTGTATCTTTATATAGAGATCTTCTTTTTAAGGAGATCAAAATAGTATAAAAATGGCCACCTCCATCGAGCCTCCTTAAGGAGGCTGGATGGTCAAGAAATTAACCATCAGATCTACCTTAAACTTTAAGATATATATATAACGGTAGTTAGCTATACTGTGGAATCATTAAAATTTGTGGGGGCCAATTTTCATGGATTGCTTAAATTTTATAGGTTCGTGGGATCGAAGTAATTTCGTGTATTTTCGTATACCTACAAAAGGAAATATGATTCTATTACCCTGATTTATTAATTCATGGAGGATGTTAATTCGTGGATGAGAGGTACCCATGAATTCCACGAAAATTGAGCCTCCACTAAATCTAATGAATGATTCCTCTGTAAACTATTATTTGGTAAAGAAAAAATTGATAATAATTAATTTTTTATATTTGGGTACTTTCCTGAATTTTAATATAGAGCTCTCCTTTTAAAAGAGATCAATACAGTCTAAAAGTGACCCTGGCCACTGAGCCCTGTTAACTTTCTCAATGTATTGTATACAGATATTGTTGGCCATAGAAGGGAGCTTACTTCAGGGGTTACATGGGGTTGGATTACTTTATCTGTTGCATCAGTTACTGAAATATTTACTGTAACAGATGAACCTCAACAACTCAAACCTTGTTGGTGACAACACTGATAAAACTTTTGGAAACCAAGAGTTTGAGAGATCGAAATTAAAACAGAATACAGATACGTATAATACTTCTGTACCAACCATTTCTTGTGCGTTATCAATGATATATCATTGGAATATGTATGAGAAAAAACAAAATTTTACTTTTTCGAGAGAATAGAGGCAATTGGGTGTCAGCTGCATGACAATACGATTACTGGGGTATAGTTCATCATTTCATGCCAATTCATGATCAATCAAAATTAAAACTCATATTTTTCTGCCTTTTGATTCCGTTCCATTCATGTTGAATTTTGCCTTTATAGCAGCCCTCGGATGGTCTTATAAATACTGCGTCTATTTTCTAGCATCCTCTTAAGTAAAAAATTACTAGGAACAAAATAATGTTCCAAAAGGAGAACAATTAATTTTGTCCTGGGGCTAATACGTGTAGTTAAGAAATGTCAAGTTGTGTATTACAACAAAAAATTGGTGTAATTAGCATTACACATATGTACTAATTAATAATAATGAAAACCCATCATGGATGTAATTTTAAGGAGAGATTTTATGCATAAGTTTTAAGTTTTGTACCTAAAGCCACACCAATTTGAAGCTTGATCTTCGGATTCTAGGCAAAAAAATAATGTGGCGAGCTAACGAATTATTTTAAAATAAAAATGTGAAATTTTAAGATTTTGAGATTTTGAGACGACATCCCAAAAAAAAGAGGCGAGCGATTACATTTTATTTTAAAATGTCATTTTTTCCATTGAAATACAATAAAAAGCAGTAAAACGGTGGTGACTGTATTCGCCATTGTAACGGACCCATCCTGAATGCTAATTCTATCCACATGTATAGGCATTATTTACTTGTTTAACTTGCTGACAATCTACCGGGAAATTTTTGGTATGAAAAATGTATAAAAAAGCGCAACCACTACTTATAAAAAATATATAAGAACCAATAATTGAGCGAGAAATGGAACAAAAATTTCCGGATGCGGGATTTTTTTTTTTTAATATTAATTTTTGGAAAGCCCTTAGGCAAGTGCACGCGGATCCAGCGACCAAGAAATCAAATGTGTAACCTAACTTGTAACCTGTGTTCATAGATTGAATTTAGAAAAGGGTACAGAGAGATGAGGCACCTATTTTGTTCATATATATTTTATTAGAAATAGAATCACCCTGATTTATTATTTTTTTATCTTCCACAAGTTTGTTGTCTACAGGTGTTGGACAGAACAATGGTTTAAGCGACAATCAACTTAATTAATTGGGATATACCTGTGAGACAATGGGTTAGATTTATAAAGAAACTGTAAAATATAGACTATTTACCGTAACCCTTAGATATAAAAAAATCTGACAGCATCCCATTCTCTCTAAAATACAGCATGGGTCTACAAATGGTTGTACATGCGGTCTCATCATAATTTATTTTTTCCTTTTCCATTTTAACAGAAATACATAAATCAGAATGTATGTTTAGAATGCCTCACCATTGGCATGCATATTCTTGTATGGCCTTGTCTTGCTTAGTATTTGAAATTTAGATAGAGTTTGGTAATTTGAGTTTTTAAAATCTGAAGTTGCACATCTCCATGTCAACAATGCATGTATAAATATTTACCGTACAATGAAAATCTGCCTTCTTCTACAGTTTTGTCTGGTGTAAGGGTGTCTTTTTTAAATAATTATTTATTTTTCATTGCATATATTTTTTGTAGATGACATATGGACTTGAAAAGTCTCCAAAACGGCATATGTCTTGCAGTTACGTGTTTGTATAGCCACTGTCTTGCCCTGTAACACAGTAAGGTACGTAACAAATTCTAAAATTAATTTGTTGGAAAAATTCAAATATCACAAAGAAATATTTTGAAAAACTATTGGCGATAGATATTTTTAGTGAAAAATTAGATAATTTCCTGAAGATATGAGCATTTGATGAGCAATAGATTATTCATGACAAATTCATTTTCATTGAATAAAATATATAGATTTTGCGAAGCTGTGTTGTACATGTGTTTCGCAGTAGATTCTACTTGATCACTGATTCTATTCTTAATCAATTTGTTAAAAATCTGCTGCAGATTGAGATATTATTTATGCATACATGAAAACGCATACATGAAAGAATATGAATCATTGGAATAAATGTGGTAGAGGAATTAAGAATATGTATTATTTTCACAACCAAAATAAATTGATACGCATGCAGATAGTTATTGTTTGTTTGGTGACTTGGTATATATAGAAATGACATAGACAGAATTTCCAAAATGTAGAGAAATTATCATATTAAGATTTACATTTTTTGGATCATACCATATATATATCTGGTAATTTTCACTATGATCTGATTTTCCCTTTTTTCGCAATCACTTTTACATCACAAAATATTTGATATGCTGAAATTATATCCGGTATTGTTTGTAGTAAGAAAATTCATAAATTGGCAAAGAATGACTGACAAATAAAAATAAAGTTATACAGTTTCCCAATTTTTGCAAATTTAGTGACTAAAAATGGATATAAGGTAAATTAAAATATGCAACAGTGCAGTTTTCTGTAGAGTGAACATTTAATATTTAATGCTTGCAGCGGTCATTGTTATGATAAATATTACAAAATCACCACATCTTTTTGATATATAAAAAATAATGATTGTAGCAGAATGTCCTATAAGTGGCAGCTAAATTTTGCTTGTTGAAAACTTGATGCACTTGCAATTATGAAAAAAAATTCTAGGATGTTTTATTTTGCTACAAATAAAATATTTGTCATGTAGAGTGTAGAAAGAAAATTTACTAATTGAAACTTTTTTGTTGAGCTTTGTTTAATTTTTCAAATCAATTTCCTGATAAAATAATGACTATTCTTGATTGGTATATACACTTATTAAGTTGAATGATTTTTACATTGGGTTTAATATAAAGTTTGCTCATTAAAGTATTAGTAAATGAAAACAAATAAATGGCATTGTAATATTCCTCTCAATACTTAATTTTTAGGATTAATTAACGAGAAAGGAGCAGTAGGGACTGGCACTCAAAAGATTAGTTGTTTGTGTTGAATGGAAGATCAAATTAAATTTCATTAGGATGGAGGTGCATTTACAGAACTGGTTAATAAAATATATACTGGTATATTGCACTGAAAAGCCCTTCACTTCTCATCTAATGATCTGCCATTCTTAATTGCCGCAGCACTGGTGTAATTTTAGGTTTTTAATTTTCAACGTTCAATTAATATTTCTGCTTTCTGATTGGATCTTGTTAAGATGTAAAAATGCTTGTTTTTTTTTAAGTAATCATTTAATTTATTGCAAATTACTGATTTTTTTTATTAAGCTAGAATAAAGAAAACCTTGACTATTAATAAGGAGAACAGATTTTCTCTTCCCTGATATGAAATTCTCTTTTTTCTTCCTCAGTATCAAATAGACAAACACTCCTATAGTTGATTAATTTGTAACGAATAAGATCATTTGTTTAATATAGGAAAATGTCCGTGTTGCGTATCAAGGGGGATAGAATTTACTGACCAAAAAATGGACAATTTTATTAAATATTTTACATATAAATTAAGGTATTTATAAGGAATGGTATAAGTAGAAATTTAAAGCATTTTTATATAGCTTTTGGAAAAAAAAATATAATAGTAATTCGCTGTAAGAATAAAAAAGAAAAACAGTGCCGTAGACACAATAATTTTTTATACCGTAAAGATATTGCCCATTTAGTCTTGATTTTTATAAAAAAAATGTGAATTTGGGTGAGTTATGAGGGATTTGGTATACTAATTTATACGGGAGAGGATGCTGAGTCGGAGATAGGAGTAGGCTTTATGTGATGGCATCCCAACTATTTTAATGGGAGCCAATGCCACAGATTTTTTCCCTGTGTACCTATCTCCTAGAGATTCTATTCCTGGCTAGTTTATCAGAAAGTGAGAACATGTGAAATGCAAGTTTTATTTGAGATCTATACTAGATTTAAGAAACTATGCACAATGATTCTGTTTTGGGGAGATTGGGCCATCAAAACATCTGCCAGTGAGATTGATGAGTCTCTTTCCCTTCTCTCTGTATGCTCTGCCTCATTTAAAAAAAAAAATATTGTTTCCTTTTAAACCAATCAGAAGCTGGGGTTATTTATAGCACTTGACGTTGTGTCTAGGTTAATTTCAGTGTGGTAGACACATATAGAGGAACGACATGCGTCTGTGAAGTGACAGTGAGCCAGAGATAATAATTCAGTGCTATTCCACAATGACTCAGATATCTGTTGAGATTTTCAGACGATGAAAGAAACAGGTAAGAGATTCAATGTTTATTGACGGGGACTGTATGGGGTCTCTAGCAGCAGGCTGGGGGAGGTGTGACCTAGATACACATTGGCGGGAGCACTGAGAATCTTGTGGTCATTTGGGGTCACCTGAGGACATTGGCTAGCCATTGAGAGGCCTAGTTTCACTATTGTGGTCAGGTGTATTATACTTGGCGACTGACCAGAGAGGGAATTAAAGGAAAGACAGCTGCAGGTTTCAGTAACAAAATGAAAGCTCGTTTTGATCTGATGTGTGTGTCTCTCTCTCCCATTGATTTGTGGGTAAAAAGAAATACAAAAGAAACATGTCGTCGGGACTGTACTTTAAGGGTTCGGTGGTTGGTTTCGTTTGGGGCTAGGTTTTATGTTTGTCATATTCTCTGTTATGGTATAAAACGCACCAAATCTTTTAAAGAGAATCGTGGTTGAGACACAGATGTCTTTTGTATGTTTCTTGGAAATTGAAGGTTGAGGATGTAATGTCAACCAGATCGAGTTGTTTTTTTGTCAATCAGAATAAAATTTTTCCACAGGTAGATAATTCATTGTAAAACGCACACGTGACTGAAAGGCAGAAAAAAATAGTTGAATACATGCGCATTAACATTTCACTGCAAGCAGTCGTACATTTGACTAGAGTTGTAATGATTTGATCCCGCATGCTTTCCTTGTCGCTGTAAGCTTAATGGCAGAATTCACCATTTTGAAAGTATTATCGTTACTTATGTAAAAGTGCTGAGATGTGTCAGAAAATCGCTTCACATTAGAAAAAAAAAAACTGTTCATCTTCATAGTCTGCTTGATTTTTCTGGAGCAGAAACATTTCACTGAAGTGGATTTGGAAGAGGAAAAATAAAACCTTAAAAGTGGTGGCGGTTTCTGTATTTTTGCTCGGACAAAGATGTGGTGATCGGGTATGCGGGTAAGCCTTTCATCTGATATCCTTTGGGTCAGTGCCCCTAGGGAAATATTTATTCAGGGGAACAGCTGATTAATATGTGTGTATTCTACCAGGAGGGCAAGAGTCCGGTGTCCTTTTATGTCAGATTACTCTCTGTGTTTTAATTTTCTCATGTTCAGATGAATTGATCTTATTGATGAACTGTCAATTTGAAAATATCTCTCTCTCTCTCTCTCTCTCTCTCTCTCTCTCCCTCTCTCTCCCTCTATCTCTCTCTCTCTCTGGTTTACAACTTTTTCATTAGGTAGTATAGCAGCAATTCGCTTAATATGTGTTTTTCATCTGTAGAAGTTTTAGAAATGTTAGCAATTAATTAAAGTGACACAAACTCGGAGTATAATCGGCTAATCCATTAAAACAATAATTTATACGACTCTTTATTGGATATTTATGCTACTCTTTGTTGGATTTAATTGTACAAGAGGATTTCCTGGACAATCACAATTAAAGTCCTTGCCCCCAAAATATATAACAGGTAATCCCATTTTAAAAAATCAGACTTAGAGATTTAGGTGATAATCTCCTTACTACAACGAGTAACACAGACCTTGCTTGTTGTGGCTGCACTATTTGCGTTCCTGCGTAATAATTTTGTGACTTTTTTCCTGTATTTTTCAATGTAGCTCCCTTTTTTTAAACTCTGGGAACAAAAGCCTTGATGTCGTGCTATCATTCAGAAATCTAATACCCTACCCATTGATCTGTTATTCATACTAGCTCCTGAAACATCCGAAAGAGAAACATTCACCTCAGACCTGAGCCTCGTCATTTTCACCTGTGATATATTTGAGCCTCTCTCTCTCAAGCTCATTTTGTAAATGAGACCTGACGCTTTATTGAGTTTTTGGTTTTTTTCAAGTTGTTGACATACACAGTTCAAAAAGTATTGATAAGTCCCCAGGATAAACTGATACCAGGTTTCATCGATTTTTAAAGGTTAATGGGTTTTTACGAGGATTTTCATTTTTCATTTTTTCAACTTTTTCAAATGACAATTTTCAAATGGTTGTATATATGAGATCGGTGCAGCCTTAGGTATTGTAAGTCTATCTCATTAATGATATGTTAAGTAGAAATTTGAGAAACCTGTGCATTTCATTATGACAGAGTATTGATCTATGTTATAAATCTGAATTTAGTTATTATTTAATGGTTGATAGGGAACGTTATCAGTGATATTTCTACTGTGGGGTATATTTCGTCACTAGACTTAAAGCTACAAACATTAAATTCTTTTTAGGATAAGCATATTGACTTTGTTTGACACTTTACAAGCTGTGAGGTGCTGAAGACATTTTAAAGGAAGTCGAAATAAAGTGAATAGTATGAAACTCGGGTCATAGGAAAATACACTCATAGATTTACCGCAGCGTTAGTGAGTCAATCGTATTGATATTTTATCATCCAGCAAACTACAACACTTAATTAGGCAAAAATTTTAAGTGTATACTTGTACTCCAAATGAATTAAAAAAAAACCCAGTTCTTAAGGAACAACTAAAACTCTGGAAGAGATATGTTTGCCAGGCATCAATTATAACAGAAGAAAAATTCTTGAGATGATCAGTTTCAGATGAAACTCTTCTATTGAGTTGCTGAGACCAGTTGAGATTGAATCACTTAGCTAGCGCTGCATTTTGAGTTCCCTGCCGAAAAAATTGTTCTGTCTGGGGGGAAAGCTTTGGTCGCTCTTGCTTAGATTCCAGCATTTTTTATCATCAGATATCTAGCGGTTTCATTTTCATGAGAAAAAGAGAAGTTTATTTAATTGGTTGATAAATTAGTCTCATATTTTTCTTATCTCTCTCTCTCTATGTCTCTCTCGCAGTTACTGGGAAGTGAAAATTGCTTTTAAATCATGAATTTGTAATTTAATGAAGGAAGAATTTAGTGACAGAAGAGGGAAATTATTTCATTTTAATTCCTGTTTAACAAACAGACAGGTGTTTGAAGATTTAGGTATTGTGTTTATCTTGTTTTAGCCAACCAATCTTGATCTGGACAAAGTATACATCTTAGATCCGGGTATTCAGGAAATATATGTATGTTTGATATTACTGTGCAAGTTTAGCAGGAAAATATTTACTTTTTGTGTCAATAGAAAACAGATCTGCATACACCAAACATTTAATATCGGGTCTATAAAATCTAAAATGTGCCTTGCAATTTATTTGTGGTATACAATAGTTTCTATTGACATAGAAAACTGAATAGCTCGTATTGCGATGAAAATCACAAATTATTAATTCACTCCGACCTGGGCAAGGAAATGAAATGGGCACTTAACATAAGTATGAATAGAGACTATTTTACTGAGATAACAAATCAGATTTTTGTTAAGAGAAAACGGGGGATTTTGCCAGATCCTACTCTGACTATTACTGCGACGAAAAGGGATTATGGGTATTTGGCTGAAAAGTAAAGATACAATTTGAAGGAGAATTTGTGTAACTATGGAAAGCTAACTATGGTAACTAATTAATATTTATACTTCAAATTTTGAAAAACTCTGAAAAATGATAAAAGATTTGTAGAAAGTTATGAAAATGATTGAAAAATGGGCTAGCTAGTGCTGTTTTATAGTTGTTAAATAAGTTTCGTGTATCCATTTGATTAATTTTCACCAAATTGAATTTTTAGGGTGAATTAATTTGCACGGTGTGTAACCGGATAGAATATTATGAGAATTTTTTGTTGAAAGTTGAGAACTGATTTTTGGACTAGTATTGTCAGGTTGGGATTGTGCGTGTTTATTAGACTACAGAACACACAGTATTGCGCGTCAAATGGAGTCAGATGTAAGTCTAATGTAAGGAAAATCTATGAATCTCGGTGATTTTTGTTTGGCAAGAATATATTAACTGATATTTGGCAGTCTAACTATAAATGTGAAATATGTTTTCCAATGAGAAATCCAAAATAGAATTAAAGATATTAGTTGAAAGAATATTTCATAAGCAAGTCACCAAAAGTTGAATAGAAGAAGACATGTATAGAAATTCCTGTAAGGTTGTAGTTGCATTTTGAGTTTTAATTTTTTATCTAGGATGTTCCACAACATTAAGTATTATTTGTGTGGAGGGGATGGCAAATGAAAAACTAGTCTATCAAAAGTGTTTTAATGAATTGGTTTTTCCATAATTTCTCTTATTTTCTTAAATCTGGAGTTGGGAGTGGTAGTTTGAAAAAATAAAAATCCTTCGCTCTTCTTTTTTAAAACTAGTTTTATGGTATTGTGTACTTTAAGGATTTGATCTGGGTCTGTCCTCCTTTAGCAGTGGTTAACGTTTTTTCTTCCAGACAGGGGTACTCCATGTTTGTTGCTGGCTAATCCCCTGTCATATTTAATTATCTCGATTGATTAGGCACAATGTGATGATAGAAACAGGAGGCCCAGTGTTTGAAGACAAGACGAAGATGTTTGGACTGCACTAGTCTATGTCAACAGAGCGAGCTGATCATGTGACAATGGCATGGAGAACAAATGGACGTCGGGGAATCCTGTTTGCAGAGATTTTTTAGTTGAACTGGTACCAGCTTTTTTTAATCCAAGTCCTTGCTAACACTGGCTCTCACCTGGGACATTTTTCTCAGGTTTCCTGGTCTTTTCTGACAACAGCACTTAATAAGAAAAAAGGAAATTTTAAAATTTATTACAGACGTGTGTTTTGTTCGCAACGATCAAGAACATCAGGTATTTGCCAGTTTTCGACCTTAAGGCCACAGAGATTGCTTGTCGGCAATTTTTTGAGACATTGAGAGTCTTTGAATTGAACAAGGAAATGAAACACTAGCTGTTGAACTGTTGATAGATCTCCAGAAAGTTTCTTTATTCCATTTAACTTTACTGCTAGTTTTCCTTCCCCAAGAGGTTGTTTGAAGCGTCTTTGAAGATTTTTATAAAGTGACAGAGAAAGACATTTCGAGATTTGCCGTCAGATAATCAGATTGAAAATAAGAGGGCCAATTTCAGCGGAGGCTATAACCATGACTAAATATGCAGTTGCAGATTACAAGATTTTAGCTTCAGGATGAGTTTAAGAAAAAAGGGGATTGAAGGGAAAGAAAACTTCATTATAAATTTTGATTTTAATGACTTATGATGCAGAGATCCATGTCACAGTATCTTGTGATGTAACATGATTCAACCTAGCCCGCTCAATGGAAGTGCCCTCTGTATTATAGCCACTGTTGATTATGAATTCCTTTTTGCTTTTTTAAAGGCTGTCATCAAGGGGAAATTCTATCTTCTCATTAGGAAAAATAAAAACGATATTCCTCAGTTGAGAAAAGTTCTGTTGTACACTTAAGAGGCCAACGCACCTACTAATTTATTTCCTTTTGCAGTTGGTACAAAAGAAAATGCTTGAGCCGTTTATGTTTTGTAATACGACTAGTCAAGATTTATGGAAATCATAAATAAATGGCTGCCATTTTTAACCTGACATCGTTAATCAATTTCAAGTCATTAGTCACCTTTTATTTTCCTGACTCGGGGATTTTTTATATTTAAAATGGTTATGTAATAATGCGGTTGTGTACCTCGGAAGTTGGATTTTGGGCTTTTCTGTCATAGGAAGGGTAACCAAGGATTCCCTTGTAGTCTAGCAAATCATAAAATCGGGATGGGTTGCCGGGCAAGTATGGAAAGAAAAAGCCTCGAGACGCGACAGGAAGCGCTCTGTCAGGTTTCGTGTGTGCAGAGTTTTTCTTGAAGACATTTTCCAACCGCTGTCTACATTAATGGTGCATCAAGCTTCATAGTAACGGATGCAGCTTTTTCTGCACTAATTGTTTGTTTGGATTTTGCGTCTGGTCTGTACGTAGGCCTCTACTCTGTATTCTGTTTTTTTTCTGTTCTGTCTCCCTGTCCAATTGTTTGTGTAGGTTTTTTTTTTCGTTTTATCTCAGACGTTCCCAGAGATTGAAAATTTATGCTGCACCGCATTGCGTCACTGAGTTATAAATTATGTACATTGAGAAAAGCACCTGCACAAGATTTGCATGAGGTCTCCTGGTCTATATTGTAGTGTGTGTATAGCCGATTTGCATGTCGTTCACCTTTTGTGACAGGGATCAGTAGAGAAAATTAATCGGCAGAAATTAATTATGCCAGATTATTATGGACTTGAGGACAGACCCCGGACGGCAGATGTTGGATTTTTTTCCCCTTTTGGTTGCTGCTGTTATTGTGTTGAGTTCACTCCAGCAACAGATGTAGCCAACGGGTGACCAGTGGTTGAACTTTGACCCCCCCATCCCCAGCAACGCTGGTTCGTGGACATCAGAGTTGCTGACAAGGGAATATTATACATCAAAGCAGCCATTAATACATGTATAGATAATCAACCTGTGTTAATTATAGTATAATTATGCTACAGGAATAAAGATAATATGTCCAGGACGTCCCTAAAAGTATGAAATACGGTTTTTGAGCAGATGAGAAATGAGGAAATTGGATGATAATATCGTCTGCACCCAAAACCAGAATGAGATTCATGCACCCTCCACTCCATGTGATGCATCTATTCCGCAGGAAAGAGAAAGAGAGGGAGAGATATTATATTGTTTGTAAAAACATAATTAAGATTTATTGCCCCGATAACTTTGGTTGGGGATATTGTTGATGTTGAGTCTAGACATGGGCCCTCTCCACGCATTGTGTAGTCAATCGAATGAGCTGAGCAAATTTATATGTATTAATCAAATGCTAATTTGCAGCATGTAATGGTTTTGTGTTCATCAATCAACACAGTTGACACACATCAAACCTCATTAGGCCGTTGTATGACGATCGGTTTGGGGACGACATATACAACAGATAGACATTAATGGGAGCTTCTGTTATCACTCCCCAGTATCGGGATGATTGCAGATTCGTACAGATGGATGGTTTTGGTGATCGAAAGGGATATTGATTTGAAAAGGGAGGGGGGAGAGGTCATTAACTTTAAATACTAAAAGTAAAGACTTCTAAGTGTATGTAATAATGTACATCAGATTGAAGATCTCTGTGTGGAGATGTACAAAAGCTATGGTGAACGACCATTTAGGATTCTTGCTAAACGTTTAAGCAGAAGGTACATGTTGCATTTTGTTCATACAACTTCATAACAATGATCAAAAGTTTTCTGGAGATTTATCTGTTTTGCAATCTAGCATTTACCTTATTTTGTGGAAACCTAACTGTCATTTTTAAAGTCTGGTTTTCAATGAGATGATCTACAATTACAATGTACAATTGTTTACCGAGGCCTTTCTTTGTCTGAGGTTTTTGGCAATATCATATAAGAGTTATAACAATCAATGGTCTGTTTGGAGGAATTGAAATTCATTATGAATCTGCATGTTGTGTATTGCCACAGGGAAAATGGACGCGTTGACTCTAAAGAGTTGGGTGAAGGGTCATGGTGACATAATCCCACATGCTTTGTCTGGTTAGCATGTTGATAACCTTTGAACCTTGACCAGCTAAAAATGGAGTCCCGTGAAGAGATAAGGTTTATTTCCTAACTTGGACGAGAAATGAAAATCTCCTTAATGATTAATATTTTGTCATTGGTTCAAGGGTTCAATCCTAACCACCAAACTTCTCTTATTCACTAAATCTCATTTTCAAGTCGTAATTTAAAACCTTGTTCCCTTGATTTGTCTGCTTCAGGTTTATTTGGTTTCGGTGTTAATTTGTCCACATCGGGTTTGTTGTAGGGGCCCATCTAAATGAAGGAAGTCTCCTATTTCTATTTGACCAGTGTCTTAAGTGGTCGCAACTTGAGGAAAAAAAAATCTATTCCATCAGGGTCATGGTTAGGTGTTGCGCAGTGTGTACACGGACCAAAGTCTGAAGTGTTTTAAATGTTCAATAATCATATTCTTGATCAGCGGCGATAGAGTCTGATCCAGATTAGAGGTTCAAGGCTGACAATGATTTTATTTCTTCTTCCTCTAGACGCCCGGAATGGGTAGTGCAGCATGGCCAATGATTTCGTGTTCAATGCGACAGGGTCTTATAATGTTGGATATGAGTCTTTGTTGCTTTGTAAAAAGATTCACACTTTGGAACTTTAAATCTTTATATTTAAATCCTGTGTGAATTAGATTCATTTTAAATATCAATTTTAAATCGGCATTAGTAAATAAAGCATTTCAATACGGCATTCTTGTTCAGGTTTTTTATTACCTGCTCTATGCAGATGTTTTTGTTTGATTTTTTTTTTCGAAACCTATTTGACATGTTTGTAAAAACCTTGAAAAGATTTTTCATTACAATTATGAATTCTAGATTCCTTTAAAAAAAAATTCGAATATTCTTAAAGTGTAATAAGATTTGAAAAAAAAAAGTGCCGGTAATAGATTTGCCATTAGCACAAAATAGGATGTCAAGTTTGAATTCATTATCATATTCTGTTATATCATTTTAATGGATTATGATTAATTTGATATTAAACACTAAACAAAAATTCAAATGCACCATAACTTTTGCACTAATGATCAGCTACTTGGTTATCATATGTAGATTTTTATATTACCAAATTTTTGAAATTGTGAATTTAACAATTTTATCCTTAGTTACAGACAGGAAAATTAGTCTGCAAGTAATTTTTTTTTTCATGGACCATAAAATTTGTTTTTGACAGGACGAGTTTTGATAAACTAGCACGGGTAATTTCGGGCCCCATTTGAAACCGAAGGCCATAAAAGTTTTATCATTCGTTTTTCTGCATATGATTAATTTTTTTTACGTCCAATAAAATGTCTCAAGTAGTCGGTGTCATATTGAACTAAACGGCTTTGTTTACCCATTTAAAAAACTGTGTAAAATGTGTGAGGAAGTTTTAAATAGAAGTAAACAGTTTTAATGTCTTTTTCTCAAGAAGTTTGGTACAATGCGCGTGTTCTTCGTCGTGTGTACGTACTGCAGCTATGAATAACGGCCCTTTGTTTGGCGGCCCCTCATTTAGTCACTCGAGAAAAAAAGCATTAAATTTTTAAGAAATACGATTCTGGCAACGTTTTGTTATACATACATTAACTGAATATTTCGAAGATGGCAGAGTGTATAGTGGGGGTAGACATTAGACGCAAATTGAAATGCATGGAGGTTTTAGAAGCTAATGAATTCTTAATTTTTAGCTGAGCTCGAGCATGCAAAATATTTATCATTGGGCTTGTTTATCATAAAACTGTTTTTGTCAAGAGAAGACATAAACAGATGCCTCACTGCCCTTATAACCAGTTTTTTCGTTTTAAAATTTTTTATCTTGTTGTCATTTAAATAAACAGTTTTGTGCATCTGGGAGTGTATATTTCATGCACAGGTTATGTAACACGGGTCTGTTTTTGATGCACATAGAGTTTTTTTTACGGGAGACAGATCTATGTGGTTGAACGGTTCATAGCTAATTATCCCATGTTAATTAATTGGTATTGATTTCTGGAGTTAGTTAGAGATTTCCTCTGGGGAAATATGTTGGAGACACTGTTCTGCTTGTAATCATGAAAATGTCTTTTTGAATATTGAAACTTTTATTAATATTTAAGTACAACATTTATAAAACTTTTGAGCTAATACCTATCAAATGAATGATATTTTTGGAAAATGAAAGCCTGGTTATAGCTTTGTTTTATAGGGAGATAATTTGTACTCTTGAGAGTTGTCCCCCATTATTATTTATAAATGAAAAAAACCCATCTTACCTATCCCTTAAAATAAAACTGATTGACTTGTAAGTTATGACTGCATGATGAATTTTTTTTTCCTCGGTACACGGAATATCTCTGTCTCATTAGTTATAAGTCTGCAGACATTTCACTGTCAGCTAGCACTGGAGGTTTGGAAAAGCATTTGCCAGCATGTCACTTCCCCTCAGCTGAGACATTGCGGAGAAATTTGACAAAAAATGAAATTGTAAAACGAAGCAGGGAGGAAAGACAATTAAAATAAGCAAGGCTTGAAATAGATTGTAGCTCTGGTAAATACATTGATTTGATGCCGTATGTCCTTGCTACCCTCTTGTTTAAGATGCATGGTTGTTGTTGTCGATGTTTTATTGTTGTTGTCACCGTCTGGGAATGCCTTCTCTGCAGTGACAACCTCTTTATGAAAATATTGCCGGAATGTCGAACATTCCAATTTTCATGCTGATATTGAGGAAAGAAGTTCTGATGTACATGTGTTGAGATAAGCCTTGACTTGGTGCAAAAGGTTTTTTTATTTTCTTTGACATTTTTAGATGACTCCATTATCTGTAACGACAGTGTTTTTTTAGTTAGGTGATGCAAATGGACAGAGCTCGCACAAGAGAAACGTTACCTAAACTGTGTATTATCTTGCAGCTCTGCTTCATTGAAGGTGAAAGTAGCCGTTCAGTTGGCAAATTTAATTCCCCTCTTCTGCCTGTCTGCTCTCTGTCTCAGTTTACTGTCACAGTGACATATTCATAAATTGCTCTTCGCTGTCGGAAGTTAAAAAAACTACTTTGAAGAGAGAAAGAGAGAAATTCCCCATGGAACAAAATAACAGAGTGTTGTGCATACTTGTGTAAAGTTTGTATTTTATGACCTGTGGGTTAATGGCTCTTTTTTGTATTTTTTCACTAATTTGAAACACATCGTCGGGTTTCCGTATGGTGTAAGAATGAAAAAAAAAATATCTGCTACAGAAAATTGTTACCGTTATTTGATTTATTGTGGTCACATGTTTTTCGGTGGCAACTTAAGACTGTGCCATAAAATTGACTTTGGCATTAGAGGTGTGGCACGATGAGGTTTGAGGACATTTTTCTGCTACACTCGCTCTTTGGTTACAAGCAAGTATGCAGAATATTTCGGAAGCACATAGAGAGCTAAGTAGTTTTGTTAAGAGACCATCAGAAAGCGGAAGGGGCCTTTAACATGTGAAATGTTTTGAAAATGGAGGGAATATATTAAAAACTGTAGTAACTTTTAGGTTCGTGTCAAATCACTTTCCATTGCTGTATTTGTTTGTCTGATAGCTAGGCAGGTGGAATAACTATTAAAAGTTTTTTATCTTTGAAAAAGATTTTGATGGTTGATCAAAATATTTTTTTTTCAAATAAAAAGCAGTAATAGTTTTCCGAAGATAAAAAATGCTGAAAACTTTCCAGTGTTTTCTAACATTCCTGTCTTGTTGGAGAAAAGAGATACAAAAGACAGCGATTATTTTTGCCTGAGTTAAATTGATGATGGCAGTAAGAATCTTGCTGTCAGGTTTTCACTGATAAAGCGGAGGGTATTTTGATTTCAGTGTCTTCTTCCTACTTACTCTGCCAAAATGTTTGCTATGCGAGTGATTGTACCGTTCAGCATTCCTACAGCCAAATGCAGGAATGCAGCATTTGTTCCGAGAAAGAGTCGACAGTTCTCTTGGCTTGTTTATAAGTCCCTGTATGTTTTGGCATAGAGATGAAATATCATGATTAAATGTGTAAACAAAATGAAAAAGGCTTTTTATTTTGAGTGTCAAGGAAAAATAAAAAATTTAGAAGGAGCATGAATTTTTTTATATCTATTTTAGATACATTTTGTGAAAATCGAGACAGCAGATGTGTTTTATTTCGGAAGGTTTCAGATAGGCTTCAAATTTCAATATAGCTAATTATTTCCCCAACCACTTGGCTGGAATATCTTGAAAATAGCATTTTTGTTTGATGATAGGGAAACATAGGATTCGGTAGCATATGTTGTTGTACTAATTAGATGTATGGTATACCATATCAGTTCTGTTCAAACCTCTGGATATTATTGATTTCTATTATCTGATATGTTTTGTTAATAAACAATTTTTAGCCGATGCCTTTGCGTTTCTGTGATGTAGGGGCAGTGCTAGTCGGCTCTTTATTGCTTGGTGGCCATCAGTGAATTAAAGCATTACGGGGCCATACTGGCTCTCTCTACATATATTCTTGTTTCTTCTATGTGTTTACAAGCCTGATCCGTTATTCAATTATTCATACATTTCGAGGGTATAAGGTACTGCATTAATGGAGTCACCAGCAAAATGTCCCTGGGATTTTTTAAACTTTTATTTTTGCGTTGTGTTTCTTGCGATCCTCAGAACCTCGCCTTACATGCTGATTTGCTGATCCGGCGCAGCCCTTGTTCAATAACTTCTCTAATCTGATAAAATATTCATAAAAGTACAACACACACATTGCTACAGGTCCCTGATGGTTACTAAAACAAATCGTACAAAGTCTCATATTTTTTTCTCAATTTATCTACCGGTACGTGGACACATCATCAGATTGTTATCGAACAGTGCGACAGCTTGAGGTTCATTATTATACTTATCCGGTATCATTGAATACTGAACATGTACATATCTGTAGAATGGATCTCTTGTATAATATAAAACACAATCCCTCAAAAGAGCACATGTGTTGATAAGGAGTTATTCATTAATTCATATTGAATATGATTGTAGAATAAAATCAAAGTCAATGTGTGATCTTATTTCAGATGGATCAACTATAAAAGGCAGTCCCTTGTACACAACATGTGTGATAAAATGCAGCGTTAGATCGTAGTACTACTATGTAGTATTGACCCTCGTAGATGTAAGGCTTGTACAATTTAACATCACATTTATGGCTGTGTTTGATGAAATATTAAAATTGATGACCATTGATGAAATATTAAAATTGATGACCATATTTTTCTCTATGGAAACTGGGAGCCCATTCATGACATTGGTGGGTCTGTGTAGGTGAGATCTGGGATGAGAAGGCTGATTAAAAGATCGTCTTATAAGATCAAAGGGAGCGACTATGAAATCTATTCCGACAGGTTGATTTTCAATTCTGTTGTCTGTTCGCTGGATATGTATTATCCATCAAAATAAATTAATCCTGATTGGGACTGCTTGGAAAAATTGCGCACTAGGATTTTCATTTTATTTGTTTTATGACTTTTTTATTGCAAATCTTAGACACATATCACTCACTTTACCTGCTATAAATATCCAAAAGGTGTTGACAACCTTAGGTGAAAATGTGTACTAATTTTTTATATTTTTATTCTTCTTGATAATTGGAGATTATGACAGAAAGAACTCTTTCATGCTAGAACAGCCTTATTCATATTCCATTAGAAAGGTTATTTAAAAAACTTTGGCGTACACTTTTTATTTTACAGTAATATCTAGTAAAGCATCACACAGGATTTGACAATTTTTGTTTCGAAATAGATTTTAACTTCCTTGTTAAGTGAGTTAATAATGCTCTTGTAGAAATCAGTGCAATTCAAATTAAAGAGAAATTTCAAGTCTTACATGGGGGAAAAAGGAATTAGTTTTGCAATCTGATTATTGAAATTTTTTTCCTATTCTCTGTCACAATTACATCCATGTAAACAGATTCTCTACCAAGCCTTATGTCAGATGGGCGCATTGATAGAGAAATACATTACGCGTAATTAACCTCTTGGAACCATGTTTTAGGGGCAAAATTAAAGCGTCTAGGTGATTCAATCTATTGTTACTCAACTGTCGTGATTCAAGTGAAGCTGGGAGCCCTGTTGAATCATTGATGAGACGCGGACCGCTTCTGATGCAGAACCCCAACAAGTGCCCAGTGTTCCCTGCTTTAATCTTCCTTAAAACACGTATGGTCAAAGAGAATTCTTAGGACTTCAGGGCCCAAGAAGTTCCCAAGTTTTTTGGGTGGTTTATTAGTTTGATTAATTTAAGGAACCAGCTGTTTGACTGGGTACATACCAGTATCTGTCTATCTCTGTCTGATTCTCTGTGTATCCTTTCCAAGACTTTATACCTCAGTTCCTCTCTCTCTCTCAATCTTCTCTCTCTCCATCATTATAATACAGAGCAAAGGGGAGATAACTCTTAGACTAGCTCCAGACATCAAAGGCAACCATATTGGATTAAATTAATTTAAGTCAGTTTAAACTTTAATTAATACAATAAAAGTAGGGTTATCTTGGCCATTAATCATATTGTTTGCTTTCTGCAATTTCTAAATGGGGAAGTCATTAACTTACCCAGAATGTCTCATGTTTGATTTACAAGGCACAGACTCTGCAGTTGTGTGTTTGATTGGTAAAAATGATGTTCACTCTTTTCTGATCAGATCTTGACGGTATCCTGTTTAATCAAGGTTTGATGTCAATTAATTTAAAAAAAAAAAAGATAGCAATATTTTATGGGGGCTTTTCTTTTGTGTTGTGTGTTAGCTTGGTATCGATCAAAAAATCAGAGAAGGCCCTCTTGGGATAAGGCAAATCCTATGCATAGGTATGCTAATTAATTAGTCTTAGCACCTTAGTATAATGGACAGACGATTTGGCTGTGAATCAGGGGATTATGCGGGAGATTGCTGATGCTGATTCATTTTTGAAATTAAAGAATAAATCAAGAGATTATTGTAGTATGGGTAATACATTCTGGGGTAATTTGTGATTCGGATCAGACAATGTCTGTCTGGTGTTTGTTTCTGCAGGTCATGTTAAGAGGAGGAAAAAGCATTTGATCAACCCAGATCTGAAAAAATTAAGCCCGTGATTGATCTTGATCAATTTTTTCAACCTATCGGGGATTGCTTTGTATTCCTTTGTCAGAATTTAATAAAAGTGCCATTGTAAAGAACATTTGACATTTTCTTTTCATGGGGGAGAAATTATATGATGGCAAATCAATGCAGTAAAATGATTTCATCACTGAAAGTAGCGAAGATTATTGCGTCATGTTAGAAGCAGGGTGATTATGTAACCCAATCATACATTTGATTGGGGGCCAGAACAATGCCTTTGATTTTCCTCTGTAGTTTCCATGTTTATGGCCTGCTAAAAGCTCACCATAATTAATCCTATTTCCAGGTCCCCTTTAGTCTTTGAAAGTTGAGACAGAAACAATGTGATTGGTGAAGTAAAAATGATATTTTTCTGGTTTTGTGTTGTTCAGTCAATTAGTCACACTTTCACTCGTTTGGAAATCGAGCAGCATATTTTTCTTCAGTTAACCAGCCATGTCTATTTTGTCTATGACTATGAAAAACTGAGAGAATTTTTCAACCATTTTCTCCTTCTATCCAGGTCTTAATGTTTATATTCTAAGGTTATAAATATTTTACCTTTTTTATTCATTATTAACTTTCTAAATTGTATATATCTTATGAATTGAAATTGCCTTTGAAAAGTTAATTTATATAGCCAAACATGGATAAAGTCATAAATTTTGTGTTCAGTATGGGATTTGTAAGTTTTTTTGTTTTGCTCTTTGATGAATTGAGTATTTAATTTTCCTAAGAACATATAGCGTGGAATATTACTATAATACTTGTTCAGTTGTATATTCTTGTGAAATTAATGAGAATCTGATGCCATTGCATTTTGTATCCTAAGCTTAAGTGCTTCTAAAACAATGTATTTAAATTATTATTAGAAATTTTTTTTTGGTTTCTTGTAAAATGAAATGGTGAAGATGAAATTTTCCCTTGAGCAATATAAACTCTACTGTGGGATTCCCTTGCATGATGAATTTCAATCTGAATTTGCTCTGCTTTCATCTCTCAGGGGGTCAATGAAGTTGAAGGGTAATGATTGTTTTTTAAGAGCAGAAAAAGAGCAGTGAAATTGTTTGAAAGATGAATCATTGTTCAAAGCAATATACAAAAATGATGGAGTGATTTTAATGCAACAGGGGATTGGCAAGCGTCACATCTGCTAGCTGTCGTCTGCTTCAGAAATGACTAACCTGACGACACAGGGATATCATTACCAAGAAGGTGTTCTTGCCGGCGCAGTATTAAAACTTAGAAGACTGATAGAAATCAAAAGAAGAAATTCTCATTTGATGTAGCTTTTGCATATCCAGCATCAAAGAGATACAGGTTGAGTTTCTCTAATGTATTGATACCAAATAGAGAATTTGTTTTGTTTTGCTTTTGGTCTATCCTTGGTGCTATTCATGGATGTATTGATCAGATGTTGTCTTAAAAAAATCTGTACTGAAAAACCCGATTTTTTAAGGTATTTTCTTTTCGGATTTAGATTAGTCTAGTATTTTGTATACTTGCGAATTGATTTTAATTGTACAAGTAGTAACATTATGCATGTCTTAGTCTAAAAAAACACAATTTAATGCAAATGGATGGAAATTTGAATTGAAGGTTTTTTGGAGACCGGATATTACTAACCTACAGTATAATACATCTTTCAGTTTATAAAAAAATGAATATTCATTCCTCCTCATTTGCATAATTTAATTTACTCTGTGTGTGTTGTAAAGCTTATTATCTGACAAGTTTGAAATACCAAAAAAAAACCCAAAGTATAGAAATACTTTTGGGATTCACATTCTTTCTTGTCAAGAAACGGGGCCATACCATGCAACACTACCGAGTTTGTGTTCTTAATTGGAGTTTTATTGATGGGAAACTGTACATTTAATAAATTTAATAAATTATTTTGTTAGGATTTTGAAATTCTTGTCTATAAACACTGAAAAAAATATTCCAGGCTATGATTTAGTGTATATTACAGAGATATTTTTGCCCTATGTAATACCTGCCTTAGCGTCTACACTTGCACCTTGAATTTGCCCAGACACACGTGTTTAAGAGAGATAATTTGAGACAATGTATATTGCCCTGTGAGTTTTCAATTTACCCGCCAACAGTGAGGGGAAACAAAGGGGCAAAAATAAAATAGTCGCGAATATTTCCCTGAGAAAGCTGCTATTTTGTATTGACTTCGGTTTTTCAGTTTGATGTATATTTCATTTTATTTCATAGCTAGGACATAGAATAGCTAAATTAAATAATATATCTTATTTATAAACTAGTAAGTCCAAGCCAACATAGTATTATCAGGACTCCCAATTTATACCAACTTTTGTGTAGTGATTAGATAATGTTTTTAATGACATTTGAAATGGTCAGGCTTAAATGATTAACTATCAAGTTATAAAGCAAATTGTGATTGATTATGCCACATACCCTTTTTATACTGTTTTCTCATTTAGAATTTGTCCCTGTTTTTCTAATTATCATGGAATTGTTTGTTTATTATTTTCAAATGATAATGGCTGCTGAATCACTTAAATGAAGTTGAATGACTTTCCTTTCATTTATAAATCAAAATTAAATCCACTAATTAATAAGTAGTGACAAGCAATAATTACATTGCAGGGACTTAAATTTTATAATACATCTAAGTTTATCCTATATCTCTTTGAAACTAAAATTTGTTAGTATTATTTAATGAACATAATTCAACTTTTATTTTGATCATGTTGTTAAAATTAAGAGTGGCCTCCCTTGTTTAATCCACAGTATTCCATCCCCAATGTCTTAAGGCATATCAAATAATACATCCTATTAAAAGATCTGTATGAAATTCGCTAATTCCTCACTGTCACATTTCCCTCTCTAATTCAACTTTTCTTAACCCTTGTATTATCAGACTTTCATACCAATCTCTAAACATCTCCATTACAAATTGGATTTATTTCAAGCCCCCCCCCCCCCCCCCCTCAAATTTCCCTATCCATATTACCCAGTATGAAGGTCCCTACATCAGTCAGGAATTTGTTTTCCTTTGTGGAGCTTAGTGAGTCCCCTGGACCATGTCGCTTTGGCAATCTGACTGTTTCCCTTTTAAAATGTTGATTACTTTGCAGTGGAGCAATATTGATTTGGGCTGGCTTGTGGGTTAATCTTAGATGCATCTTATACATGTGACTTGTTGATTGTCTAAGATACCATTAATTGTGATTTTGAGGTGAGCGGAGTTAAGCGTGTTCTCAGGAATGGCCAGGTGAAACATTCAGGTAGGTTGTTTGGGAACTTGGACAGATGGAGAGTGAAGGTGAAGTTTGCAGTGTTAAGCGTCAAAAGGGGAGATGAGTATAAAAGAGATTCTCCTGTTTATTTGAAGGTTTTTATGGTTGATTTTTATCACTTAATTCAGCTATCATTTAACTATTCACTGAAGGAAAAATAGTGAAAAAGATTTATTCAATTAGAAACAAATTATTTTAGAGCTTGCTAGGTGGTGGCTGATCATTTGTTGGCCCTGTAGATTTTTGATGATTTGACGTCTTATAGTTATGTAAAAATTAGAATTAAACAAAATATATATTTGCCTCACTTAGGAAATGGTTTTCTGAATCACTTCTCCACATCCTGTTTGAGCTGACGAGGGTTCCCCAAAATTATGATGCACGATTCCTGAGGTGATTTAGCTACAAGATTTCCAAGAGGAAAAACATGTCCCTGAAGTGGTGCATAATTCAATTTAAATCTGCAATTTTTCAAGAGGCACACATTTTCCCATCTCCCAAGGTCTAGAAATATGTCTTTTTTAAGATGCTTTGCTTTGGTGTCACTTTTAACTTTCTCTTTCTCTTAGGTTTGTCTTTTTCTTTGGGTTCGCCTTTTTCTTGGTAATAAAAGGTCATGTTGAGGCCAAGAGATTGCGGAAGGAACTTGGCCATGTGATAAGGGGGTGGCTAAGAGAAGGCTTGTGTTTCCCCAATGTTTAGACAAGTCTGGCTTGATAAGGTCCTCCTGGTGTACTTGCAAACAGTCAGACCT
Source organism: Magallana angulata (assembly GCF_025612915.1). Taxonomy (NCBI): domain Eukaryota; kingdom Metazoa; phylum Mollusca; class Bivalvia; order Ostreida; family Ostreidae; genus Magallana; species Magallana angulata. The sequence continues at coordinate 6,639,198 of NC_069114.1, forward strand.
TTATTGTACGTAGCCATCACAGAAGTACACTTCTAGACTAGCAGACATTTGTTTAATACTTCAATCTTACTGTGCGCCATTGGAATACATTACACTATTTTTGGGAGTTGATTTATATGGCAGGATTAAAGCAGGGAGCATAATTAACTTGCATGGTCATATTTATTCATTATGACTTAAGGTCTGCCTCAGGCAATTTAATTTCCCAGGAAAAAGCCATTTGAAAAAAAAAAGCGCTCTTTAAATGCAGACCTAGTTTTTCTTGTCAATTTGTTTAAAAGTAGTAATTTGAAGTTTTGTTTTATTTGGAGCACATGGAAATGGATACGGTACTTAAAAAACCTTACAGTTTTTTAATGAAATCAGCAGCCTTCATTTGATATAGTAAATTTTAGAATGCAAATGAACCACATTCTCTTGAAACATTATTTATTATATTGAAATGATTTTTGTTGCTCAATATTTTGCACTTAAAAAAGACGTTTAAAAAAAAGTGTTTTCCATAGAAGTTCTGAAGTCTCTTAATAAATTAATACCCTGTCTTTTATTATAAAGTTAAACTTTAATATTCAATAATAAATGATGGTCAATGAATTACTCTTGATATATCATCTCAGAGCAGGGAGTGTGTGTGTGTGTGTGTGTGTGTGTGTGTGTGTGTCTATATATATATATATATATATATATATATATATATATATATATATATATATATATATATATATATATATATATATATATATATATATATATATATATATATATATATATATATATATATATATATATATATATATATATATATATATATATATATATATATATATATATAATGCAAGAACTCTCCAGAACTGAATGGAAAAGTCCGCAGTTGAATAAGACTGCAGGTCTATTTAAAGTGTGTTCATTGACGCAATATTATTAAATCATCATCGTTCTGACTTCATTTTTCCCCCAGAGGCTGCAGTTAATTAATGAGGAGGAAAATTTGTGGACATAAAGAGAAACTGTCACTGATTTTTCTAGGAATTTGTCAGACTGCCCGAGTCTAGTGAAGGGGGATATATAAATATAGGTCATTCAGAAGTCCTTTATTTCCTCTATTTAATTTTTTCCCTTTATTTTTTGTTCAATGATACCTCAGATTGTGTTTCACTGTCTCCAGGGAACTTTTTATTTAAAAAAAAAAAGATAACATTAATATTTTAAAAAAGACAAACATACAGAACCTTGTTGTATCCTATTTCACTTTTTTTTTGTGATAAACAAATGAAAAAATTATTCAAATCCAAGATGGGAACAATGATGGACACTGTGTCCCGTGTCCCCCGGTTACAACTTCCTGGTATGGTCCAGATAATGTAAAATAGGTCAACCTATTAAACGGGTGCAGCCACTCACGACCAACAGGAAAATTTACAATAAAAGAACATCTCTTCTTTGTCGCCTCCGACAGGAAGTTTTTTAACATTGCCATGTTAAGTAAGGACTTCTTCTTGTACAAATTATCAGACATTGAAAAGTACTACCTGTGAACGGAGATTTTGTTTGTTTCTGGAGGACAGCTTCAGATGGTCTGTCTATGTTGTAAGTACTAGGTATATATATGTCTAAGGAAGGTCGGTGGTTAATGGGTCGAGGTATTGTGTCCATCCATGTGCATCGCATTAGATATTCAGAATGTAGTTTTGGTTTTGGGGGATGTTTTTTTTAAGTTATGCGAACTTTAAGGCTAAGCTATTTGTCAACAGCATTTTTAACAACAATTTTTAAAGAATCAGTCAGAGAAATTTTGGTACATTTCGGAAGGGGGAGGATAAAAGTAATAAATTGAATGCAGTTTTTTTTTTTTGCATCCTTGCATACTTAGAGTCCCTATGAAAGCACTTGTATTTTAACCTAATACCTGATAAAGGTTACATGATAAATGGCAGTTTTATCTGAACAGGTGAGAGAGGGGGGCTCACCAGAGGGAGAAGAGGGTGTTCCAGCTAATCGGGGGATAGGCTCTGATAAAGTAGACAGGTCGTGTTTACCTGTAGTTTTTATTGTGTTTGAACAGTGAGTCAGGGAGCAAGAGAATCCGTAATCTACCGAAAACTGTGCAGGGCATTCAGAAGTCACCCCCCTCCCTTGTCTATTTGTGTGGCTCCTTAAGGAGAGCAGCCATGAAAGTCTGTCTGTGTGTCTAGAGAGGAAGTAAAGAGAACTCTCTAAAAATCGGAAAAACCAGGGAGGGAGAAAGGTGTGATGTTATGTAATGTTTTACGGTTGGGTGACTCTGAAAGATGCAGGTGCTGAATGGGGCTCTTGATGCCAGGTAATTACAGCTCTTTTCACCCCATGTTTTGATTTTCATTAAAATTTATCACTCGGTAGCCTTTCCAACCTTTTTAAGTAAATCAATATGCCATAGATGTCTTTTCATCAGAAGAGGGTGGGTTTTTTTTAGCAAGATATCAAATCTCAATACATCCTCTCCCCAGTACAAAAGTGCACCATTAACGTTGGTCTAGATGATTGCATGGCATAGAGGTAATGAATGCCAGCAACATAAAGGACTATTGGAGGGTCCCAGTTAAGGCTCTGTGTCAGGAATTTAATAACTATTCACTTTGTAGCCACCAGACCAGGGGTACATTAATGAGATGGGTTCTTTACGGACTGTGCCGTTCTATTTGTGGCGCTTTTGAATTCCAAGGTGTTTTTATCATCGCTTTTGTGCCGGCCTTGAATTTATCATGTATTTGTACAATGAAAAATTTTGGGTCACCATGGCATGTTGAAAGTCCATATCAGTGTAGGTCTGTTTGACTGAGGATTTGTACAGCGAATATTGCAGCATGGCAATGTGATAGGGGAAGAAGGTTTTACTGCTTAATCCAGGGGGACCCATTCACCGAAAATCCAGACAAATTGTGGGAAAATTGGCGGGAAGTTTCAAGACAGGGGACTTAATGTGGTGCGTGCGATGCATTTTTGGAGTGCATATGTGAAAGCTGTCATGTTAAAAGGACATTTAATGGAAAAAGGCAGACATTGAAATTTAAATAAGATGAATCAACATGGGATTTAACCATTGATATTGATAGCAACTTGTACAGGTAAAATTTCTCAGGTGTTAAGGCCTGATGTTACTTCATTTGCATGTTATAGAAATCTTGAATTTTGAGTGGATTGCTTAGTGCGTACAGAGAGACGCGCGTAGACAGTTTTGTCAAAACAGCCGATAAGCTACCATTCTTAGCAGTGAAAAACGCAAGTTGTGATGTTGATCAGGAAAGTGGCGAGAGGAAGAGAATGAGGCATGTTGGGATGGTTTGTGATGTCTTCGAGACCTGTGTTCTGAGGTTATGAGAGGTTAAAAACCCAATTTGTATGCTAATTATGGACAATTTTTGGTGAGGTAATAATTTTTTTTTATAACTCTTGTCTTGTTACGCATGTCATTTCGACCGTCTTAAACCATGTTGTCTGTACTCTTGCTCTTAAATGAACCCTAGCTGACTCTGACTCACTTCTAGAACATTTCTGCAGAAAGAAACCATTTACAAATCCAAATTTTTTTTCACTTTTGAATTATAGTCTCATTGTGGTATACCTAAGTTTTGTGCATATTTCTTCTCGGTGACACAAAGTATATGTAGTTTGTAATTTGTTGGGTTGTTGTCGGGATAGTTTTTTTGTATATCCCAGACACATTAACCCTTTGTTTTATCCTCCTCCCGGAAGCTGAAACAGATGTAAGTCTCAGTACGGGGAGAATAGTGTTGGCTCTAGTGTCACCATCGGCAGATTTCACCGAGTCTCCACTGACCGCCTATACACGTGTGTGGTGCAACGATGTTAGGTTACTGACAACAAGAAAACCAGAAGGTATAATCCCTTGTAACTGTCAGTACTCATCCAATCCCCCACCCCTTAGGAATCCCGGGATCTAGTGCGCCCGCTCTTTGTTAGAGCTTATCTGATCCTTTTGATGAGAGGGAGAGGTGACAGAGATGGTGCAGCTTATGATGGAAATATGCTGTTTTCTTCCGTAGCAGAGTCTTCTTTTCTTCTCACTTCCTCAACCTGGTCACAGTAGAAGGACAGAAGTAAAAAAGCGCTCAACTTCCGCTGCGGAATTAGTTCCTGGGGAGACCTTTCTGTTGTCTTACTGGCTTTGTGTATGAGGAAACTTCTGTTAATTGTCAGTTTTATCAATGTAAGACCTGATTTTTGTTTTCATTTCATTCTTTTTCTTTCTTCCTTTTATTTTTTCTTCCCTCTGTTCCTTTTTTTGTGCTGGTGGTTTGTGTAACATGGATATCTCTGTCTGACGATTAAAATCACTTTTGCAAACTGTACGATAGTTTTACTACTAAGTAAAATTTTTTAGAGGGGATTTAAGGTTGAAGTGTATGATTCAGGGTTTTACTGTTAACAAACTAAAAACATCTGGAGAATTTTGAAATGTTGGATGATTTTTATTTTTTTTTCTCCCTCTGCTGAAAATTGCCCTTCACTACTAAATGAGTGGAGTTGTTTTCCCGGGAATAGTTTATGAAAATGAATGTATTTGTTTGGGTGTCCTGACAGCTTATCGAACGGCTGATATGATGTAGTTTGAGCCAGAGAGAGTTTGGTGCAATTGAAAGTGATGAACGTAGGGCCAAGGGCCTCACTTTCATTTCTAATGGCTTCCCAACGTCTGCTGAACATCAAATAATTTTATTTCACTGCAGTTTTGTGCTGTTAATTTTGTTTTTTCATTTTCAACCTGTTGTATCGTAACTTTTAAGTCTGTTAGAGAGAGAACAAATGGCGACATGTGATTAATCTTTGTGCTTACAGTTTATGTATGTCAGAAGACAAAAAGGTTTGATATTTAGACAAAATGAACTTGTTTATCAAAAAGTTGCCATGTCAACTGAAGAATGCTCTTGTCAGTGTGATTTGTCATTTCAGCTCGTTTAACTTTGGTGTAATGAATTTATCATTACAGATTTTTTATTTCTTCTTTTGCAGATTATTCAGTGAAGTTTGGAAGAAATACAACATCGGATTCACACACCTACCACTGTTGAACGTCTCCCTTCTGTAGCGCATGTCGTTTTGGATGTTTTTTTACACATATTGTTGATATTGATTATTAGTGGTTTGTTTTAAGTTTTTATCTTTGTTGAATGCGAAAAGAGATTTGAGAATTCTCACAGGCAACACACACTGTCTTCTCTCACTGTCGACCGAAAAATTGCGCTCCTTTTATCGGTTCCCTTGACTGGAATTTTTGTGTCTGATCGTAAGAAACCCAGCAGTCTTTCATTTTGGTGTGACATCTTGTAATGGCCATGGTAAACAATCTGTTAGCAATTGGAAGTAACGTGAAGGACTCGCGATGGCTGACCCTGGAGGTCTGTCGCGAGTACCAGCGCAATAAGTGCACACGGACCGACACCGAGTGTAAATTTGCACATCCTCCACCCCACGTGGAAGTTCAAAATGGCCGAGTGACGGCGTGCTTCGACTCCATCAAGGTAGGTAACTTCTGTATTATTTTAATTGTCACTCGTCTGTTCTGTTGGAGCATAACTGCTTGAATACAATTTTCTACTAAAAAATTTTGACGAGAAGAGAAATTTACCATAAGCAAATATATATAAACTTAACTGTTTAAGTGAAGCATAACTAATTTTAAATTTTTTTAATATGAATTCATTATATAAGAATAAAAGATATATTGATAAGTAAATTAACTTCAGTTTGTTCATGAATCTCTATATCTTGACAATGAAATTACTGCATTTATTTGACAATACCATAAGTACATTAACAAACTGCTTGTTAATGTTTGGAGCTAACAGCTGCTATTTGATTTAATCCTCTTAACAAGTTATTTAAACGTTGGTTTAAGATTTTAACTATTTTCATTAAGAACTTGCCGGTGTCATAAGCCTCTTTGTGGCAGATATAGATAGTTTCTGATAACATGATTATTTTAACAAAGTTATCCCCCTGGATTTGTAACTCTTCTGTGCAATGTGGATTAAAGATGTGGGAATCTAGGGAAGATCGAGTTCATTAGGGAGTAAGGGGGGCACAGCTAGAGACACTTTGAAGCCTGCTGAGCTCTGTAGATTGATGCTTTTTCCAATTCCAGGGCTATGTTAAATATTCTGCCCTAAATTCCTAAGTGTCTTGATGGAATTAATTGTCTTAATAATCTGTGGTCTTCTCATAATCTCTTTCCTAATTGATTACATGATTAGTGTTTTTTCGGGCACGCTGATTTTTTGTTGCTAAGGGAAATTATTTCTTTTCTTTTCTCTCTGGATGTGCAAGAAACAGACTTTGTCTCAAGTTTTCCAACCTTTCAAGCTTAAATCGAGGTATTCTAGCTATTTTCATGATCCAAGTTAACAGCAATTCTCATAGGTCTACTAGTCTAAGAATTTATTTTTGCGACTGCATTGAAAACTGGATGTTTAGTAATTAGGATGTATTTGGCAGGAAATGCATTTCCTATTTCTTTTCTCCTTAGCTGCGAAGCCAGAAGACATATTTATTAAGTTATTAGGTATTCAAAAATTCAAGAAGGTTATTGATTCATTTTGTCAGAATGTTAGACATGTTTGCCAAGTAAATATAATATTTTGTGTCAATTATACCCAAAAGATAGACTAATGTTCAAGTGTGCATTACATTAATCAAATGCAGTGCATGCAAGGGGGGGATAGTAAAACCAATGGGGGTTTTTTTCCCAGTAAATGAGGATGACATCATATTATAAATGGAATATAAATTTTGTCCTTCGCTTTGGAAATTGTTTCCCGTAGGCCAAACAGAATGGCAGATAAAAATGACATGCCTGACTTTATTTTATTTTTTTGACTTTAATTAACAAGATGGAGATTTTGACAGAGTGAAATTACTCAGGCTATTCATTTTAATGTCCAGCTAACGTGATTGAAATAATATCAGTCAAATGACATCACTTTTAGGTATTGGATCTGGAACTTGTTTTTTTTTTATTATGGTATCGGCTTCATTAAGAAAGTGATAGGATTTTTGCATAGTGTTATTTGGTGCAGATATAAATTAAATGCAATTTGTTTTGAGTTATTAGAACATAGAATTTGTTTAATGAACCTGTTTTACTCAGAAATTTCTAGCTGCATTCTTTACAACTGGAAAAAAAGATTTTCTCATTGTATTTTTAGCCAGGGAAATACTTCGTTGATGTTGCATGCCCATTATATTTTCCCTTTCTTGCGAATTTATTCATTATGAAGAGAATATTATTTATTGATTTTGTTAAAAGTGACTCAAAAGCTGTTGCACTGTTCTGAATTTTTCTAGAGGTAACATGCCTTTGCATGATTAAAGAAGCAAAATTGTGAGTCATTTCCCTTTTACATCAAATTCTTTCTGAGCGGTCTTGTTCTTGTGTCTTGTTCCATGTTCCTTATGTAGTATAGAACACATTGATGAGAGAGAGAGAGAGAGAGAGAGAGAGAGAGAGAGAGAGAGAGAGAGAGAGAGAGAGAGAGAGAGAGAGAGAGAGAGAGAGAGAGAGAGAACAAGAAGTGAGAAGAAAAGATGATCAAGAAGTGAGAGGGTAGATGTAGTCAGTTCAAGACGAGGGGTTTAGAGAAATAAGCAAAGAGAGGTCATTGTCTGCATTGCATATTTGTTGGATCCATTTCTAAAATGACTAATATGCATCATCTAATGCTGTATTGATTTCAGAAGCCATCAATTTCAAACACTGCTCTCTTTAACAGAATGACCTGCGTCTCCGGGTCATTCTTTTATTTTAACAAAATGAACGAGCCTCAGCACCTGCCTTCTTTAGTCGATGCATGCTGCCAAGCCCACAGCATGCCTTCCTTTATTTTCAGGTCTTCACTTGCAGCCAAATGTTATAAAAATTTATTTAAATTTATAAATACCCTTCCAAGTCTGATTTTTTTTTATCTCTGTCATTCTCTCTCCCTCTGTTTCTATCAGAACGACAGACTTTTTCTGGAACAATGAATGTACAGTGAAAATGTATGCACAATAGCACCTGCAGTTGCAGACAAGAAAGAATATGAAACAATACATCAAATATGCTACTGCGTTAGATCTTATGCCACTCTGCCTATGGGGTTCATTCCAGACTATTTCTGTTGATGAAATATTTAATGCAAGGCTAATTTCAGAAATCGGGGTAAATTGTCTTTCATAATTCATTTGAATAGGTTTAGTGAAGTTTTAGTTGCCTGCTCTTTTTCCTTAATTTTCAAAGGTTAAACCCCGACAACAACATATTGGAATATCGTTTTTGGCATTGGAAACGTCGACACGATTCTTCTTTTCCTTTTGTTTTCCGGAAAAAATAGCAGATTAAAATCTGAATGAAAGACTTCTTTTCTGTTTTCTTTATTATCAAATTGCATGGTTTTCGAATCGAAACTGCTTTTGGCTAAAAGATTACATGATGTATGCATATATGGAATCCTACTTGATTTGGATGCACAGAACACTGTATTAGCTTTTCGTCGTCTGCTTGTGACGTAGTTGACTGCCTTTTAGTGATGCGCAATTACAGGGAAGTCGGATTGAGTGAGACATATGTACAGATACTGTGCCCAGACTAATATTCCTCCAGATGATATCTGGACTCGGGCGTCCAGACTAATATTCCTCCAGATGATATCTGGACTCGGTGCGTACATGTATATCATGTCTGTCCTCTCTCTCTCTCTGCATTGAGATCCCCCTGGTTACAATGTCTAACCAGATTAATTCTTCCCCCTGTAATCTCCTCCGTCTGTCCTAATGCTGATATATGATTAGCCTACAAATGACATTAATTGTCTGATGGGGTTTTATAATTTGGAGGGAAAGGAAGGTGGGAGCATTGTAGTGTGAGATGGTGCACAAGTACCGTAATTTTGATCTGTCTGATGTCTGTGCTACATAAACCAGAGATGTGATTTGCAATCCACATAAGAAATCTTCTAGATTGTAAAGGTCTTCTTCCATTTTTTTTTTATTGGAGGGGAAGGGGGGAATGGAACCCAAGTACAAAGTTACATTATTGAAATGATCATGTCTAGTCAGGTCAGGAAGGTCATGACCTTGTATGACCTTTAATGATTCTAATACAATGCAAAAAAAACCCCCAAAAAACAAACACAACAAATGCTTCTTGTGTCAACGAAATTGCAAGATTGATAGAGTTTGAAATTTGAATTTTGTATATATTTTACCTGTAGTGATATACAACTAGATAACACAATTACACCTGTAAATTAAGTCTCTTTCCACAGGTAGGCACTTAGTTGGGCCCCTAGAGAAGCATGGCAGTTTTATGTATATAATATGCAGCAATGTATTATCAGACTATCACTGCATATTTCCCTTACACGTGTTATTATCAAAAACTCTCCCAATGTTGTCATATTGAAGCAAATAAAATCCACATGATGTCTCAGTGCATGAAAAGGAAAATGATCAGACGTTTTGATCTGTCTGGCTTTTTTAGACATGTTGCTTCAAAACTAAAACTTCAAGCTGAAAGTTAACATCTTGTTTTGTCTCTATAGCAGTATTCAACTGGAACAGATTGTCGCAATATTGTCTTTTAGGTATTTAAGAGCCAAAATCAGATCTCAAACTGAAAGTGGAGCTTTTGTTTTAAGATAAAATGATTGAGACGGAAAGTGAACAACCTTGTGTGACATAAATCTCTTTGTGCTTAATGCTTCATCTTGAAAATCAGGAAAAGCAGGATATTTTTGGCATTAGATCACTTTATTACAAACTGGAAGGAGCAGTTTATGGTCACTAGATTAGGCGCGCTGGGCTGTGGTTATCTCACTTTATGCAAATATTTCAAATGTTCAAAACCATAAAGAGGCAAATTTTTGGGAAATACAATATCCGCTTTCTAAAATTTCTGATGCAGTTTTTTTAATTGACTGCAAAATAATAACTACCTAATCTTTCCTAATGTAAAATATCGAGATGTAAATCTTCATTTCTGATGGAGAAAAGTCTCGAAATAATGGAAGCAGAGGAGAATGAACAGCTTTTTCAGCCATAAATCGCCTTGTCGGAGACTCGAGTGGACCGGGATTAGCATAGTAGCGGGCTTTTTTTGTCAATTTGTTGTTCTGATTGGTTATCATATCTGTCAGAATGGGCAACATCAAACTTTGACATTTGTTGCTTTTTTTTCTAAAGGCGAAACCTGCGTGCACGTAAGACGTTAATGGCATCTGCAAGGGAGTCTCCGCTTTCATGATTATGTTTAGCAATAACATTTTGAAAATTGGATTGTGCAAGGCGGAAAATTGAAAGCGTACCCATCCCTTTTTTTTTCAACTATAGAATACATCATAGCTGGGAGTTGCGAGGTTTAATTTTGATAAACCAATCATCAATTAAATATTTAATTCTTTACTTGTATTTCATTTGGACAATTTTGATGAAAATTAATAATTTAAGAGGATAGACATCTAATACCCTTTAAAATAGATTTAAAAATGTGTAATCATAAAAAACATAAACTTGATCTAAAAACAACTTTTTTTTAATATTCTTGCCCCCATAATTTATAAAATTCTGTCACAAAAGTACTTTGCACCAATAACAATGGAAATTAATTAAAATTTGATTGGCATATTTTCATTGAGATAATTTGCGCATATTCGAAAATGGGCAAAAAAGTTTTCATTTGAGTAATCATCAAAGCTAGAGAAAAGGCGAAATTAGAGAAATCTGAAATCCTTGATATTATCTTCCTTCCTTGTAAACACCCCCCCCCCCCCCCAATTTCTCATCAAGTATAATTTGAATTTTAACTTTGTATTGAATATGCATAGGCGTCGGAAGCAAATTGAAAGTGGGGGGGCTAGACTAATCCTCAGAAATATTGAGAAAAAAGTAATTCCCAAAATCATGGAAATCCTAATCCGTGGGGGGGGGGGGGAGTATACCTATACTTCCAAAAAAATTAATTACTTACCAAAATTTTTTTTCTCAAAATCATGAAATTCCTAATCCGTGGGGGGGGGGGGCTAGTATGCTTCTGAATCTAACCTCTCAATCTTTCAAGGTAAATTTACGAACAATAGTCTTTCCTGCGAGAAAAAGTGGGGGGGCTGAACCCTCTATTATGCTATGTTTCTAATGGTTAGGTATAACTTTGCAAAAAAAGTGGGGGGGCTAAGCCCCCCCTAGCCCCCCCGGTTCCGACGCCTATGATATGGCGTAAAGACTGTACTAGTGGAGGATGATTTTTTTTTTCTGAAAGAAAAGGGGGGAGAGAAATGTTTATTTACATTGCAATGGATTTCCCTCTTGTTAACATCAAAGCCTATTAGAGAGGGAGAAATAGAAAAGGCTCCTGATCTTTAGATGTCTTAAATTGCCTAATTATGTCTTGAACAAAACATGTACTCTACGCAAACTCTTAAATCCGTCCCATATGATCTTAAGTTTCAGTCTGTTATCAGCAAATTCAGATTAGGAATGGTCATTTGAGAAGAGAAGGTCATCTCAGCATCTGTACATATCAGTGGCTAGTCCCAGGTGATGTATGAATGATTAAACCAAGCACGGCATTTATGAGGCGATAATTGACAATTATTGCCTCCACTGATTGCTGAATAGTGTATTGACCAGGGCCGTAAAAGGCAGGCCAATGACAGAGGGGGTTTGATTAATCACCTTGACCAGGTGATTCCAGCAGGTAAATCAGGCAGCTAGTTTAGTCCGGGGATAAACATCTAGAACGTGGAAAAAGAAGTGGCTTCTAAGTCCTTGTTTTAAATGACAAATGGAAATAATGATGGTCATTAATTATACAACAGCATTGTTATGTGTGGTGTGTGTCTGATTGATGGTGACAGGGGTGTATGGAGGTCGAACAAAGGCAGTGTTTACCACCGCAATCACCAAGACACAGATTCTTCTTAAAATTCTAGTTCGATACTCCAGGTGTTGTCACACATAGTCAGCTAATTTGATTGGTTATGAAGTTTGTATGATACCCATATTATTCACAGCAATCGGTCTTTGACCATTAGTTAAGGAAAGATTTCAATGATTAATGATAAATCATCTATTATGGTGAATTTGAGTGTCTCTCTGTCCATTTAGGGGGGAAATAGGAGCAAAATGGAATTCTCTAAGACCCCTTTTTTCTACAATTACTAATGGAGAATTCCAGTAAAACTCAGATTCAGTGTGATTTGTGAAAATATCCTTGGTACTTCAATGTTGCAGTAATGTGGTCAGTGTTATGATTAATTTGTATCTTCTATGATAGATATCGAGAACGAAAGTACTCATTTTATTAGTGTTCTAATACTCCTCACCTGAAATCACCTTGAAAGTCACAGGTACGGTAAATCTCGTTATCACCTGAACTTACATGAGCGAGATGCTGTGAGATCAACACCTGAAGGTGAGAGGAGTAAGCGAGAATACCTGTGTATCTCAGGTAACTAGGTGACCATGGCTGTCTATAATGCAGAGAAGGGAGTTTACTGATACTTAAGCATGTGTGGGTTGTGATTGAATAGTTTACGGCTGGATGAAAGGGCATGCAATTTAATTTGACGAGATCTGTTGTACCTCATACACACATGTGTATACACTTAACTGCTTTATTTCCATTCTGATAGTGCCATGTTTTTGAGTGGGGTACTTTTGAAATGGGGGGAACTTTTTTTTAATTTTTCAAGGTATTACAATTACTTGAAACTTCGACGGTAAACAGATTTATAATGGGAAACCTAAAAAAAAATGACATTTAGAAAAGGGGAAAAAGTAGTTGATTTAATAAATGTCAGTTTTATGATCATATCTTGATTAGAATAGAAAGCCAGACATATTAAAATGGAGTTCACGTGGTGTAAAGTTATAATCAACAGACAATCAGACCTGTAATTCGCAGTTCAATATTGATTTTGGCCCATGATTAGAATTAATATTAATTTTCCGTGTGCATGAAATGGGCTTGAACAATGATCTATACAAATGCAGAAGATCTGTAGAAATGGAGCATGTTGATTTGTTTTGGTGGATTTATGACAGGTAGATAAGGGGGGCAGAGAAGCACCTGTTATCTGACATTTGTCTGGTCTGCTGGTAATTGACCAATGGCCAAAATCCTAGCTTATACACTAACCTTTTGTCATGTCTAGACTCTTCTGGAAGCCCCATCTATTCACTCTATTTATAATGAAAACAATTTAGTCCTTCAGGATGGGGATTCTTGATCATTTATTTCCGACTAATTTAATACACCCCTGTCAAGAACAAAACCTACTTATTCAATATCAGAATTTGTTCAGTCATAACTTTCACCTTGAGTGAACTGGGACAATATAATGGTAGAAGGAACTATACTGAAAAAGATTAATTTTTTTTTGGGGGGGGGGGGGGGGTGGGGGTGGGGGGGTCAAGTAAGAATCTTTTTTTTATTGCATGGGGATGGGTATTATATGGCAGGATTAGGGTTTGGGGAATGGGAATATACCGGGTACATGTAATTTAGCTTGATAGTCAATCAAATTGCTGAAGGAAAAAAACATTGTATGTATATATATTGCTTTGAACTTCAATTATCTAATATTCTAATAGAAATTAGATAAATGGTATATATAGCATCGTAGTGGATTTTATGTTTATGGAGACATTATTCTCAAGTTGTTAAGACTTTTATAATTAGAAAAATCTCTTAAAAGTTTTCCAATTTACTTTCATCTGCTTTGAAAGAAATCCCAAAATAAAACTTTTAGTACTTATGGAGAAAATTCCATTAAAGATGGTTTCGGCTAGACAGGCCCACTCCTTGGAGAGAGAAATAGATGTCTGGAGAGAAGGTTGTGTGTTGAGCTATAAATGGTGTTTTGCATGCAATTTGAAAGGTCAGCAAGAGTTTCCAGGGCCCTTTGATCCGTGTGATAATTTGCTGTACATCTTTTTGAACATCCTTCAGAGGGCTACATCATTTCTCACCTTAGGGATTGTGCAGACTGAGCCATCACGGATATACCAGCGAAGAAACTCACCTACGAAACAAATTAAAAGTGTCGATACAGGAATAAAGTGTGGCCTCGGCCATTGAGAAAGTCTGCAGGCATGGACCATGATGTGTTTATAGTCAAACTTGTAAAGTAAAGTAAACACTTGATAGCTAAAGAATTGAACCCATTAACAGCCCCCCATCTGTTACAGAGCAGCACGGATCCAGCTGCCCCCCAAAAACATGTAAAATTCCATCAGCTTTCGACATAAATGAAGGTCTCACATTGTTTGTAATAAGTAATCCCGAGTCGCACAGAACTGTTTGATGTAGAAACCCTGCTTCTGTTTTGGCGATGCAGGGAAAGTGCTCTTTTGCAGCATGTCGAGGTGTTTGTGGTGGAGCAGATAACTGTGGATGGAGAGCGGTGGGAGTATTAGATAATAAACATGTAGAGAATCTTCAAAGTTATCAAATGCCGTTATTATGTAACTGCTTGCACTATTTCCATTTAAAACAAGCCAGCCCCCCAGGTCTTTGTTTTCCATTAAGAGTTTTTTGGGGGTTCCCTGCAATTTAACACTGAGTAACACTTGTATCAACAGATAACGCGGAATCTTTTTTCAATTGACCCAGAAAAATTGATAGTGTTCTCAAGTATCTAATTTCGCTAAGACTACGTCTATTTGTTAATTGAATTAAACTCTTGGGTTTGAGTGGAAAAGTTTGGGAGTATTTTCTAGAATTGGTGATAAAAAGAATACAGAAGTTGGAAAAAAAACAAATTTCCAGTTGGAGAGAAAGAAAAGAAAAATTCCTAGAGTTGGATAGAGAGAAAAAGTTCATTGAGTCAGATGGAGAAGAAGGGGTACAGTGTACAAGTTTGGAACAGTTGTTGGAGACACAGAAAACAGAAGTCATGGTATTTTGGAAGTGCACATGCAGAGAGACAGAGTATAAAAATGTTTTATGGTTATGGTTTTGGAAAACCCTGCTCTTTAATGAATTCTCATATTCATGTGCACGAAAAGGGACGGTTAAATCAATTTGATTCCGTACCAAGAATATTAAGTCAAATACAGGATTTGCTGGAATATTTGCATATTTATTACGAATAATGAAAGGTTTTGGATGGTAGTAAAGCAAGACAAAATGGTAGGAAATTTCCATTAGTGTAGCTATATTGTCATGTTGGCTTTGTTCTATCTAGACATTATTCTGCATGCAGTCAGATTGTTGAGATCAAGATCTCTGTTGTGAATTAACTTTCATTTTGTCTCTCTTAAAAGAGTTATGCAAGAAAAATAGTTCTAGACTGTATATATAAATATTTTATATGTACATATTATCAAAGACTAGTGTTGAATTAAATCACCTGTTTACCACCTCTGAGTAATGAATAGGAGTTTTAAATGAAATACGAGATTTCACATTTTAATAATAAATGCAGGGAGGAAATTGTTGATATATTTTGATTTTCAATTTGATTTAAATATTCTCTATGGATGGAATCTAGGGCCTTTAAGAGCTGGAGGGTGCGTGTGTTGTATTCACTGAGCCTCTGATTCTGCCTGATTTAACTCCCGGAGTCAACATTGACATTTTAAATCAGAGGATTTTATGCGTCCTTGTCCATTGTTGTTTGTTTATAGTGCTGGTCAGTGCGTAGACAGGGGGTCAGCCAGGGGTCAACAGCGGTCAGGTAAATACCCCAGCTGTCTGGAGATCCCACTGACCAATGCTGATGATGGGGGAGAGATTTGTAATGAATAGCAGGGGGACCTCAGGGACCGACCATCAGCACGTGCTGGCTCAACCCTTATCGGAGTCTTTATCAATCTGAAGAACAGTTAGACTGATCAGTGTTGACAAGTTCATGGCAAGCTCCTTTGTCCTTCTTTGTATGGTTCATGGCTTAAACTAGCGAGGACTGATGCTGGAGAGTTTATATGTTTCCAATAATTACTGTGAGGTTTATGATGTGGAGGGCACAGGTCATCTGAAGTCTGACTCTTCTGTGATTGGAGACTCAAAAGTTGCTGACATTATCTTTGTTGCGTTGACTGCGTTGAAATATCATTATATTATGCTTCTTTTCACAAGCCCAGATAACATTAACATTTGAAATATGAACAAATTCTCTATGTTCTTTATCTGCTATGAATGCATGGTCAGCTTTTATTTGTTAGCTGGTATCTTTAACCCCCTGCAAAAAAAAAAAAAAACAGCACAATATTGGAAGTCTGAAATTGTTATTATTGGATTCCCATAAATATGTATGCTCTCAGCTTCATTGGAAACAAAAAAATTGAGAAATGAAGAAAAAATGGCAATGGTACAGTAAGCAGTACCCCCCACAGGAATTCCGATTGAATCCAGCAGAAAAAAAGTTTTATTACCAGAAAGAAAGTTGTAATAAGGGGGAAACAATCAGCTAACTGATCAAGGGACCTGTTTGATTGACAGCCATCAGAGTAATGAGATTAGAAGCAGTGTACACTCCACCAGGGGGGTAGCTGGGGACTTCCATCAGGGTGCAGTGCATTGTGACAGATGGTGGACCTGTAGTGCATTAACCTCCCCGCCCCAGGAGCTGATGAGTGGAGAAAGTGGTCCCTAGTGGTGCCTTTTAGCCTTTGTTGCATCTGGGGTGACATTATGTTGCTCCATACTTTTGCCTTGGGATGATGACACCCCCCATAGTATATTGTATGTAACACAATGTCATTTGTGGGAATAGTTTTGATAGACCAGGCCCATAGTTTCAAGAGCTAATAATAAATGTATAAATGCCCTATCTTCCCCCTCAATATTCAATAAAATAGAAGTTTTTGGTAGTAAAAGTTTTTTATGCTGGCTGGAACTTCAAGTTTTGTTTTTTGTGCATATCAATTATACATATAGCAACAAGAACAATATGAGGTTGCTGTAGAATACTGACCCCCCTCACCCAGAACAAATCCTCCCCCCCCCCCTCATTAGATTAGAATTTTAATATTATAATATCATTAAAATGATTTGTGAAAAGAGGTTTGACATATTTTTAAAAAGAGGCTTGACATTATATGACCTTTTGTGTCAGTACTGATATTTCATTGACATTCACTTTTATATGAGGGAGGGGGGGGGGGGGTGCAAATGTGTTACCAATGAAAGTGCATGGCCTTAATGAGTTTTCAAGGTGATCCATCAAACAGTATGCACCAAATTGGGTCACAAATGTGGCATTATTCCTGACCATTTTCTGGTGCAGTGTCATTTAAGAGTGCCCTGGTCTGACCCCCATTAGGACTATGTCACCTAGTGCTGTCCTAGCCAGACTATGACAGGTGCTCTAAGTAGCCAAATTGTTTTTTTTGTGCTTGTTATGGGGTAACCCAACAGACCTATAACTGTCAGCTGATGAGAGCTCTGATGAGACCGCAGGTACAAATCAATTTATACCTAGAGTTCTGAAGTCTGTGTGAGGGGTGCAGTCTAAATGTCACCGCCTGCCAATAAAACACTTACAAATATGTCATCTGATCATTATGAACACTGTCCACAATTCAATGCCTCTTCCACTCGATGTATGTTGTTTTTTTCCCAGTGTTTCAAACTCATCATAAATGACTTGTCAAACATTAATTCAATATTGGTTGTATGTGATAATTAACAAAGTTGTCTGGAGGAATACTCGATAACAGTCTGGCTATACCGAGATCATCCAAGCTTCCATGGTTTGAATTTATGCTTTTAAATACCGTATAACGGGTATTTTTTACGTGCTTCTAATTTTTATACGAGATTTATAAATCCGTAAAAATTAAACGCATAAATTTTCACAGAAGTGAAAAAACACAGCACGTAAATCAGCTCAGTCCCTGACGCCTGTACATGTAGGTATATTTGAGCATTTTTGGTCATGTGGTGATAACAGTTCAGATCTTTCTATTCAGTCTTGAGTATTTTTTAAAACCACGTTAGTTGCTAGCTTTCAATCACTCAGTCAATAAGTATGGCGGGGATACGAAGCTATTTTAAACCAGTATCTACAATGCCAAATCCAAATGGATTGCTTAGAAAGAAACTAAGTCACGGTGAAATTCCTCCCCCCCCCCTTTTACCATAGATGATATGATTTTAATATTTACGGACATGTCCAGTTCATAAAAAAATTACACGTAAAAATTCAAATCGCCCAATTTTAAGATAAATTCGTAAAAAATCACAGCAGTAAAAATTACCCATAATAAGGTATATGAAACAATTTAATATACAGAAGCCTTTGAAATTGTTCCTAGACACAGCAGATTTGTTTGTCATGAAGAATAGCATACATACAGCTGTGTTTTTTCAATAGTTATAATACAGCTAAGCGAGGAAAAAGTCTTTACGGCGTGTTCGAGGGATCCGATGTTTGGGAGTTAAGTGTCGCACAGCCTACTTATAATCCAATGATGCTCGCCCCGCTAATGTAATCGGGATGAAAACTAGGATGACAAACTGCAAAGTGGAGTATAGCATTACCCTGAAATCGGCAGAAAATGTTTTGCCTTTTTAAAGTAATCTTGTTAAAAGGCAATATTGATGGCAATTCCTGCAGGGGGTGAAAAATTTTGTTTATGATGCGCAATGGCCAGGAGATAATGGGATTTGGAATTTTGTGTCAGTTATGTGGTAATGGCCTAAGCAGTTTCTGTTGCAATAAAGTCTTCTCTTTTTGTTTTAAATCCCAAAAAAATATTTGTTTTGGAAATAAAGTGCATCGAAAATACGTCACAACAAATGAGGGTTGAAGTTAATGGTATGTGGGGCAGGGCTGCGTTTTACAAAAGAACTTACGACTTACGACCAAATCAATGAATGCTAATTAATCCCTAACTAATCAATGTTTTATTCTAATGGCTGTAGAATATATTTATGGAAAATAAAATAGTTGAAAATAAATGCTTTTGTATATATATATATTTTTAAAGACCATTCTATGAGACTGAAAATATTTACGACTTTGTCATAAGTTCTTTTGTAAAACGCAGTCCAGGAGGGCAAGACGAAGAAAGGAATACTAACATTATAATGATTGTCTGCGTGGCAGCAAAGTATTTGAAAGAAAATGAAACCATTGTGTTGCAGCGGAGCATGTAGAAGCACCTGGTAACAAGCCATCCTTGTACTTCAGAGTCGCCCTGCCGTGCACTGTAGGGTTATATTAAGAAACAGTTAAAATTTTCTAGATAAATTGCTCCCCTAAAAAAAATGTGTGTCTGGAAATTATATAACAAAATGTCAGAAAGATTCATATTCAAGCCGGCCTGTTGTTTTGTTTTGTGTGCATTTTATTTTTTTGGAGATTTTTTTTTTTTTGAAAGAGAATTTAAAAGAACATCTGGCAAGGGAAAATTGGCCATTGCTGTTTTATGCTTGCTTTTATAAATTGCCGAAGTCAGACTGAAATATTTGAATATTCCATTGGGTTACATAATCTATAAAGATGCTTTTTTTTAAAAGACCGTCTGAAGGAGTTGGAGAGAGGCTGAGAGAGAAAGAGAGAGTCTTGAGAAAAGGAAAGGTGCCAGATCCTTTCTCAAGCAGAATGGAAGTGATATGTGAGGCAATAAAACTCCCTGATCTAGCTGTGTTGTAGCAGATACCTCTCTTCCTCCCTGCATGCATGCAGGATACTGTATATATTGATCATTAAGTGCTGTTAAATGATGTGTCTGAGACAAAAAAATAAGAGGATGGGAAAAACATGCATTTCTTCTCTTAAAATGCATGTTGCATAAATGGAGAATTAGGTAATTTCACTACAAGACAGACAAAAGAATCTGACCCAGACCAAAAAAACTTGCCAAACTCTTGAATCGGTGTAATAGAAATTTTACATAGATATAGTGCAGCTTCATATCTTCATTACTGCTGTTTAGAGTAATTTGTATCCCAAGAGTTGTTAAATAAATAGATTGGCTGGAGATTTAACAATTCATTTATCTCAAGTTCTCTATGAATTAGTTTA
Source organism: Magallana angulata (assembly GCF_025612915.1). Classification (NCBI taxonomy): domain Eukaryota; kingdom Metazoa; phylum Mollusca; class Bivalvia; order Ostreida; family Ostreidae; genus Magallana; species Magallana angulata. The sequence continues at coordinate 6,659,204 of NC_069114.1, forward strand.
CAAAAAGACCTTTACCATTTTCAGGCTTAAAATGTTTTAATTTCTTTGCACTATTTATACCTTAATGTGTTAAGTTCCCTGAGTTGTCTTTCTTTGTTTTTGGTGCCTTGCCAAGGATACACTGGATCATTAGGTGAAAGATTCTATATGCATATAGTACACACTGAAAATGAAAGCTTTAATTATTATTTGGCCATTCCCATTGATTACATTCTTTTATCAACCCTGTTTTAAGAGTTTGGCTAATTATACTTTGCACCTGTAATTAATGGGACCTGGCTAATTATTAAAAGACATCCTCTAATTAAATAATTAAGATTAAATAAAATTTGAAGGAAAAAAAATATCAGTGAAATTACACTACCAGTATACATTTTAGAGAAAAAGGTTATGTTGCTATCTGTAGACAATCCAGTGAAGTATTTAGCCCAGCATTAATCAGCTTTCATTGACTGATCAGTGGCATTAGGCATAATGGATAAAAACCTATTGATTTAAGTTCAAATGTTTGAGATATAACAGCACTTCTATTTGATACAGAGATCATCATCCTATCAAATCCATTCAACCAGAGATGTCTGTTTCTTTACAACGTTGCTTATGTGTTTTACATACAGTACATGGAATTTATTTCATCATCATGCAAAAGGGTTTTGAAAAGTATTTGGTACCAGCAGACATTTTTATGGCTATAATCATTTGTCTCCGAGTCTGAAAATGAAAATAAGACCACAACTACGAGGGCGATTAGGATATCCGCTTCATTTACATGTAGTCTAGACCGAGCCCTTAGAATCGATCCGTTATCATTACGGACAATTTTTTTTTTTTTCATAAACTTTTTTTGATGCAATGCCCAGCTACATCGAAATAGAATTTTGGCCAAAGGCCAACTAAATTACAGGAGTTTGACAGCCATGTTTGGGTTTGTTTATGGCCATTTGGAGGTGTATTTAGAATAACGCAATAAGTAGAGGGCCTTAAGTACTTAAACACTTTATAAAGCAGTCCATTTGATGAGAAAAGGATCCATACCCAATCACATGTCAGAAATATGCTCATTTGCATCAATTTTGTGATGGAGTACATTTGGAATATATCATTGTAAAGACCATAAATTTAGTTCCATAATTAACATGTCTGCATGATCATTGTATCTGACATTTAATTGGCCTGTGACATTGCGCTGCCATGTATTTTTGGTTGCGCTCAACTAACTGTACAGATTTCTGAAAATGGAGCCCAGACCGTTGACAAGATTGTTTTTTTATCAATATGGCAGCTATAAGCCAGCAAATGCAGTGTAGAACTAAATAAAGCATAAGATGGAAAGTTATGCCTTATTGAGAAGGTCAATCATCTTTTTGACAGTTTTCTGTGGCTGTCCTATTTCTACGACAGCTGTGCTATTTTTATTTTTGATATCATGATCTTTTCAATGTCAAAAAGATATTTTTTTTAAATTACTGCCTCTTAAATGGTCAAAATTATAGAGATTTTTTAAGTTTATAGCAAAAATAAAGGTGAACTTTACAGATTGTTGTATATTCATTTTTTTTTTTTTGTTTAAAATGAATTTCCAATTACAGCTCTACTAAAATGACCACCCCCCCCCCCCCACCGAGCCCCACCCTTTTTTGGAGTTGTCCAGTGGCCCTGAGAGACCTTTCCCAATATAAAGATGCAAGTTCTGTTCAATTAATCACATTCATCGACAGGAGAGCATGTTTCCACTAGTCAGGACCGATAAGATTACGACCTAATTTCTTGTTTCCCCTTTCCTCAAATATTTGTTCTGGGGCCATTTTATTTATTGTTCACTTGGTCTTGCTATCAATGTCAAACTCTTGCTCCCATTGTTTTGGGAGGTAGTTTTGCTGATTGGCCTCAGTATTGGTTAACTGGGCTTTTCTAAAAGAGTTGATTAAAGGCGGTTGATACTATTCAATTCCCTTCTTTAAATTACGATACTTACTGAAAGAGAAACAGATTGCATGAATGGGAGTCTTTTATAAGTCGTACTTCTGGTAATCAGTGTTTTCTACTCGAGATACCATTCAGGGCTGTGTCAAATAATCTGGTTTCCTTGCTTAGCACCAAACAGCAAGCTTTGTTTGGAGACCGTTGTGGTATCAGAATTTCCCAAGATAACAAGGTAGACCCTAGTGGAGTAGAGACATAATGAATGTGGCTAGGCTAGTTAAAAGACCGACTGGACGAGACGAAATTACTTCGACATTTAAATGTTTCCCAATCAGTGTGCTTCCTGCAGTAACGAAAAGGGATTATGTGTAGGATGATGTTTTTTCTCCAAGGCTTTATCACGAGACTACAATTTAGATTTGATTTCTGTGATTGTGTTTTTAAAACAATTTGCGATCGTTAAGTACCAAGACCTATGTTCTACTGAATATTAAGCTTGGGTCTTTTTTGCCATTCTTTCACCTGCTTTGACAATGACTGGAAAATTCCTAGAATTTTTTTTAAAATAGCGTCGAAAAATATCAATCATTTCAAAACAAAATTACTAAATATTTTGAATTTTTTTCTGTTTTCCAGGGAAAGTGTCAGAGGAAAGACCCTCCCTGTAAATATCTCCACCCCCCTCAACACTTACGAGAACAGCTCCTACAGAACGGCCGGAATAATCTCATCCTCAAAAACTTACAAATGCAGGCCGCAGCAGCGCAGACGCTCATACCGTCGACGGGAATCGTACCCGGGATGTTGCCCACCATTGTGAGTATGGAGACCTGAGTCGGGCAAGCCTCGCCCAGGGTTTATGTGTATTTAGATCTCCATGTATACCTTGCTATCAGCTTGATTTGCCAAAAGCAGTAGTAGTACCTCATTTGTTCGGCTTGAAGCTCATATTCCTCCCCCTGCAAGAACAACGCTAAAAAGCAATTCATTTTTTTTATTGTTATTACATTTTTTCTAACAGACTACACAGATAAGTTTTGTAAATAAAAATTCCTTTTGAGTTATATTGTAAAATTAAATGTTAGATGAAAGGCACAATCTTGATCAGAATCTCAGGATTCTGCATAAAAACCTGTGCAGGGTCACATTAAAAGCTAATAGCCACGGTAATTCCTCCATTGTCGAGTAAGACTTTGTTGTCAGGACAAGTGGCAATGTCGTTAAATTTGCAGACGGCAAACATTCAGCATCAGCTGATTGTGTTTGCTTTTAGAGTTTTATGGACAGATCCAACTATAAAGCAACGCATTTGTGAATATATTTGTTCGGACATAAATCTTAATCGATTTGGTCTCCCATAAACTAATAGCGTCCTGTTTTATTCAAAAGGTTCGAGAAAATTGTTTATGCAGTCTTGCATATTCATTAAACCCTGCAATGTATAATTGATTTAGAACGAACAAATCTTGGTTTCTGTGGAAATGGTTAGCAAACCAGAATGGCAATAAATAGATTAGTGGATGTTTATCATAATTTCCCATTATTGTTTTAAGAGATTAATAATTTTAATTCCTAAATTTGCTCTTGTATGTTTTAGTAGTCAGCATTTTATTACTCTTGTGAGTTCATGATTTTATATTCATTATATTTTCACATAATTGAATGTTTAAAAAAAAAATCTAATGATAATACAATTCAATAAAAATATGTTGATTAAAGGATTAGCTGGCTTCTTATAAAAAGAATCTGATGATTTTATTGTACCTCTTTGGATAGTGAATAAATCTGTCTCGTTTAAGCTACCATAAACCTTAAACACATTGCCACGACAACACAGCTCTTTTTTTATAAATGAATGAATCTGCATTTCATTGCATTGCTAAAATTTTGCTTGCAAGGTTTCGCTGTTCAGACACGTATGGCATTGTCCTAATATAATCTTTATTTTCAAATGCTACCATTAGATTTTGGTTTACTTAACAAACGCCAGTTCATTGAAACAATCCTCCTGATTGCAACACATTTTCATGGAAAATTTGGAACATCATTATAGGGTTTGTTAGTGAAGTTTGAATGTCTTGCAATTTTCCAAGAAGTTTGTTTCATTGAACTGTTGATTGATGCTAGATCTCCATATCCCACTCATAGTGGGCTACTTTCTCCATCTTGTTCATGTGCTTGCAAATGATATGAATTTACAATGACTAATATGTATTCTTTTTTTTTTTTCTTTGTTTTGTATGAATTTAATATTTGAACATTGTATTTGATGTGTAATCATATACTGCTAGATGGCGCCAGCAATGTTTTATATATTGTTTTTTCTCAAATCTAACAAAAGCTGTGATTGGCAGATTTCTCTGACATTTTAAGTAATCCAACCAATGAATGAAAAAGAGAGAAAATATCTAGCCAATTGCAGCACTTCTTGGATCATTTTCAACATTACCTAACAAGAGCTATGATTGGTTTGTTTATGTTTTTTGCACCAGTTTGACATGGATACTAATTGGTTTTTGCATGTTTTCTTTCCGTTTTTGAGGCCTCACCGAGCAGCAAGGGATCTCTGGCTGCCCTGCCTGGCCTCTACCCCACGGGGCAGCTACCGACCGTTATGGTAATCACAGATTTAAATGCCTTCTGTATTTGTCATCCAGCCACTCTCAGACTTATGTTGCTTGAGAAACAATGGGGGAGGAGAGGAAGGGGGGGGGGGGTCAACATTTAGAGGAACTTTCCACAGAAAATTATTTATTTCAAGCATATACACTTACATTTCATTCTGACATTGAAAATTTTATTTGTTTATGTGATATATAGGAGAAAGGTGAATGGAAGGGTTGGAAATAATTTGAAAATATTGCTCTTAAATTTATACAACTGGATTGCTAAGATTTTGAAAATATTGCTCTTATATTCTTTAAAAAGGATTGCAAAGAATTTAAAAATTATTGCATATAAATTCATGAAAAAATGGAAAAACAAATTGACGTTAACTGCACCCTCACGTAACCATAATGAGTGTACATAATGAGATACAATAAGTCTCGTATAATGGTCATCTTATCCTGTAATAGCTTCAGCCATTCTGTAAAGAATTCAAAAAGCAACACAAGTTCCTGATTTTACGATCTTCACTCTGACTGCTTTGTTATGTAATCTATAATTAAAGCAACCCTTAATTGTAGTCTATATATTACACAGAGATATGTAGCATTGTCTGCTTGGCTTTTTGTGTGTTTGGGAATTTCATCATTTTATTTAGTTTGATTTTAATCGATATTGTTTATAGCAATTCAGAGCTTATCTTTTTATACGCTTTGCAAAGAAATTAACTTTTTAAAGACACAAAACAAACCTTGTCTTTTTAATAGATGTCAAATTGGGACCCCAAGGCCTTCTACTTTTCAGACATGGTAAATGGCTAGCTTGATTAAGGTGTATAAAATTATCTTTTCCAATATAGATAATCATTACAAATGTAATTTCTTTTAAAGAGATATGCAATGAGTTCTTTTAAAGAGATAAATAATGAAAGCAAAATTGAAAGTTAGATCGCTTTTTTAATTAACAACTTTCATTTTGAACCAAAATAATATTCATGTATGTATTTTACATATCCTAGCCTTATTCTGCAGTGAATCTATTTTTTTCACCATTTTTTTTAACGGCTTGGAAATATATATCCTCTTTTTATGGCTCTAATGTTGTCTGTGTTTCCATGGCAACTTGATAATGATTGGCTCAATTTTTGGATGTTTCAGATTCCCGACCGGGCATATGGATGGTCAGGGGGGGTCGTGACAAATGCAAGTACTGATTCATGTTCTTGCTTTTGTTCGAAGCAAGCTTTTAAATCATTTGTAGGATTATCCTCTATAAAAAAAAAATCCAATATCATATTGCTGCAGCCTTGTAGACTTAAATAATTGTTTTTTTTTTTTTTTGCTGCTTCCTGTCTATGTATGAAATACTTAGTAACGCTTTTTGATATCTTTTTGTCATACAGACCCAGTTCAATTTAAAAATTTCTACGTGATCATTATTTGAAATTATAATGCTTCCATTTTTTGAGCTGCTAAGAGTAATTAGACATTTTAATTGTGAAATTCAAAAACAGAAATAAAAAGGACCGAATTTTTTCTACATGAATTCATTATGTTGCTGGTATCATGTCATTGAGCAAGGAACATTGCTTGAGCAATTTTTGTCACTTGAATTTTTTGACAAGTTAATTAAAACATTACGAAAGGGCCCAGCTGGATACTAAAAGTGAAAAAAGAATGGGAAATATTGTGTAATCATTCAACATGCATGAACAATCATTGTAATGGTGAAAAATGGTAGATTCCATGGGAAAGAAACCTGCAGGCTAGCAACTCGCTGTAAGCGTCAGGTTTAAAATCGAGAGTTATAAAATAAAAGGCAAAACGTTGGAAATTTCTAGTTGAAAGTCTTTGACATATCAGATATTGATTTTAAGTGCCAGCAATCTTTTTTTTTTAAATTTCTGAAAAATGAAAAATTAAAAAAACTCCCTGAAGATATTGGAAAATTTCGGTGATAAGGAACGCGTGATACTTGGTTTTTACTTGTGATCTGGTAATGGACAAATCTGTGAGGGGATTAACAGGAACCTTTCGAACCTCGTTTATGGATATAAACCTAAATCTGTCATTTCCGTCCCAAAAACAATTCTATAATTGACCGATTTCCTTCAGACTCTGGAAAGGTTTTGTCAGGAAATTAAAAAAAAAGAAATAACTCTCGGATGTTTTTTCACCTGTTCAAAGTTTATCCGCTGAATGGAAAAGCAAACAATTATCATATTTGTGAATTTTCGGTTGAGAAATTTCGGTTGCTGCATCTGACTCATCTGTGCAATAAAATATCTTATCTTCTAGTTTATCATGTAAATGTCTTCCCAAATATTCCAACTAATAGGAGGAGATGTAAAAAGTCTGCATTTAAAGATTTTTTTGAAAATCCCCCAAATGTTATACTTCATTGCAAGGAAAATAATTTGTAGATAAACTCCTATAATATTTTTGCAGATTGTGTGTTTTATAATCCGTGTTTTCCTTTGTAGATATTAAAACATCGTTCAGTTGCTTTACGCCACACTAGCTTAAACTTGCATTTTGATAACAACACTTTATATTCATAAGCACTGTGCTATTTTGTGTTTAATAAAATGATTTTCAAATGATATTCTATAATCCTATATATATAATAAATGAAGTATATAAGAAACAAGATTTGATAACAGTTTTAAATAGTGTTCATTAATCTTTGATAATTCAAACAATATTTTATTATAAAAAAGGATTGGACAGAAGGCCCAGGGACCATAAACCTTATACCAGCTCAATTTTGATCTCAGTCTCGCTTTTATGAAAGTAATATGTAACAGAGTGAGGATGAGTTTAAAAGTGAGCTCGTCTAGGTATTATTGCCCTGGACCAGGCCTTATCAATATGAGTCCTGTCCGCAGTGTTCATTCATTAACGTTCAATGACATGTTGTTGTTTTTATCATATTTTGAACACTGTTGTATTATGAAAAAGACATTATGAGAAAAAAGTTGGTCAGCAGGTATTGCTAATATGAGTCCAATCCACTGATCATCCCTTCATTCAGCTGAATTATGTTTTTTTGTGGTTTTTAGGGACACCCTTATCTTGCCGCGTCTGTACCCACCCCGACGTCTCTCTCCTACAACCCCTACACCCTGGGGATGCAGACGATGTCCGTGACCCCACCCTCTGTCAGCGAGTCGCCATCCCAGCCCATCTCCGGTGTAATCCAAGCCGCCACATCTATAGCCCAGAATAAAATTACCAGGCCAGATAGGCTAGAGGTGAGACGATTGGTCAATGCCATTTGACCAATCAAAATTGATGTGTTATTTTGTGTACAGTATAGGGCAGTTTTTTGTGTTTTTACTATAGAGTAATGCTTTGTATTTTGAGGAATATACCTGTTTTCTTATAAAATTTTTGGTCAAAGGTTTCATATTTCTTTCTCTTGACCTTTCGTTTAATTTTATGAATGATGAGGAGGAAAACAAAAGAGAAATCTGATTGAATAATTATGAATTATGACCTTGTGAATTACCACTTTATGTAAAAGTTAACAAAATACAGAAGCAGCATGACTAGTATTGTACTGCTATTTAGTATATTATGATATCAGTATATGTACTGTATGATTTTCACTTAGTATAGGAATTATGATGACCGCTACTTGCTAAATGACCCTACAATAGCCTTGTACCAAAATACCCTCGTACCAAAAAACACATACAAATATCAATTATTTCTGTATTCAATTATCTTCATTGCAATTACTTAATATAATCTGACTCGCTGGACGATGACCCTGACATTTGACCTTTTCCACCACCAGTGCCCACTATATAGGTCCATTAAGTTATCGGTGCTGATGAGAATATCCTGTATTTAGAGTATATTTCTGTCTGTAGTCTTGCTCTTACTTTCCTGCTGTACTACTGTATTTTACAAGAAATAGAGCCAAATTACAACCTGTGTACTCTGTTTCCTGAAAAGCTTTTAACAATAGAATTAACTCAGACTTAGAGGTCACCTGTTTAGTTGCGCCTCACTCCTTAGCTATTCACATCCTAAAAGCTTCCGATATTTATTTTTAAACGGGGCAATGCAGTTTGGGTCATTTGTTGTCTGTTTTTACCTCCCTTGATATTGGAGTCAATAAAGTTTTGTTGAATTTGAAGGTTGTACAAATTTTCTCACTTTAAGAGGAAACAATTATTTATTCATTTTTTTTCTGCTTGATTAAATTTGAAATTTATTAAAAATACTTTGTACAAAGATCAGTGTTAAAAATTTTATGTCTGTAATCAAGTAATATTGAGCTATGATTCATTCTTCCTTCCTATGCTCTTCTCTGTTCTGGAGGTAGAAATAGTCAATATATTGGATCTGAATGTTGAGCCTCTTTAAGGGTCCATTGCAGTTCTCTAATTAGGGATTCTGGTGTGATTTCATTTTTCTGTAGATCTTTCAGATGTAGTGGGGGTTAGATGTGAGGTAAACAAATTCAGCTATTGCCAACAATATAACCCTGCTCAATGTGTCAAGACTTTGCAAATAATTGCCAATTTTCTCGTGATGGATTGTGTATATGCTTACATAAGTTTTGACCCCTTCATTTTCTTCCTCATTATTCTTCATGGGTGGTGCTACAGCTTTAAACAGCCAAAAATGTATTCATTTTTAATTTATACATTTCTTTTTCTCTTAAATTCTTGTTGAAAATTTTTTGAATTTGTAACATGCTTTTTTTTTCTCTTGGTTGCTGGCCGAAAGAGGGTTTAATGTTGAATAGCCTTCTGGCTTTCTATTTGTTTCCCCTGTCTTGTATAAGCTTACCATTTTTGCTCTCCTATTGAAAGGAATGGGGGCTGTATAGAAATGAAGGGGTTTAGACTGATGCGGGCTGTTGTCAAAAACAAGAAAAGAAAGAGACAAGTAGAGGCTAACCATATTGTTTTTGGCCTTTTTTGAATGCTTTTGCAGGTATGTCGAGAGTTTCAGAGAGGGTCTTGCACGCGACAGCCAAGTGAATGTCGCTATGCCCACCCCCCAGATAGTGTAACAGTCGAGACGTGCGACAACCAGGTTACCGTTTGTATGGACTTTATTAAGGGGAAGTGTACACGAGACTCGTGTAAATATTTCCACCCGCCCCCTCACTTACAGGCTCAGATCAAAGCAGCACAACAAAGGGCTAATTCCTCTGCAGCACAGGCTCTGGTAGGCTTCTCTCCCGCTCCTTGTCAAAATCAGAGTGTCCGTGCCAATAATGCTTGTAATACACTGATAGTGGTGATTAAACACCTTTTGTGGTTGTAACACGACACACGTGGTTTTAACACGCTACTAGTGGTTGTAAAACGCCACCAGTGGTTGTAACATGCCACTAGTAGTTGTAACATGCCACCCGTCATTGCAACACGCCACTAGTGGTTGTAACACACCACTAGTGGTTGCAACACGCCACTAGTGGTTGTAACACACCACTGGTTGTAACACGCCACTTGAGGTCAATAAATCACCATTCGTAGTAAAATTATTACATTATTACCAGTTTTGCTGGAAGTGTTTTCCGGAAATTTTCCCTTACAGGTGATAAATCTTTAGTAAGAGTCCTCTTTATCAACATTTAAACAAACATCCTGATGTTTGAAAAAAAGTCACATGTATTTTTTTTTTGGGGGGGGGGGGGGGGGGTTAAAATGGAAATGGAGATTGATTAGCAGACAAAAAATTCCTCATTTGGTCTTGTAGCCTTACTTATATTTTTCAGATTTTATTCATTGGCTTTGGAAATATATGAAATATTAAGAACTCTGATTTTGATAAGCTCTTCCAATTCTATGCTGGTGTGTGAAGATGTAAAACATTCTAATGATTTTACAAGTAACTCAACAATAACTGTGATTGTTTTTTGGAATGCTGAGTAAATGTAATTGAACTTGATATGATTTGGCGGAATCTATTTGCATCTTCACATTCATTTCTCCTTCTGCTTGAGAATTAGAATCACTTTCCTAGTACTTTGTCTGTTTCTCCCTTGCATACAAAGCTAATCACTGTAATTTTTTTCCTTTTGCTTTGTGTAGTAGTTTTACTCTGTATTAGAACTGTACTTTTTAGTTTTTCATTGTTAATCTATGTGGTCAATGCCATAGCAATTATCTTTCTTTTCTCTCTCATATCAGTCTTATTTCTTCACTTTGAAATGAAAATAATGTACTTCTTCTCTGCATCTATAACACAAGGTGCTGTCAAAAAATTTAAAATGAGTATCTTGCGCATTGCTTT